>NC_079320.1:51876671-52179701 GCF_029931775.1 Euleptes europaea
TATGCACAGGAGCCAGCGAAAGAGATCTGTTCTCCTATGTCAGGTCTTTCATCACTGCTGAGTCTGCAATGCACTGCCCAGGTCCTTGTACTTTTTCAACAAGCAACATAGTGAGCTTCTACGCAGCCCCCCTTCATCCTCCTTCCAACTTTGTCCCTTTGTAATTAGCACCTTTACTTCCCCCACTCTACTCTAACCCACCATAGCAAATAGAAAGCTCTGCTTCCCCCCAGGATTGCCAGACATCGAGGTGGTAGCTGGCGATCACCAGGGATTATAACTGATCTCCAGGCAACAGAAATCAATTCACCTGGAGAAAATGGTTTCATTGCGCTTGTCCCCATTTCCCCAACAAAGACCAAGTTCATAACCCAATCTACATTGTAGGAAGAGCAACATCATCGAATAAACCAGGATGTCTGCATTTGTATACCATACAAAACCATAGTTAAGACTAACTGTGGTTAATAAACCAATTTTAAACCATGGTTTTACATCTTGATTTAATTTAGCTTCCTGTGATGTCATAGCTTTTGAGACCAGAGCATCACTACATGAACGGGATGTGCATGTTAGAGCACAGCCAATACTCCTGCTGCTGTGCTGTTCACAACTTGTAGTTAGGGGACTTTCAAGGGAAGAAGTGAACAGTTCTCATTACAGAACCCCTAAATCCCCTGGAACACGGATTTAAACACTGGTCTAACTGGCAGAGGGATGCTCTAACATTTCAGGAAGTTATCAAAATGGCATGTAAACATTTAAGTGCCTTTCCTGGAACAGTCTTAGATTTCCTTTCTATGGACCATAATGGTCAGAGGCGTTTGCATTGTGGTATGAGTGGATGCTAGAGGGAAATCGGTGAAAGTTGTATAAGTAGATATGCCTTCTATTCATGAAAGAAACCCTTTGGATAGTAGACATTCCTTTACTCATATTGGCTCAAGAAGTTACACTGATCCACTATATGTTAATTCATTTATTGTTTTCTTTGCAGAATATGACAGCGACCTTCTTCAAGACATTTATTCTGAGACCTCTGGCCACTTCAGAGATACACTAATGAATCTTGCTCAGGTATTGTGCAAACAAGTTCTCTTTTACTAAAAGTAAAAAGGTGGGGGGGAGTAAAACAGCTTCACATTGTTCGAGGATCTTTTGAATTTTAAGTTCACTATTGTTAGAAATAAATTTTGGAAGATGAAATAGTAATTTTTAAAAGTTTTCATCTATAATATCTTGCCCAACGGTAAACTGCTGAAACTGGTAACTTCCACCTTCTTTCCAAAGTGTATTTCCACTTTCAAGTACTTTTTATTCCTGCAAGTTCCATGGTTTTTAAAAACAAAAACTCCCAAGAAAGCATCTTTACTCCCGCTCTTTGCCCAGTCATGTACAGTAAAATGTGATTTACGAGCGGGACATGTATTTAAAATGTATCTTTTTACATTTTACGTTCTTATAAGAACATAAGAAAAGCCCTGCTGGATCAGACCAAGGCCCTTCAAGTCCAGCAGTCTGCTCACACAGTGGCCAACCAGGTGCCTCTAGGAAGCCCAAGACAACTGCAGCAGCACCATCCTGCCTGTGTTCCACAGCACCCAAAATAATAGGCATGCTCCTCTGATCCTGGAGAGGCAGCTGTGTGTTCAATGGGATGTGTGTGCAATGGGATGTGTACATGTGTACCCAGAAGAAGTGAAAAATATTAATGAAATGCTGTGTGTGATTAAGGAATGTGGGCATATATATGCATGTAAATGACATTGTGAAGGTGCGTGATCTAAATTATTCAACAATATGCAAAGAAGCCACCTCTGAGCATGTGTAGAGCACCTTTCCCTCAAATGAGTAATACGACTGGCTCCTAATACTACTAGGTAATACAAGGGCTTCTAGGGCAAAACAGTATGATACATTTGGCATACAATCACAAGCTTTTCCTATTTTACAAAATTATCTCTGTTGATTTTTCCAGGGAACCAGGCAAGAGGGATATGCAGACCCTGCTATGGCTGCACAGGATGCTATGGTATCGACACATATTTGCAGTTTTAAAACCTTTCTGAAATGTGATTTGATGTGGTGGCCTTTTGCACATCATTCATCTTTTAATGGTCTAGGTCCTCTGGGAAGCATGCCAGCAAAAAAGTGGGGAACACAAAACCATGCTGCAAACGATTCTATGCAACAGGAGTTATCAACAGTTGTGGATGGGTAAATATTTTCATCACTTCTTCAATCACCACACAGCTTAACTATGTGGATAAGTAATAGAGTAAAGCAGTACAGACCTTGGCTAAAAGTGAGAAGCTACCTCTGCAATCATTGAAGGTTTCAGAAGCCATGAGATCTAAACTGGCATCACACACATACAAACAAGTTGCTTCTTTCCCCCTTTTCATATATCATTTGGTGTATGAGTTCATATTGAAGAACCTCAATAGACTTGTGTGCCATCCAGCACACATGAGAACACATGATTTTGCTATAGTAATCTGGTATGTCAACGGCATAAGGAAGTCATCATCTGTCCATTTAATATAAAACAGCAAGATAATGGACTAAACCTGATCTTTTGACAAACTTGATTTAGCCAAATCATTTCTCCAGTGTAGTTATTGTTATTGCAGAACAGAACATAAGCATAACTAGAATCATAATCTAATTGATTTTTGATTTGTTTGATCAGTAGAGATTGTTTAACTACACGCCTTCCCATACTGAGTTTTTGCTACGACTCGGTTTCTTAACACCATCAGTTTTCCCCCTCACCTGCATACAGTATCATTTGCCAGTTGTTGTTCTGATTTGAAGGAAGGGGTTGAGGTTTGGGGAAGGGGGAAACTTGAAGAAAAAACAGGGGACCAATGACTGGCAAGTAGTAATGTGTGAAAGGGAAAGAACAGATACAGATAAGAAGCTGAGCAGCAAAAACTCCATGTTTCTTAACCACAGAATGAATATTTTTCCCATGACCAAACATGATGTTAACTCAATGCAAACTCTTAACCTTTGTTGAAAAAATCTGCAAACCAGCAATAGATTAAGGCACCAGTGTTTAACTGACAAAGGCATAACTGCTTATCAGTCATAAATATACATGTCTTCTTTAAGTTTTTCAGGAGTTTCAGAATATCTCTGGACAGGACATAGTAGATGCCATTACTGAATGCTATGATGGATATTTTCAGGAACTACTGATAGCAATAGGTAACTAAATCTGTATAATTGCAGTATGTAATAATCTTACTATTATATTGATCAACTGTACTAAGTGTTGGTATATTTCCCCCTTCCTGTTTTCATTTCATAAAAGTAACACATTTCAAATACATATATTACCACATCTACAAAAGTGGAAAATTGAGATTCAAGCTGAGAAAAGTAGCCTGTGCATCTGCAAAAGCACTACAATAAACTTTCCAACCAGGAGTAGTAGCACCTACTGAGTAGGGAGTAAATTGCTACTCCCTCTGAGGGAGCAGTTAATAGAACTCATTGTTTTATTGCTGTTGCTCCTACAGATTTGCTATGTCATCTTGTGGAAGTCTAGATCTTGAAAACTAGTGGCAATGGTTTTTAGACTCCAATGTTTTAACAGTATAGAGTTAAGCCTTTTATCTTTCTGTACCTCAGATTCTCTCTGTCAAGTAACATCTATCAGATGTGTGTTTGACCTAGACAAATCTTTCTGTTCTAAGGGCCTGGTTGCATGTGACTTCTAAAGCACTTAATGAAATAGAAGACACATTGCCAGCAGCCTTTGGAACTGCTAGTTCTAGGAAGAAATTCTTTTGATAACTCCATTAGAGAGCTGGAAAGCAATATTTCTCAACCAATACTAGCAGAGAAATTTGAGAATCTTGTTCTATATTATAAAATACTGCATTTGAGAACTGTTCAGCCATTATTCTTCACCCCACCTCAATTTCAACCCACCTATCATAAGTACATGTCCCACAAAGGCTACAAAGACATGGGAAGGAATATACTACTATAGGCATAAATAATGATTACTTTTGTCTGACTGTAATAGAGAGGTTTTGAAGATTGTAACACTTCTTTCACTTATTTTGCCCTCAGTTCTGTGTATGAGAGACAAAGCTTCCTATTTTGCTTATAGACTTTACAATGCAATTCATGTAAGTATGTACATAATTTAAAATAATGGCTTTACTAGTCTCTTGTTTGTTACTTAGCCAGCACTTATTGAAAAGTGTTATAATCCTCATGTTTAAAATGCTGCTTGCTTGCTTTATGGGTTTATGATGGAGCTGTGCATCATTTTTTTCAGTATTTTTCAGAATCAGGTTTACTGAACCCAAAAAAATTTCAGAAAAGAAAAAAAGGGGAAAAAAGCCAAGTACTTTCACCAGTAAATGGGATTTTCCACCTTCTTTTCAGATATCCGAACATTTTCTGCTCCATAAAGTCTATGGAGAATTTTGGGGAGCTCTGGGGGGGGGGGGCTGGTTTTCAAGGTCAACGTGCCAAAATTGCAGCATAGCTGCAGGTGACATCCTTAGAAGAATCCCCAAGTTTGGGTAGGGGGTCCAATTCTATGGGGTGCCCTCATCTATCCAATGGAGTTTTCAATTGTTTCCAATGGCATCCCTTCAAGATGCCTCTCTCCCTACCTCCTGTTGCCCTGGAAACCTGCCCAAGGGCAGGAAAACAGCAACAGGAGATTGCTCCTTCCAGAGCAATCCAGCAAAGATTTGCCAGCCCAGGAGAACCCACCTGGAAGCCCAGCAGAGCACCAGCCAAGGTAAGTTTAAAGGGGGGTTAAAATTTAAAGCCCTCGTGAATGGGCTTTAATTTTTTAAAAAAACATTTCCCCCGAAAAGCTGGGAAAAAAAAATGTTTCAGCATTTTGGAATTCGGCTTCATCTAGATAGCTGTGGTTTTTTGGGGGAGGATTCAGCATATCTGAATGCACACTCCCTAGTTTATGATAATCATGTCAACTACAAATCCCAAACAACCCCTTTCGTGTGAAGATGCAATGCAACCTCATTTTTAGAATGGCTTTGAGACACAGCATCTACTTATTCAGAAGTAAATTCCGCGAAACACACAAAGACACATGAAGCTGCATATATTTATATAGTGATAATTGCCTGTCAGCCAGCCGATCCCTATGGTCTTAGGTAGAGATCATTCACATCACCTACTGTTTGATCCTTTTTCCTGGAGATGATGGGGATTGAATATGAGACCTTCTGCATGCCACACAGATATTCGACAAATGAGCCACAGCCCCATCCCCAATTTGAATTAATTGGGACTTTGGGAACAATCCTAAGCAGCTCTACTCAGAATTAAATCATGTTATTAAATGGGGCTTGCCCCCCAGAAAGGTGCCTTAAGGATTGCAGCCTTAGGACTGTGGGTCTTAGAAGTGGATCTATTTACACAAGCAACTTGGTAGAAATAGAGATGGAGTGTGAAAGAACTGAAGTACTAAAAATTCTGTGTAATCTTAGCGACGGTATTGGGAAGGGGCATGGCTCAGAGCTAGAGCAACTCCGTTGCATGCAAAAAAAATCCCAGGTTCAATCACTGGAGTCTCCAGTTACAAAGATCAAGTAGGAGGTGATGTGAAAGACTGACGCGGAAGCCAAGCGGATTAGCAGTCTTGTCCAGGATACCCATCAGAAAGTCCACGGCCACATAGAAAAAGTGTAGTTTATTTTACAGTGCAGAAATATATACAGATACTCCTTTCACACTCTCCGCTCATAACATCCCGCATAGAACTGCGGTTTCACTTCATTATATACACCTGGTGGACGCAGCCACCAATCACAGTAGATATCCAATTATCCTGGCATTGCTACTGCATTGCATCAGCCACCTGGCTACAGCTGGATCAGGCCAGCTTTCTCTAGCTCCCCAGGTACTTTCCAGGCTGATTACATCATCTCACTGGTCTCACTGATCTATCCTGCACCTGTCAAACTATCTGACAAACTTGTAATCTTGACAAAGACTTGAGACCCTGAAGAGCCCCTGCCAGTCAATATTAATATTAATGACAATATTAATGTTCATGAACTAATGGTCTGATTCAGGATAAGGCTGCTGCGTGTGGTCACATGTACTCCATTTAGATAAACTGAGGTTCCTCTACTGTAAATCCCAGCTAACCTATCATAGACATCTGCAAGTAGATCTATGTCTTAATAGGACAATGTGTTTTTATATACTATTGAAAAGACTTCATTCTGCACGGCCTCTTTCGCCCTCTGGTGTGGAAATGTGAAATTACAAATTGTGTACCATTAAATCGTCTGTTTTATCTAAAAAATACTACAGATCTATGTGTATTTCATTTTCTTAACATTTTATTTGCATTTAGACATGTTTAATGGCCAAATTTCACCTTCAGGTCATATCCATAGACATCTATGTCCCAAAGCAATACTGCCTATCAAAGACTGTTAGATTTATGTTTCAGAAAATATTTTTAGAATCGGAGAAGTCCAAATAACAAGCCTGCAACTTGCAAAGTTTTTTTTGTCAAGTTAGTTTTGTTGCCTTGGTGATCCTGAGTTGGGTGGATTGGCAGCGTAGAAATGTTTTAAACAAAGTAAAATAAATAAATTTAGGGTGCATTTATATAGTATTTTTCCCGGAGTATGTTCCAGGAAGAATTTGTCCAATTCATTCAATTGCTCTATTTTTTTTTCCATAAAGAAAAAGTTCTTACCACCACACAATGTTCATTGCAATGTCTGCATAGAAATGAACCCATATTTTTCCCCACTAGGTTGGGGGTAGGGTAAAAGCAGTGTAGGAATAATCTTTTCTAGTGTAAAACAGCAGGAGAGACAAGAGTTAACATTTCTCATTCTCCTACACTATTCTTTTCCTTGATAAAGGACTACTAGCAATGTAATTGGCAAAAAAAAGTTGATTGAAATGAATACAGAAGAAAGTGTAATGTGCAACTCAGCCCTTAAAGGGTTTTGTTCACATGAGCAACAGGATGAGTTATACATATCCATGACATGCTTATCCTTACAAATACTCAGTGATGAAGGTTCTTCTGGGACATGGTGATTTCCTAAAGCTCCCCGATAGCTGGACTAGGTAGGGTTTTCCAGATTTATATTGTACTAGCACTACAGATATACATATTCAAGTAAACTAAAATGGCTACTTGCGTGTATTTCAATATCTTCATCATTCAGATGTGATGCTTCCCCATTTCCCTGATTAAATGAGATTTTTAAAGAGCATGTTAAAAGCAACATATGCACATCCACATGAGTTTGTATGAGATCCCACCGTGACAAGGAAGTGCAGAACGACTCTTGTAAAAGCAGGCTGCACTGATATAGTCCAAAGCAGCAGTAGTGCAATACCTTTTATTGATACCTGAAGTATTTATTTTATTTGTTTTTATTTATTTTACAAAATGTATACCACATCTTTCTGCCCTCATATAGGATGAAATCACATCTTAAAAACCATCAAAATATAGCATCATTAAAACAGCCTCATTAACCATAAAGGCATACATAGTAAATTTGAATAATCCATTAACTGCAATCCTGAATACACCCTTCTAAGTCCACTAACTTCAATGGACTTAGAATGGTGTAAACGTTAATACATGAAGCTGCCTTATACTGAATTAGAGCAGTGGTCTATCAAGGTCAGTATTGTCTACTCAGACTGGCAATGGTCTCAGGCAGAATTCTTTAACATCATTTACTGCCAGATCCTTTAAGCCAGGGATTGAACCTGGGAATGTTCCAGCAGATGCACTACTACTGAACCATGACCCCTCCCTATAACTCTGCTAAGGACTGCACTGCAGATTTGTGACTCTGCTTAGGACTGCACTGCAGATTTGTGTCTCTGTGCTTTGCCTGTACATCAAAATCTGTTACAAAATAAAGTGAATTGCAGCAGATAGTCTCCTCCCCCCCCATAGCAGAGTTCCTTTAAGGACAGGTGAGACTGTGACCAGCTACACAGACTTCACAGACTATTCCCAGGGCTCAAATACAATTCCATCCAAACACCAGTTGCATAATTATCACAATTAGTGCTGATGTTCTGCGTGCACGTGCTCCGCATTGTACCAAATAAACACTGCACGTTAAAACTTTTGAAAGCATACACTAGTTATACATTTACACATACAATCACAGGTCCATGTATTCAGAAGGGGTTTCCCTGTAAAAACAAACCTTTAGAAAATCCTGGAAACAGGTCTTTATCCCCCGCCCCCAATTTGTTGCTTTCACCTATAGAGGGGCCCCAGCATAAATGACAAATGCATCCTGCCATCCTGCAAATAAGCTTTTTCTAAAAAGGATCAAGGAAATAACATACTCCTACAGGCTAATGGTGTACCGCTTGGACTACTTTGTCCATTAGATGTCATCGTTGTTCCATAAAAAGTCAAACTCATCTCATCCAGAAACAAGTTGGGTATCCAGGTATTAGACAATAAAGGACTAAGTTTCTAATGCCATGTTCCTTTCCTTAATTATATGTCATGATACAAGGAAATAGTTTTCCTTTAGATAAGCAAATGTGTAAAAAACAATATGTAAAAAAAAAGTAATTCCAACTGTACCACACAGCTGAATACAATGGAAGAGAAGGAAAGTTGGCTCAAACCTGTGATCACTGGAATAACGCCTGAGGGACTAGAACAGAATGGGGGGGGGGGGACAAGGAGCTTCAGGTTACTTCTTACCAGCTAACAAAGCACCGAACTTCTCAGGCAGGTGCATCACAGCCACACATGCTTGGCTTGGGCACAGACCCAAATTATTTTATGTCCCTAGGATTACAAAACCTCAATCTGTGACTGCACAGGAAGAAAATCTCCCCCTTTTCAGAAACCAAAAGAAAGATCTCTTTGAGATCCCATCATTCTTCCACCTCCCCAGTGCAGGAGGTTCTTTAGAAAACACCAGGAGGCATCTCGCTTTTACATCTGCAGGAAATGCAAAGTTAGAAGCACCTGCCTCCATTACAGCAGACTGCTTGGCTTGGAGCCTTGTAACATTATGCTGACTTCCGCAACATTTTGTGATTAGCCTTGCCCACCAAAGCAATCACTTTTTGATTGGCACTGCCTTCACAGCGGGCACTTTGTGATGGCACCAACTGGCACCCACTGTCCTCTCCCAAAATTACAGAAGTGTCCCCAGATTAGAGACCCCTATTCTAGAATTATGGGGAACAGAGCACATATTTAGTCCCCACTCCAACAATGTCCAAGTACATTCCTTTACCTTCACCCCTTCAAAAGGGGGGCACAGCACTTGGAAACTCTGAATAAAGACTAAATCTGTGCATTGCCTTAATGCTGGATTGCATTGCCTTAATGCTGGATTGCATTGCCTTAATGCTGAATCTCATATCAGAGATTCCATGTGCAACATGTCTAGATGTACAGAGCATTCTACTACTGCAAGGCATCCTTGCAAATATGTCAGCCCTCCACACACATATCACATCAATGGGCATTTTTGGTAGTAATGGCCACAATCTATCAGGACGTTTTCCAATGAAAGCCCCACTAAAATAAATCCAAGCTACTCACAATCACGGCAGTGATCTTGTGCGTGCCTCATTTAATTTGGCTGGGCTGTGCAAGGGAACTTCCAAGTACATTATGCACAATCTGCTTGGGTTTAGACAACAAGTATCAGATACTGGCTAAAAGATTATGTAGACAACACTGAAGAAAAGTTTAAATCACTCAGTGATTTGAATATACATCATACACACCATTATATCAAATATTCTTCATGAAAATTTCTAAAGGCAATGGGAATAAATGATTTCCCCAAAGCAACAAGTGGAACTGTGAGAAGAAATTGCCCAGTTATCTGCCACTTCACAATATTTTTCCTCTTATTCGGCCCCTTAGCGTGCACAGGGCAATATTTAGAAAAAACTAAAGACCATTCTGAGTAGTAAACACCTTCGACAACCATTCTCAGTGGTATATTTTGTGTCTGCTTGTTCTAATTTACTTTGGGAGACGCAATGGGTTGGATGGATCCAGTGAGCTTTTTTTCAATCTTGCTCAATTCCCTTTCTTACCACAGTCCAGCCCCACATAGCCCTATCCATGAAGGTCCCATGATCCCCAATAAAGCCTTTTTGGTGGTCAAAAGGAATCCCTTCTTCACTAGTGGAAAAGCTGGTTGCAGCCATCCCAATGTAACATCCTTCAATCATGCCACATTAATAAATATAACAGTTACATTTCTGTAATCTCTTTCAGGAATTAGGATTCCATAACAAAACAGTTATAAGGATTCTGATTGCCAGAAGCGAAATAGATCTGATGAATATAAGACAACGCTATAAGGAGAGATATGGGAAATCACTGCTTCATGATATCAAAGTAAGTCTCTAACTCACTGCTTGCCTTGGCATGATTTGTGGATTGGAATCATTTATCATTGAGAAGCAGTCAGCAATCTTCAGCTACTCTCATGCAGAACCATGACATGAGGACAGAAAGTAAATAATTGCTTCCGAATAATAATAGACTGTTTGCATCCTAACGCATATTCAGTCCACCTGTCCATCCTTCTATTTGCCATTTCCTACACACACAACTGGAAATATTCATTACAACAAAGACACTCTTTTTACTTTTACTGAACGTCAACTATAATTTTTGGTCTGTACTCCCTGGAAGACAATGCAAGCTCGATGTCTGCAAGACTTAAGCCCTTATTACATTTGGTGTCAATGCCCTGTGGGAGGGGCGGGAACCAATACTATGAAGTCAATCATGTTACTTCAGAAGAGAGGAAGTCCACTAATATATTCATAAAATGCTATTCCAACTTTACAAATTAAGTCAAAAAATTAACATTTTGTTTTAGTGTTACTCATAACCACCAACAAAAATCCAAGAACACATCAAAACATTAAGGACTACAGGTTCTGAAGCCAAGTAGCTAGTTCTCAAATTGTTATTGGAGGCTCCAGAAAGGAACAAGCAGTATTTTTTAAGTATACAGTATTAAATATATGCAATTAGTTATTTTCTACATGGCAAGTTATGTGAGTAGCATGCTTAATAGTCTCTGCTGAATAACAGGAAATACTAGGTCTCTACACATAGCCTCTGCACATTCACTGAGTCTGAGGAAAATGGGACAATTGCATTGGCTCCACCCCCCACCTACATGCACACTCCCTCCTCACAATCAGGGAAATTCAGAAAGCTGTGCCCCTATTCATGGGGAGAGAGAGTATGCACGGATGCTTCCTCTGGATACAAATCCTGTGTTCACAAGCCAGCAACCACACAGCGGCAGGGTCAGTGTGCTTCTGTCTGTTCCCATTCTCCATGAATTCAGTCAATGTGTGATCATGTGTAGAGTACTGCTGTTCCAAAATCTCCAAATTACATCAATACCCCTAAACACTATATTCACATGCATGCTACAACTACATGCGCAGTCAATGCATTATAACACAGCAGTTCTGACCGAAATAAAACAGATTTGAAATTGAAAACTAGAAAAAAAATATTTGGCAAAAACGAGGATGGTTCTGCTGCATGTGGCTTTTGTCCATACCCTTAAACAATTTTGTTTCATTCAATGCCTTCCCAGAGTCGTATACAGTGGACCCAATGTATCAGGCCCAGAGCATAGGAAAGAGGCCTTAAGAATGTGTGCTATAATCTTGAGTGTTGTTATAGAGCTTTCAGGAGTAAATTCTTGCTTTCATTCTCAATTCATGCCACAAGACCAGAATCTTCTGTAAGTGGAGGAATATGAATGCTCTCTGGTTACTTCTGCAGCTCCGATTCCTTCTCAGTCTACCTCTGAATTGGCTGGGAGATGCAGATGAGGAACTACCGAGTCCACCTGGCTATGGCTGCTGCAGGTGATCACCCTGCCTATACATATTCCCCCAGCCAAGTGAGAGACAGGCTGAAAAGTCACATCTGCAGGAGCAACTAAAAACTGTTTCCATCAGTGGTTTCAGTAAGACACAGGGAAATCCTGATCTTTTATTCATCTTGGTGACTCTGCTTGTCAACCCCCACCCCAATACGAAGCTCAGAAAATCCTGTCAGGATGTCTGCCCTCGGTTTCAAAAAAAGTCAATTTCTCTGTGAAATAACCATTACAAATATAAACATAATTGACAAATATTTATTTACCTTACAGCATTTTGCCTCTGGACATTATGAAAGTGCTTTGCTTGCCATCACTGCTGGAGATGCTGAAGATTACTGAAAAGAAGAAAACAGTTTTGGAAACACACAAAAAATTATAAGCAGCAAACTTTTCCAAGCCCTTTATTAAACAAGAAAAACCAGGACCACAAAGCCTAGTTTCAATTTCAGAAATATTTCCTTATGCCACAGTTTTGCAAAGCAATTGGCTTGACACTAAATAAATCAACAATAATCCTGCAGCAATTACCTATGTTATTATTTATGTACTGCCATCAACGCTGCATACAGAGTACAAAATGGTGTCTGCTCTGAGCTCCTTGAGATTTTACAATCCGAAATCTGACATAAAGATGACAACAAAAAATCATGTTACCCGCCCTGAGCCGGCTTGCTGGGAGGACGGGTTATAAGTCTTATAAATAAATAAACAAACAAACAAAAGATGGAGGGAGGGAGATGAAGAAGGGGATAAACAGGAGAAAATCCATTAACTCCAGTTACACGAACTTGATCTTACTTTCAGCAAGGAAGAGTGGAAGCAGGCTTTAGGAGGTACTGTAAAATCTTGCTCAGAGAAATCTGGGCTCCTTTGATTACAATAGATTTGAGTCCAGTAGCATCTCAGCGTCCAACAAGAAGGGAGCTTTGACACTCGAATGCTTATAGCCCAAAAAATCTTGTTGGTCTCTAAGGTGCTACTGGACTCAAATCTGTTTTTGCTAATGCAATGAAGAAAGCAGTTATCTGACCTCTGCTCAAAAAGTCTTCTTCACCCAAGGGTGATCCCAACAATTGAAGACCTGTGTCTAACCTACCATTGCTTGGCAAGGCAGCTGAACAGGTGGCTACAGAGAAACTCTAAACATTCCTGGATAATATAGCTGCCCTTGACCCAATCTGATCTTGTTTCAGACCCAGTTTTGGAAGAGAGATGGCATTAATAGCCCTGCTGGATTATCTCTATACAGAGATGGATGGGGATTTATCTATTTGTTGATTCTACTCAATTTGGCAGCAGCTCTTGAAATGATGAAGCATTTAATTTTGTTGGTCTGTTTAGAGCATGAGATCAGACTGAGGGGTATAGTACTCCAGTGGTTTCAATCCTTTTTGTGGCATCATACTCAGAGAAGGGCTATTGTAGAAGTTGAGTAGGCTCTCTAGTAGACATGTGTGGTACACCATGGGCTTATCCTTTCACCGGTGCTATGTGATGTGTGTTAAACCTTTGAACAAGATTGTCCAGAACTTGGGGAGGATATTGTCAATACGCTGATAACACCCAGCTGTATGTTTCATTAACTAAGCAACCAGAGGGTGCCATCTTTGCCCTGGGCTGTTGCCTGGATGCTATGGTCAAGTGGCTAAAGGGAATGAGTTGAAGCTGAATCCAGACAAGATAGAGGTGATGCCAGATGGAAGGCTGATAGCCAGGGAAGTCATTCTGCTGGGTAGGGAAACTCTGTTAATGGAGAAACAGATTGGTGTCATTGCCTAAAGTGCCTTGTTTCATACACCTGGTTCTCAAACCGACTCCCTAGCTATTCAGTCAACCTGGCCACAATGATACGTACCACTCTAACCTGGGAGGGAAGGCAGCATGGTATAGCCTTAGCCTGATCTCATCAGATCTCAGCAGCTAAGCAGGGTCGGTACTTGGAAGTGAGACCACCAAGGATGGCTCTGCAGAAGAAGGCAATGGCAAACCCCCTCTGCTTTTCACTTGCCTTGAAAGCCCCTTGCTGGGGTAGCCATACGTCAGTTGCAACTTGATGGCTAAGAGGAAAGGCAGGAGGAAATACTGTTATCCTCCAAAATCCCTACTCCCAATACTTTTTTTTAAGCCATCAGGATTCTATTGACTACATTTGCAGGTTGTTAATCTCAATGTTAGTGGAATTTGAGTGATCCACATGTATTTATTCATATGTTCATTTGTTCACATATAAAATGAGAGTTGGCAGAGAGTCTATTTTTATTTCAAGCAGAGAATAGCAGGTTTTGAAGTGCCTGGTTGTCTTATATAGTCCAATGATAGACAACAAGGAGGAGGGTAAAAGCAACAGTTTTTTATTTAGCTAAACACAGACCTGGGGTGAAATAACCAAAGATAAGATGCAGGGTTATTCACCAGAGAACAAAGGAAGCTCAGTATCATTTATGCACTCGGATGGGGCAGGCCCAATCTGCTGACAAGCAGATTGATACACAAATGCACCAATACACATTAGGTGTCTACATCGCATTAATTAGCATAGCCTATAGATATTGCCCGCAGGCACCTCTAAGCAAGTGCTAGGTCTTGTGATCTAGGAAGTAGAAAACACATTCCTGAGGTTTGAGGTAATTCAGAACTCTCTACTGGTGAAAGGCCGTACCAGGCAAGCAATGTAATCTATTGGCATCTTATAGTTGTGGATGCCAACGTTCCCAAAGCTTCCATGTGTGTGCGTATGAATACATAGTGTTCTATGCCAGCCCTTATATCTGGGCATTACAGTTTTGCCTCAGCTGCAACAAATACAGCTATAATTCCAGAATTTGCTATCATTTGGAAAGGACTGGCCATTTTTGCCAGACGAGTTACTAAATCCAGCACCAAATTAAGGTAGCAGGCTTTCTGGCTGAAAGAAGGATATGCAACCATCACTGTAGAAGAGTGTTTTCAAAGGACAGCCCAAAAGGCAATGTGAAAAAGATGTATCCTAGTGCTACCCCCGTTCAGCTGCAACTGCTTATGAAATAGCTCCCATGCACAGATGAGGTAAAAGAGTAAGGCAGACCTAGAGCTCTAAGGGCATCCAGCGATGAAATTAACAAAATCCTTCCCCTACTTTTGAAACTGACAATGAGGCAGAAAAAACAAAGTGCAACCTTCACTTTTTTAAGGAGCTGTGAGAAGGACAGAAAACTCATGCATAACTCCAAGGAACAATCGTGACAGACCGGGGATGAATGTGAGTGAAAGTACCCATGCATAAATGACCAGTGTTGAAAAGTGGAAGACTGTTTTAATAGAATGGATCACTCCTCCAGTCCAGACTAGGCAACATCACTACAATAAGGCCAAATTTAAAATCTAAAAGAACTACAACGGGTTGAAATTAAATCAAAAGAGTTTCCGTCTAGTTATTAGGAAGAATTTCCTAACAGTTAGAGTGGTTCCTCAGTGGAACAGGCTTCCTCGGGAGGTGTCAGGCTCTCCTTCCCTGAAGGTTTTTAAGAAGAGGCTAGATAGCCATCTGTCAGCAATGCTGAGTCTATGACCTTAGGCAGATCATGAGAGGGAGGGCATCTTGGCCATCTTCTGGGCATAGAGTGGACGTCACTGGGGGGGGGGGGAGACAGTGTCCCACCAAAGCAGGGGTTCTTTAAGATTTGGAGGCAATGAGCACACTGGTAATTGAAGGAAAATCAAGTTTAATTACCAAACTACACATTCAGCAGGCAAAACAATACAAAGTAACTCAGAGCAATACCACTGTACATGAGTGTCTCTCTCTCTCTCTCCTTCTTGGGTGCAGGGGGCTCCATGTGCAGAATCCAGAGAGTTCCCAGAATCACCAGTCCTGTCCCACAGCATCCAGCCTGATCTGTGTAGAAGCCCACTGTTTGTCTCCTTCCTTGGGTTTTTCACTTAGGCCAGGTACTTTGGGTTGATTCAGGGCACCTGGCCCAAAGCCCTGCCTTCCTGATCATGCACAACAGCTGCTGCATGAGCCAGCATAGACTGCCTAATCAACTAGTAAACGCATCTGGCAACCCAACACACCCCTTTTTAACACTACAGAAACAAACTAAACTAACATTCATTACAGAAAACTATACTTTCATATAGGGAATATGGAGGAATATGTGACATGTCAACCTAAAACTCCTCGTACAATATTCTTCCACATATTGCCACTACAGGGAGGTCGTTATGAATTTCCTGAATTGTGAAGGCGGTTGGACTACTAGATGATCCTAGTGGTCCCTTCCAACTCTATGATTCTATGATCCAGTCATTTTTAAAAAAATAGTAAAAAGAAATTGTATAGTAAAAATCCTATAGTAAAAAGAAATCCTATAGTAAAAAGATCCTGCATAACACACATTCATCATATTATACTGAATAACTTTTTTATCTGCGTTTGCAGAGCAGATATCAGTCGACTAAAAACCCAGATGATTAACTAATTGAAGACTTTCTTCAATCAGGCAATGTCCTTTACAAAATTACATCGACCTTGGTAGGAACAGAGCAACAGGGAAAGGATGGGAACACAACAATTCAGTGTTGCCGTCCTTTGTGAATTAAATACAATGTTTACCTATCAGTCATTAATATGGAGCTCATGTATATGAATAAATGTACCGTGCAGCTTCTGTAATGTAATGCTGTAATGGTTATGCAATACTTGTCCTCAGAGGGAAGGGTTTTCAGCAGCCCTCTAGGATAAGCGAACAGCTGTAAGGCCATGACCGGTGTATAGTTGCTAGCCACTACTTATCTGCTATCTTACTGTCTTAGAATATGGTTCTCTAACTAAGGGTCTTTATCCCCTTTGGAGCAAGGACAGATAAGAAGAGGGGAAGGCGTAATATGCCTTATGAAACTGCTGACTGTGAAACAGGCAGATGCTGTATGATAGTTAGCCCTTCTTACAGCTACTGTACCAAGAATATCACAAGTACTGTTTTATTATCCTCCAAGCCATAAGGCCAGTCAAGGCTATGTAATGCCATGTAAGCATATAATTGTGTTTTATGATTTAAATGTGTTAACTTTTATACTATTGATTCACAAATGAATGTATTAAATGCGTCTTGTTCAGGAGGTGAGAATGGTTATGAAATTGAATATATAAACTACTCCTGAAGCTCAAAACTAATAGATTATGACTTAGTAAAACAGATCCAGAGGATATGGATGTCCAAATATGGTCTTACAAGAGTACAGTATTGACACCTTGTCCAGCTGTACAACTTTCATTTCATAGGTGCAGAAGACAAGCACTACAAAGCTGCGGGTGCTTTATCCCATGCTCCAGGGATGCAGGAGCACCCACATATCAGATAACACTGATCTGGAGAGAATATAAGGACTAGCCCAACAGGCAGAAAGCAGAGGGTTGGTGGAGGATGACACTGGTCGTCTGGCCTCACTCTCCCCACATCTCCAAAGATGTAAAACTTGGAAAGGGAAGTTGACGGAAGATGGCTTAGGCTGCCTGACCTCACTCTCTCAACATCTTCAAAGATGTAAAACCCAGAGATGCGAATGGAGAACAACACTGGTTGTTTGGCCATTGGCTTTCTCCGTTTTTTACGTAAGACGTAACATTCAAAGTTGTAGAAGTGTGAGTGGAGGGCAACACTGTTGTCTGGCCATTTGCTCATTCTATTATTTCATATCTTGCGTGATATGGAACTCTACAATTTCACAAGTTCTTTGTGAGAATGGGAAAGACTCTCCTTGAGAGAGAACCCAAGTTACAGAACTGGTCTCTTCAGTTCTCAGAACCAGAACCAGGATTCTTAGATACTCTTAGAGATTCCTCTAAGCAACCAGAGATATCTCTCAGGGTAAAGAGTCAGAGGTTTCCTCAGCAACACTTCTACACTGACAATGAGAGGCATATACAGTATGCATACACAGATTACATTATATAGAGAGAGCTATAGAGCTCTTACCTGGAACTAAGGTTCATACAGGTTCTCTCTACATATTGAATTTAAAGCTACACATAGTCTTGTAAATTACTGACTTCAGCTTTACAAGAATCAGCTGTCTCTGATACAGAACAGTATTCCAATGAACCAAAAGCTCATTAAGTATTTTAGACTATAGCTCTCAAATAAACTAAAAACCAGAGAATCAAAGATATGGTAAAGACATAGAAACATGAGAAAAGACTATGTTCTTACAGGAAAGGTTTGCAATGTCCTGAATATAAGCTAGAAGTTTAGAAATAATATAAGGTTGTATTTTGCATTAAGATGTTTTTAACTATGAATTTCTCTCCTTATACTAATCATATTTTGACAGGCTTTCTGTAAACTGATTTATTCCTGAATGAAATGCATTACAGGTTTAAGGTTAGAAAACCTTACATAGAGAAATTGCTTATGATTGCTTGAAACTGCTTGCATATATTAACATAAATGAACATGTAAGAGAATCATAAATGTTTGCACTTTGTGACATGGTTTAATAATGTGTAAATATTCACATGCATATATTTTATGTGTAATAAATGTTTTAATAATTATACTCTTGTCCAATATTATAAATTTATTGGCTTGTTCAAAAGCTGTCCTAGAGACCTTAATAAGTTTCTGGGAACCGTTGATTCCGGTCTAGTAGTGTCTCGCTGAATAAGATAACATATTCCTTGTCAGGAAGGGGTCCTTTCTAAGAGTGTAGGCACTTAATGGCCCAAACCGCAACATCAGGATGTGATGCGTGGGTCCCATCTGACATTTCCCGGTTGCTGTTACAGGGCGTTGTGTCCTATTTGTGTGTGCGTAAAGTGCCGTCAAGTCACGCTGACTTATGGCGACCCCTTTTTTGGGGTTTTGATGGCCAGAGACGAACAGAGGTGGTTTGCCAGTGCCTTCCTCTGCACAGCAACCCTGGTATTCCTTGGTGGTCCCCCATCCAAATACTAACCAGGGCTGACCCTGCTTAGCTTCTGAGATCTGACGAGATCAGGCTAGCCTGGGCCATCCAGGTCAGGGCGTGTCCTATTTACCGAACACTAAGACGGGCTCATCCTCTGCCAATGGCGTCAAATGAACACATCCACGTCACATTCCAGCCCAGCCCCACAGAGGCGGCCTCCTGTTGCTTTCCGCCTTCCCCTTTCATTCAGAGGCGAAGCTGCCCTTTCATTGGCAGCAAGTGCTGCCAATCCGGAACAGTCTGCCAATGGAAAGGGATGGAAGTTACCCGTTCCATTTTCCTGTTCGGCCGGGGCGGCCCGTCGGCCGCGGGAGTTTGGCGGTTAACCGGCGGTTGCGAGTTCGGCGAGGAAGGCGGTTTGCGGGCTAGGGCGTGACAAGTCCGAGGGACAACATGGCCGGGAGGGAGACGGTTAGGCCAAGTGTGTTTGGTTGAGAGCGAAGCCACCGGCACCCCTCCCCATGACGGCGCCGGAGAGCCCCAGGAATTTCTGCCGTTGACTCGTTTTCGGGGAGGGGGAGGGGAGCCTTTCTGCGGGCGCATGCGCAAATGGAGGAGACCCTGACTTGCGCCGTCTGCCTGTCGCTCTTCGAGGAGCCCGTGACGCTCCCGGTCTGCTCGCACAACTTCTGCCGCGCCTGCGTGGTCGCCTGCCTCGCCCAAGGCCGCAGGCCCGTCGAGCAGCCCCTGCCTCCCAGCCATGAGCGGCCCCGTCGCCAGGAGGCCGAGCGGGGCTCCGCGGCCAGTGACGACGCCGACGCCGACGACGTCGCCTCCGTGTGCTGCCCGCTCTGCCGCAAGGCCAGCGCGCTGCCCGGCCGAGACGGCGTCGCCGCCCTGCCGCTCAACACCACCCTGGCCGAGGTGGTGAAGCTGTTCAAGGCCGGCGGGGAGGCGAGGCCCCGGCCGGCCGCGCGGGAGGCCCCGTGCGAGAAGCACCCGGGCAGGCTCCTCCAGCTCTTCTGCCGGATGTGCTGCCGCCCGGCCTGCGGGCAGTGCGTGTCGGAGGAGCACCAGGGGGTCTTCCACGCCGTCAACCTCATCGGCGCCCTTTACCAGGAGGAGAAAGTAAGTGCGCGGCCGAGGCCTTCTCGAACAGGGCTTCGTAAACCTTTCCCGCTCGCGACCCCTTAAGAACGTAAGAAAAAGCTCTGCTGGATCAGACCCAGGCCCATCAAGTCCAGCAGTCTGTTCACACAGTGGCCAACCAGGTGCCTCTAGGAAGCCACAAACAAGACGACGGCAGCAACACCATCCTGCCTGTGTTCCACAGCACCTAATATATTCGGCATGCTCCTCTGATCCTTCAGAGAAGAGTTATGCATCATGGCTAGTATCCATTTTAACTAGTAGCCATGAATACCCCTCTCCTCCATGAACACGTCCACTCCCCTCTTAAAGCCTTCCAAGTTGGCAGCCATCACCACATCCTGGGGCAGGGAGTTCCACAGTTTAGCTATGCGTTGTGTGAAGAAGTACTTCCTTTTTATCTGTTTTGAATCTCTCACCCTCCAGCTTCAGCAGATGACCCCACGTTCTAGTGTTATGGGAGACGTTCTAGTATTATGGGAGAGGGAGAAAAACTCCCTGTCCACTCTCTCCAGACCATGCATACTTTTATAGACCTATAATTTTATAGACCCCTTTTCGCCCAAGAAATTTGTATGCTACCCCAGGAATATAAAATAGGTATATAAATCAAACATTTACTGATGATAAATCATAAAGAAGTTCATTTTAAAACAATTTGGTAGATGTATAATTTTGCCATTTATTAAAGATGAAAGCAAATTTGCATGCTAATTTTCATACTGTTGCCAAATCTTTTGCGACCTCCCCCACGTTCAGTTACGTGACCCCATATGGGATCGCGACCCACAATTTAAGAAGCTTTGTTCTAGAGAACGGTATCCTCATCACGTGTCATTACTGTAATCACAGTAGCTAATCATTGGATTTTCCTGTGAAGGCTAGGCAGTCCAGTGACAAATGATTTCTATAACAATAGTGCAGTATCCGGGATCTCTTCCTTTCGACATACCCTGTAGGTTCAGTTGTGAACACATACAAAGGAAGCTGCCTTGCACTGAATCCTACCAGTGGACCATCAAGGCAAGTGTTGCCTACTCATACTTGCAGTGGTTCTCCATGGTCTCAGGTTGAGGTCTTTCACATCACCTCCAACCTGTTGCTTTTACCTGGAGGTGCCAGAGATTGAACCTGGAAACTTCTGCATGCCAAACACATGCTTGGCCACTGAGCCCCAGGCCCTCCCTTTAGCCTAGCATCCTGATTTATTTGTCCAGTATAGAGAACTGAAGGGCATTGCTGGACAGAAACCTGGCATTGTGAATTGTAGTATTTAGAAACCAGTGGTGGAATATTTTGATCTTCCAGGGGATTCTGCCATTCTAATGGTTATAGTTATTTATTTTAAAGGCACTTTGAAGACTCTGCTATTCTAGAACATAACTTCTGGATTTATTATTAAGCTTATTCTTTTCAGAGAGGGAATGCCCACATTCAGAGGTGCTGTGTGAGATAAGATGACGGAAAAAATGGACCACTGGTCTGATCCAGCAGGGTTCCTCTTGTGTGTGTTAATAAACAGAGTTAATAACTGACAGTTGAAGCTGAGAATTGAGGCTGGCAGGTGGAGAGGAACACAATTGTTTTGGATCAAGAAGGATCCTGTGTGTGAGGGAAGAGATTTGAGAGTCCTTCCCTATGAGAAATAGCTCCTAAGTGAGAGGAGTGATCCTTAACCAGTTCTGTGGGAAATAGCTCTTAAGTGAACAGAATGGTCCGTAACCAGTTTTAATGAAGGAAACTGGGAGGAAATTGTGTGGTTGTCCTCCAAGTAAAGAAATATTGATTCAAGAAGCTTATGTTTATTCAACTAAGTTGTGACTGCCACGTGAAATCAGCACTTATCCAAAATATCAACATCTGCCTGTGAACTATATTAGATACATCTTGATTACAAAACGTCTTTTGTTTATAAACATAAGTGTCCTCATTCTTGCTGTTACCAGCTGTTTATTTTCTGAAACCTCCTTGCAAACCTGACTTTTCCATTTCCAAATAAAACAATTTTAAGTTTGTATTTCAATAAGCCTCGCTTGTGCCACATTTCTGACTTTTATGTAAAGAAAGAGTTTTTGGCGGATCCCCCAACCATCTTAAATGTGGGACAGAAAAACAACAAGAGACGAATCATATGTCTCAAGATTGGTAGTGGTGGCTGGGAGAGAGAAATAAATAAATAAAACCTGAGGAGTTCCATCGTAGCATCTAAAGAACATTAAAGTGGGTCCCAAGGGAACTTCATGGAGGAAGACATTCCAGAGGCAGGGAGCCATCACTGAAAAAGTCCCCTTCAAAAAAAAGGGGGGGAAACCTAATATTTTGGAAGTAACAGTAAAGAAAATGTTCTTGATTTTCCAAGGTATTGCGGTGTATGTCATGTCTGATCATCCAGTTTGAAAATGCTGTTACCTAGCATTCTAAATAGTATGCTAAAGCTTATAATTCCAGTGAAGCCTGACTCTTCCATATAAGTTTTAACCCTTAAGCTAAATGTAGTATGTAGTATGATGTTAAATACAGTTGTACTTTTCAGAATATTAATCTTTTTTTTAAATACACAACTGTTACACAGCTAAATTTCTTCAGCTACCTGAAGGAAATAAGAAAAATAGATGAGCAGCTAGTAAAGGAAGTATCAGCTTTTCAAAGTGGCATAGAGGTAAGAAACTAAACTTATACTGGAATGTATTTAAATAAGTATTTTCTGTGCATTTGTCTGCAGTCTTTTTTATTGTACATATACCTACAAGACATTGATTTCCAATTCCATGTTTGAGTCTTTCTCAAGGTTCCCAGTATATACATCTGCACAAAATCTTATCCCTGCATTGCCCCCCTTTCCATTCTTCTGTCATCTTAACCAACATTCCTCATCTTTTGTATGAAAAATTAAATGTGAGCAAGGTTCGGAAAGTTTACTCTGTAATTAAGGGAGCAATGTTTGTCTTTATATAGCAGTGTAGCTGAAAACCTACTCTGGCATTTCCATTAGCGCACACACACATGCGCGCACACACATATATGCCTAGATGAAGCTGCCTTGTACTGATTGAGGTGTTTGATGTGTCAAGGTCAGTATTGTCTAGTCTGACTGGCAGCAGCCCTTCAGAGTCTCAGGCTGGTGTCTTTCACGTTACCTGCTACCTAATCCTTTAACTGGAGATGCTGTGGGAAATGACCTGATTATTGAAAAATGTGGGTTACTCTTCATTTGCAAAAAGTAAAAGCTCCAGTTGCTCTGCTGTGTTTGAATTTTAACTTAATGATATTGCAGAACAAGAAGAGTCCATTTTCAGACAGAAATAATAATGAGTTGGTACTTCCAGTTTAAGAGAGCTCCATGGCGCAGAGTTGTAAGCTGCAGTCAAAAGCTCTGCTCACAACCTGAGTTCGAGCCCGATGGAAGTCAGTTTCAGGTAGCCAACTCAAGGTTGACTCAGCCTTCCATCCTTCCGAGGTCGATGAAATGAGTATCCATCTTGCTGGAAGTCAAGTGTAGATAACTGGGGAAGGCAATGGCAAACCACCCCATAAACATAGTCTGCCTAGTAAACGTCTGGGTGTGATGTCACTCCATAGGTCAGTAATGACCCGGTGCTTGAACAGGGGACTACCTTGACATTTCCCCTACTTCCAGTTTACTTTGTCTGCGTCATGAATCTTCATAGTGCGTTTTTTAAAAAATGTGGCTTCTATAGTTGCACATACCATCTTCAAAACATTACTGAAATGTACTCTGAAGAGTTGAAGCACCAAAACAAACTAATGAGGATACTATTTCATTATTTTTTTTTTGTAGTTTAAGCTTTTAAGAGTTTCAAAGAGAAAATTTGTGTCATGCCTATTTTATTGGACTAGCTTTAGGCACATGCAACATTTTAATGAACACTAGGAATGACCTGGTGCTTGCACAGAGGGAGGCTCTGTAACCTGAAAAATATCCACCACTGGCTATAGGCTATATATCCACCTGTTCTTTGCCATAGATGTCACTTAGGCTCAAGCTACATTGTGCGTGAAGGTTTCTTCGATGCATAAAACCTTGTACACCATCTTTGGACTACTGGATGCACCAATAGTATAATACAAGTTTGTTTATTCTTGGCTTCTCTTTTGGTAATCATGGTGCTTCTACACCTCCCCTCAAAAAAATCCTCTCATTTATTTTTCAGTCAATTGCAAGAGTCTTTCAAGAGCAATATGAAAAGATTTCTACATAAACATAGCTTTGTCCTTATCACTTCTCACTTTTTTAATATGCATATTTCCATCAAAAATTGGGGAACTGTGTCACTGAAATTTAGACTTGGTTGTAGGTGAATAAAGGCAATGAAGCATGAATAAAACATACATATTGGAATGTAATGGGGAAAGTATTCTTGTGTGCTTCCAGGGTGGGTCTCTGCATTTCCCTGTTGTCTCTTATTAGTGTCTCTAATACTGAAATGTTTGTTTCCATGTCTATTTTCTCCACCATCTCTTCTTGGGTCCCACAAATCAGACTTAAAATGTGTATGCATCCATCAAAGAAAATACCAACGGAGTCTACATTTGTATCATAAATACTTGTTTGTATTTGTGACTCTTTTTAGGCACAAAAGCTTAAAGAAGAGGAGATAATTAAAAGAGAATTTGAATATATCTATAAGACCTTGGAAATGAAGAAAAAACAGTTGCTCGATAATCTTGAAAGTCAGAAAGAAAAGAGAGCGAAGGAATATGAAATATGGAAGAAAATGAAGGACGCTTGCAGGAAAACAATTGAGAAGTATCTGAATGAGAGTGAAAAGATTGTAAATGAGTGTGATCCCCAGCATTTCCTAGAGGTGAGCTATTTTAATGTTTGTGACTTTTAGGCACAAAAGTACTGGAGTAGAAAAATCTTTAAACCATGTTCTGAAGTATTAGAAACTAGTACATTCTTTCATATCCTGCATTATGGTTAAAGTTGGGAGCATAATGTTTTCTCAGGCTACTATTTCCTGTTCTAGCTGCTTTTGCAATTATTTGTCAGGCCACTTGGTTCTCTTTATTCCTTTCTAGTGGTTGGGGTCTAGTACCTCAACACAACTATTGTGTTATCAGAGTACTGTCAAGAGACCCTTCTTCCCCCCCTTTTTCCTCCCCCCAGTTTCGGTCCCAGGGGTGTCTGTACATGGTACAAATCAAGGGTGATTCTGCAGTCTGGTTTACTGTCCTGCAGAACCGTTGGAAATTAAGCATAAAAAAATAAATTTGGGGTAGCTGGGTGTTGTGGTTGTTGTTTATTGGATTTATAAGCTGCCCTTCTGGCCCTTGCATCATGGTATTTCACAGCATGCTGTTTTGAATATACAAAGGACCATCCAAGTGTGATATTGACTAGTTCAGAGTATGTTAGCCTATGATGCTGTGCAGCTGTTCTTTTTCTCCCATTCCCCAAGAAAACATCCATCATTAAATCAGAAGTGGGTAGCAGATTGCCATTTTTTTTTTCTAGCCAGGATGGCGTAGTGGTTAAGAGTGGTGGACTCTAATCTGAAGAACTGGGTTTGTTTCCTCACTCCTCCACAGAAAGCCTGCTGAGTGACCTTGGGCTAGTCACAGTTCTCTCAGGGCTCGCTCAGTCCCACCTACAAGGTGACTTGTGGGGAGGGAAAGGGAAGGCGATTGTAAGCTGCTTTGAGACTCCTTAAAGTGAGTTATAAAAAAACAACTCTTCTTCTAGCTTGAAATGTAGAGGCAACAGCTTTATCAGGAAGTCCTATTTGCATTGGAATGTGGTATCTTACTGACCTTGGAATAAAGAATTTGAAGTGATAGAGCATATAAACAAAATGATTCTAGCATGTGGCAATTTGTTGGGGGACAAGTTATATTTAAATGCTGTCTCTCTAAGATATGAACCATCACATGTAGATCCATCCTTCTGAGCAAAATGGCAAGATCAAAGTTAAAATGGATCAGCTTCCCTTCAGAGTGATGCCCCATGAATTCTCAGTGGGACAAGAGATCAATCTCTACTTTACTCCCTTGAATGGGAAGGGTGTATGTTCACTGTTGTCAGTGAACTGAATGAAGTTGGATGTCTAACTTGGATTTTTATGTTGATGAACACATGACGTTGAAAGTTCTTTCCTTTCAAATAGAATACTGACAATGTATTTTTTTCTCGGAGCTCTAGTTCTTCTTACTTGGTGTTGTGAGTTGTATGCTGATATTTTTGCAGTCTGTTATTAAGCTTTGACACGCTAAGAAGTATCTTGTGTAACAAGTTAAGAAATAAAAAACTTGGTGAATAAACAACTAGGAAATCCCCCTCCCCCAACATGACAGTGTGACTCTAATTAAGGCAGTGGCTATATTTATCTCCTGACCAGGTAATTCTGAGCCTTTGCAATCTAGTACATTGGCAAAATTGCCTTATAGCACTGACTAGTAAAGTTTGGAAAAATATGAGCAGGAAGCTAGCCCCAAATTTGAGAGACTCAGAACGTGGAAGGTGTATGTTTCCTCCCATTCATGTTGTATGGGGAGCTTTTTGGTGGGAAACAGCTGAGAAACAGAAGGTACATGTGGTTCACACTGCCTATCTCTGATTCTGTTTTCCCACCTGTTCCAAGAGATCTTTGTTTGGGACTCTGCTGCCTTTACAACTAACAGTTTCAGGGGGGCATTTAAATGGGATTAGATTTTTTTTTCTTCCAAGTCTAATGAAGCCTTGTCTCTTCTAGTTCAAAGATTTGGAGCCTACAAAAGCATGGGTGTGGAGAGGCACAAATATGCCTACCCTGATTCTTTTTTCCTTCAAAGTACTGTAAACATTAGGGCTCAAGTAGGGTTAAGTCCTTCTCGCCCCCAGATGATCAGTTAGGGGCCATGAAGTGTTGAGGGTAGATAGCAATACTCATGTTCAGTTCTTCATGCCAAGTTTTTATTTGCCTTTTGCTTTTACAAACTATTGTTTTTACAAGGAAGGTGTAGAATACCCTACCTTGCATATGGGTAGCCTCATTACATTGGCCTGCTAGTAAAGGACCATGGGAGAAACACTCTGGTAGAAAACATATTCATTTCTATTTTGTTTCATTTATAGGTTGCGTGCAACTTGAATCATAGGTAAGCATGTTATATTGCTAAAGTTCATTTAACTTGTTAACATTACTATTTGATAAAGTAATTATCAAGAGTTGATGCAGCCATGGAAAGTGTTTCATGCATAAATTATAAAAGGATTGACAAAATAGTGTGTTTCAATTAATTGTGCTGAATTCAATCTGTGACTACTGTCCCATTTTAAACTGTATAACTTATGCTGCTGTAGTCATACAAAATTAATGTTGCCATTCCACAAACTTTTATGTCTGCTATATGTTAAGATAGGTAAAACTCGATCAGATTTAACTAGTACCTTAAATTGTTTACTATAAACACTTGAACACTTTACAGTGATCGATCTGTGCATAGATGGGGAAAATTGCCTATTGGCTTTATACATTTCTGATTGGAAGACTAGAAATGTCCTGGTTTGAATGGACATTTAGATTTTATGAGTTATACATGAATTATGGAAAGTGCTTTTCTAAGAACATTTTTCTTTCCCAAGTTCACATTTTGGAAAAAGACTTACAAATTAATAAATTGTCTGTTTTATTGGAATTGTACTAAGATCCTAAGCATGTTCGCTCAGACATAATGTAACATCACATTGATTTAAATGTGTCTTCCAAGCATGTTTAGGATTGTAGCCTTGGAATGGTTTTCCCATTGTAGTGATAGGGCTGAGAATTTTAGTGTATTGGCTGCAATCTTATATACAATTGGGAATGAGCCCCACTGAAATATGCAAGACTTTCTCTGACTAAATGTAGGTAAGATGGGGCTGTAAGTCTGACATGTGCACATGTGTGTATTTAATCATAGGTTGTTTAAAAATGTAAGTGAAACCCTCAACCATGGATTCAGAGAGTGGTCTGGGATGAATCACTTATCCATCATTATTTCTCAGTACTGTGAAATTATCTTCTTAACTGGCTAAGTTCCTCCAGGTCTTTGAGCTGTTCTCCAGCTGCGTTTTTAAGGGTTGATGTTAACATCTCTGAATTTGTAGTAACTCTGGCATGGGTGTGGAGAGGCACACATGATGGTGGGAGTTCTGAGCATTTTTTCTTGAAATAGCAGGCAAATTCAGGCCAAATGTACATCAAGACCGAAGCAGTATTGGGGAAGGGGGGCTTTAAGCCCCAGATCAAATAACAGCCCCATAAAGCTGCCTGAAGTCAGGAACACAATGCAGGGGAAAGGCTTAGTGTGTGCATATGTGCACATGTATGCACACCTTTTCTTCATTCTGTGGTCCTAAGCTAAACTGGGACTGTATGTGCCTACACTCTAAAAAGAAAAACCACTAGAAGCTCCGTTCATGGCACTGTCAGGTCTGGCTTTATTTATTTATTCGTATTTATAGCTCGCCTTCATTCCTGGCAAGCCGGCTGTTCTTACATAGCTACCTTGAGCGTGTCTCTGGAGAGGCAGCATATACATTTTCTAAAAATAAATGCAATATATATGTAGATCAGCCCTAGTGTATGACTTGTGAAATGTGGAACGTAATCGTGGCTCCACCTGTGAGCCACCAGTTGATCCTGAAGATCTAGTTAAAAACAAAACAGATCATACAATCCTGAAGACTGCTCACTCTGGAAGAAATAAAGTTCTCCGTCACCATGAAATTCAGATTAAAATACCACTGTACCTAGGTGCTGATATAATATTTAAAATTGTATTTCAATGCTAATTTTAATACAATGTCATTAAAAAACGGTGCTCAGGGATAGTGTTCTCTATGAGGACTGTGTCTAGGGATGATGCGGAGTTGCCTTGCCGTTTTCTGCCATTGGTCTCGTGCTTCATGAAAGCTTGTAAAGTTTTATAACACTTTTACCTTGCTAATATAGAATTGCTGAACCAAGCAGATAGTTCCTAGTGGAGGTAGTTGGCATGAATACTGATACTGTAATGGTATTTTCACTAGGTCTCTAACTTTCTGTACAGGATGAAGACCCAGATTGACCTGATACAGTTCTCATCTCAGTATGAAAATTTACCAGGGTACAAACAAATGCACATGGATACCACATCTGTTGTTCATAGCATCTTTGCTTTGCACCTCACTCCGGCTAATTTAGATGCTTTTAAAGGTAGGGCAATTAAACTACAGTCAGGCATGATGGCCCTTAAAATTTCTGTATAATTAAACAAATGCCTTTTGAAATTGTTAAGTTTTTTTCATGAATTAAAAAAAGTTGTTGATGTAATTGTAAAGTCTTAAAATGAGTATAGATGACTGTCATTTACTAAAGCAGAGTTTAGATTGCTCCACTAATTTGTGTTAATGAGCATTTGGCCGAAGCTGATTGTTTAACATTCACTGTAAAAATGAATTAGATGTAAGGAACACTTTTGACTTTCCATATAAAACTTAGTTTTGTTTTGTGTTTTGTTTTTTCTTTAAAGCAGGCGTTCCGTCTAGAGATGGAGAATGTGTTGTGTTTGGAAACACTGACAAAAAATCGGAAGAACAGAAGAACACGCAGAATGCCTTTAAGGTAAGCTTCTTCGTTTAACAAATACTAAAACAAATACTAGACCTAGAAGAGCATTCACACTTGCCAGATGCTCAGCATTGCCCTCAGCCTTACTAGAGGGTCGTTAAAAAAAAAATCCCCAGGGCTCCAAGATTTTGTCAGTGTGGCAGTGGGCAAGTTGATACCACAGAACACATTCTACTATTCTGCCCTCTTCATGAAAATGCTTGTGCTGAAATGATTTCTCCGTTGTTGGGAAGATTCCCAGGCCGGGACTCAGTGGATAGGGTCGCGAAACTGTTATGCAGCGAGAACCCTCAGGTTACAACTCAGGTTGCCAAATTTTGTGCTGTCTCTATGAAGCTTTGTAGACTTCTGCTAGAATTATGTTATTGGCACTTATTGCACTTTTTTCTACTCCATCCACTTTTATGTAAAGTGTTCTTAAAATTTATATAAATAAGTTCCATTTTTAATGCTTTTTTAATATTGTTCATGTGAGGTTTATTGTTGTATAGTTTTTACTGGTCTGACTGACTGTACCAATAAATAAATAAAATGTCCTTACCCCAGGGAGGAAAAATACTAAAACATTTGTTTTATTTGCTGTTTGTTGAGATAAATCTACAGTGAGGGGGAAAAGTATTTGATCCCCTGCTGAATTCGCCCGTTTGCCCTCTGACGAAGAAATGACCAGTCCATAATTTTAATGGTAGGTCTATTATAGCTGTGAGAGACAGAATAACAACAGGAAAAACCCCAGAAACCCAGAAGACAAAAGTCAGAGATTGATGTGCATTATAATGAGTGAAATAGGTATTTGATCCCTTTTCAAAAGATGACTTAGTACTTGGTGACAAAACCCTTGTTGGCAGAGGTCAGATGTTTCTTGTAGGTGGCCACCAGGTTTGCACACATCTCAGGAGGTATTTTGTCCCACTCCTCTTTGCAGATCCTCTCCAAGTCAGTAAGATTTCGAGGCTGATGTGTAGCTACTCGAACCTTCAGCTCCCTCCCCAGATTTTCGATGGGATTAAGGTCTGGAGACTGGCTAGGCCACTCCAGGACCTTAATGTGCTTCTTCTTGAGCCACTCCTTTGTTGCCTTGGCCGTGTGTTTTGGGTCATTGTCATGCTGGAATACCCATCCTCGACCCATTTTCAATGCCCTGGCTGAGGGAAGGAGGTGCTCACCCAAGATTTGACGATACATGGTCCCGTCCATCGTCCCTTCGATGCGGTGAAGGTGTCCTGTCCCCTTAGCAGAAAAACACCCCCAAAGCATATGTCCCCCTCCATGTTTGACGGTGGGGAAGGTGTTCTTGGGGTCGTAGGCAGCATTCCTCCTCCTCTAAACACGGTGAGTTGAGTTTATGCCAAAGAGCTTGATTTTGGTCTCATCTGACCACAACACTTTCACCCAGTTCTCCTCTGGGTCATTCAGATGTGCACTGGCAAACTGCAGACGGGCATGTACATGTGCTGTCTTGAGCAAGGGGACCTTGCGGGCTCTGCAAGATCTCAGTCCTTCACGGCGTAGTGTGTTACCAACTGTTTTCATGGTGACTGTGGTCCCAGCTGCCCTGAGATCATTGACAAGTTCCCCCCCCCCCCCCGTGTAGTTCTGGGCTGCTTCATCACCGTTCTCATGATCATTGCAACTCCACGAGATGAGATCTTGCATGGAGCCCCAGACCGAGGGAGGTTGACAGTTAGGGTTAGGGTTGTCACCTTCTCACCAAGCTGCTTGGCAATAGTCTTGTAGCCCAGTCCAGCCTTGTGCAGGTCTACAATCTTATCCCTGACATCCTTGGACAGCTCTTTGGTCTTGGTCATGGTGGCTAGTTTGGAATCTAATGGATTGATTGCTTCTGTCGAAAGCTGAACCCTAACCCTAACCTGGCTGGTTGATAGGGGATCAAATACTTATTTCACTCATTATAATGCACATCAATCTCTGACTTTTGTCTTCTGAGTTTCTGGGGGTTTTCCTGTTGTTGTTCTGTCTCTCACAGCTACAATAAACCTACCATTAAAATTATGGACTGGTCATTTCTTCGTCAGAGGGCAAACGGGCAAATTTAGCAGGGGATCAAATACTTTTTTCCCTCACTGTACCTACTGAATCTAATTATTTTTTTTAAGCCTGTGCTAGGAACCGATGTATTGCCTGATGGGAGGATGATCCATACTCAAATTATGTCTATATCAGAAAGTTCCGAATTTGGAGAAATAAGCCACGAGGTAAAGTTATGCACGTTGTGTTACTATAATTTGATAATTTTGATCAGTTTGCAGCTGAGATCATTCCAAATCCACCCATTCAAAATTATATTTGTACTTTCATATATATCTCGGTAGTGATGATGTTTTGGAAACAACTTGTCATTGTAAAGTGTATGGCAAATGATGATTCTCAGGAGCTGTGTGTACATCTCCTTGTTTCATCTTGACACCTTAGCACAGATGCAATGCTATCATGTGGAAAGGTAGATAACAGGACCCAGTAAATTCCCCATTGCCTCCATCTTGCCTGATGTATGTGGGTAGTTTATACTAGGGTGGATCATGCATGGTAAATGCTAGATAAATATGCAGTATGCTTATTCAAGGTAGTATTTGTGCAAATGTGACTTTGAAGAACTAAACTCGGTGTCTTCTTTTATTCTAGGAAGTGCGTTATAATTATTACACGGCCCATCAAGTGCATTCAGAGGACTTGGAGAAACAAACACATGCCTTGCCTGTAAATGGAAAATGCATATTTCCAGAATCTCCCTGTTCAAGTAACCGACCACCAGAAGCTTCCCTTTTTTCTTTTAGTGCTAAAGCAAGTAATCTTAAACCAAAACCACCAGTGCCGCAAAGACAAGGTGTCAATGAAACTAGTTTTTCAAAGCCACTTGGTTATCTGTTCAACACTCCAACTGTGAACTTGAATTTCTCTGGTTCAAACAATAGTTTCAATCTATTTAATGTGAAAGGATCTCAGAAAGACAGCCAAAAAACATCTCTGTCAGAAAATACTGATCCCTTGCTTACAGCAGCACAGATTTCTCAGGCTGATGCAGCAACACTTTCTTTTGGGGTGCAGACCTCACTAGCTGGATCACCAGATTTGTTTCAGGTGGCATCACCATCGGTATCTGTTTTGAATCCACACTCATCAAGTGCTGTTACAGAGCATGCAGCTCCGGCTGTTTTTTCCAGTTCAGATGGAAAGGGGTCAACCCCCTCCCTCAAAAATGAGAATTCATTTTTTTCCACGGTTTTGCTAGAAAAACTTGAAAGCCAAAATAACAATGTAAACAACATAAATGGATATAACCGTTCGGCTTCAACTGTAGTTTCCTTTAGTAGCACCACCAGTCCTAAACCTGACTCAGCAGACAGCAGAAAACCTTTTTTCTCAGCTTTTCCTACCACTTCTGAAAGGGGGCTTAGTCAGCCAAATGAACAGCAGAGCTCATTTTCACTTTCTCCTCCCATTCAGAACAAAAACCAAGAGAATCAGTTATGCGGTGAGCACAGAGAGAATAATCTTGGGAATTCCTCTGGTAAGAAGTTAATGGGTAACTGCAATTTAACTGATAGCTTGCCCTACAAAACATCTTTCGGTGTTCCTGGGGAAGCTGGTGCTTCAGAAAATCAGCCTGTACATGGTAAGGTCTCTGCAAATTACTTTTGGTTGACCAACACTGCACCTGTATTTTCTTTCCCAGGTAGGGTCAAAAGTAATTTGGATGCTCAGACCTCCTCCATGACATCTGCTGATAAAACTAAAAATCCAAGTGACAAATCAAAAATGGAATCAAAAAATTCAACTGTAAAAAAATCTTCACCTTCGAACAATTCTAAAGATCTCAGAACTCTATTGCATAGCTCTTCCTTTTTCTCCATGGAAAAGTTAAAGTCTGAAATGGAAAATATTCTTGTTCCTCAGGAAGACATTGTCCACAATAGTGCTGCAAACAAAACTTCTATTTCAGGTAACCTCACTGAACAGAACAATCAGTCAGAAAACCCTCCAAGAAATGAAAAGACTAAGGAAGACCATATGCAGTCTCATTCATTAAGGAATGGGGCAAGTTGCATGGTGAATGCAGAGTCTGATGAAGAATGTCTAAGTCAAGGATCTAACTCAAGTGAATCTTACACTCCATCAGCATATGTTTCTGTTGCTGAAGACAAAATACTTCCCAGATAAAACTGGCCCCATAGCAACAGAATACATCTAAGATGAGTTATAAATGTTGGATTTATTAGTTTTCCTTGGAAGTAATATAATCAAATTTGCCTCCTACCCTAAAACATTTTTATAGTATCCTGTAAAATGTTCAAGGTGTTTCTCCTGTTTACTTCTCAAATAGGTAATGCTGCTTTTTCTTCTTAGTAAAGCCATTAAGAATGATGTTTTTTGTGACGTGCCCAACTCTTGAAATGGAGGATTCAGTTCTGCATGAACATAATATGGCTGGTGGTTTGCATACATTCTGTCAATAGACAAATCCTTATTTTGTTCATCTTGAACAAATACCAAAAAATACCAGAATTTTCTCAGCAGCTGCTAGCCTGCAAAATTCATTGAGTTTGGATAAATGTTAGGGAATGCTTCTCAAAGCTTCTGAATTATAGTAATAACTATAGGAGGAATGGTGCTGCCAATACACCAAGAACAAGCTCAGTGAACCTAGAAGATGCAATGCTGAAATAAACAGCTTTTAAATTAACACCAGTATGCCTTATAATGTATTTTGTATACCTGGACAGCCCATGGCAGCAATAGTCTTTATTTCCCTAAATAAATTCTAAAGTGTTAGTTTGAATTGTGTGCTTTTTATGAAGCTAATAGAAATACGTTTGCTTCCTTGATAAACCAGTGTGTGTTTTCTGGGAAGATTGCAGGCATTCCTGTAGTATTGATATTGTAAATCATATGTGCCCTGCCTGCATAGGCAATAATGAAGGTAGGCAATAATGATGCTTGTCTAGCTCCCCACACACACACACACACGCACAAGGTTGGCTGCTCTACCTGTTTCCACATCCACCTCCCTTCATAGAGTTGGAAGGGTGGTCCCTTCCAACTCTATGATTCTATGAGGGTTTTCAGAAGAAGTCCCACAACGTTCAGTGGCATATAGACAACTCTCCAGTAGATCAGTGCCACAGCTTTAAAAGACTTGGGGTAACATTATCTGAAAATCTTTCCTAGAAGGCTCAGGAGTAAGATCAACTGGGACCATCTTTAAGTTCTACCATTCAAAAGGTGGCTTCTTGATTGTTCCCACCTTGAAGCTGCTCCACAGTAAAGTCATTGCCCAACTTTTGTATGGGGCTGAGATGGGTTGGGACAACCACTCTATCAAGTCTGAAGATAATAGAAAATTCACTTTTAAGGGGAATTTTGATCTTGCCTCAGGGCACCCCAGCTGCGAGCCAAAACTGCCCTGCCTTCCTTTAGGGCGTGTGACCACATTGCCTTAATTAACTACTAAGGAAGGTTGAAGAATTCTCCCTCTTAGTCATCTATCCAGCTCCAGAACGTCACCTTCTGGATTGCTAGTTATCATAGGCTTTTCTACCATTACCCAATACCTGTTGATTGCCAGGGCTTTCCTCTGGATGGGTTTAAAACTCAGGATCAGATATTTAATATAGATGCTGCCTTAGGTAGGAGAATCATTACTAGCTCCAGATTTTCCCCATGGTTCAACAGCTAAAATGGAATTGCAATAGAGCTTATTTGCCTAGTATCACCTTCCACTAACTTAGAGAAGCCTTTACAGCCCTCAGATTTCAAACAATGACAACTGCCATGTTAGCGGGCCATTATCAGCATACACCAGTTGCTCAACGAGTATGTATCTGTGGAGCCTTGGAATTGTAGGATCTTCCTCATTATGTCCTGTCTTGTGACTTTTATTCAATTCCCAGGGCCAAGTTTCTTGGCAGCCATTTTAGCTAGGCTAACCCTGCATTCAGTGGCAGACAAAATCTTTATCTTCTATCTGGTGAGGATCACAATGTCAACTATATTGATGTCACTGTGTGCATTGGCAGCCAAGGTTTGTGCTAAATTCTCACTCTGATGCAATCTATGTTACGCTCTGGTCCTGGCAAGTTTAAAACTGTTTTTAACCTTATGTTTTCTTTTATTGTTATGTTTATTGCTGCCTGGCCAGTTGTTATTTGTTATAATGTTATGGGCTTTGGCCCTATACAATAAAACTTTACCTACCTATTGCAAGCAGAATTAACAGTTCCAGTTGTGATATCTGGGGGAGGTTGAAGGAGAAAAGGGGGGTATAAATGAACTAAACTTTTTCCTGTTTGTTACTTGTTTGGGATAGGTATTAGGAGTATGCACTGCAAAAATTGTTCTCATTTTGTTTCGTAGGATATGATTAACATTTTCGTGACATTTGGGGAGTATTGATTTCATTTCGGGAAAAGGTTTTGAATTTGGGAATACTGGCTGCATTATTTCTTTTGAGTAAATAAATTCTTTCTGCAGCAGCTATTTTTTAACCAAATGGTGCCGCGATTTCAGGAAACCTAATCTTCCCTTTTTACTAAAAGCCTCCTGCCCCCAGGTTTCATGAAAGCTGGAGAAATAAATTTTATAGGCCCTTGAAGGTGCTCCCAGCCATCCTCCGGTTTTCAATGGGAAAATTACAATGATTCCTTGAAGCTTCACCCCATTGCTCTCAACATTAGAGGAAATCTAGTCCTCTCTCTACCTAAGATGTTCCCGTATTTTCCAAAAATGTTGGCAAAGGGGTTCTACTCCAGGGCCCCCTCAAGGATGACAAAATCAGCTGTTCTAACGCTTACAACTTGGACCAGGCAGAAAGATTAACCCTTACGTTTCCAGAAGTTGCAGGTAGCCATATTAGTCCAAAGCGAACACCGCAAAATAGTGCAAGATTTTGACTTACATGGAACCTTGTGGCTGTCTCTTCTATTGCCTGAAACATCTTTCCTGCATTTGGGAGAAAGTCCATTTGAGGGCATGTCTATTTGAGAGGTGTGGGACAAACATGGCAGATTGAAAAGATTCATTTATAAAGGCAGGTGTTGGTTTCAAGTGAATGCTAAAGCCGGCAGGTGGAATCAAAAGCAATGTTTTTGCAAATTATGTGTGTAAATTTGACGCCTTCTATAATACTAGTCCAGAAATATTGAGAGGGGACAAGACTTAAACAAAGGTATCATTTATTATATTTATGAACTAACCATAGAATTTTTTTTAATCTGACAAATTTCTTAAGAATGTTACGCTGGATTCATTCAAGTGTACAATTAAGTATGCTTTCTATACAGACAAACGTCAATCATTTCACCATATCTAGAAAAGAACCATTTTGAGAGTTTGATCCAACAAGGGGTTTTTCTGTTTTTTTTCCGATTCCAAGTAATTTTTGTCCATGCCTTTTATTTTATCAAATGTGATAATTCATTCCTTTTTCACAGCAGAAAATCTGGTTGGATTCACCCGTTTTATTTCCTAAATATTTTACAGGGCAAATGGGAGGGCATCAGGGTTGGAAAGAGTCCTGTGGATACAAGCGGTGCAGGACAGGTTGGAAAAGGCAGTGATTACTTGTGGTGCTTTGATCTATACCCACTTATGAGAAAGGGCAGCCACTGGTCCTAGGCAAAGTTCAATTTTCCCTTTAGGCAGTAGTAATCAACTTTGTGGCCCATGCAAAGTTATAATCTGTACATATATAGTTCTAATCTAATAACAGTTGATAATTTAGCAGCCCCTTGGGGTTTCAGTATCGGCATGTTCAACGGAGCAATGCTTTTGCTGCTTTGTTCTTTACACCTTTTCCAGTTTCTCCCAGTATTCTTGACTTAGTTGTTCAAATGCTTGTACAACATTATCATCCTTATTGTCACAGAGTTCGCACAAAGAAACACTGGAAGACAGGAGAAACAGCAAGTATTAAACAGTTTGATAGGACAGATACTTGTACTCTTATCCTAATGAAAAGATTGAAATGTGGTTGTAATATGCAGGCCAAAATTTTCCACCTTTGCTTAAGTGCTGTATGGTCTAAAATAATACCTGACATACCTGACATTTTGCTCCAGTCAAATGGCAGACAACTGTGATCCACCTTATGTGGGTTGTAGGGATTTATGATGATGATATAGCTTCAGTGACTGGAAAAGACTGTCCTTTGCAAGGAATATAGTCAATTTAACAAAACTATTTAAAACATTCTAGTACACAGCTGGATTTCTAGGAGAAAAGCTTGGTCCAGCAGTATTCTCTTAAGGGATCATCCCAACTCCCACTTATAAGACAACTTTTAGCATAGTGTATTTTAGCATAAACTTTTTAGTTTGTTTCTGAAGCCTGTTTTTGAAACAGAACCCTTTCATCAAAAAGTTCCCAGTGGCATGAGATGGCTGCTGCCAAGAGGCTGAGGCAGGAAAAATGCTGGAAGACCTCATAAGCCCATCCCCCTGTGGAAAAACACCAATGATAATATGAGTATGTATGTGCATCCAGATTCATAAAGCATGAGACTTTGCTTCCTAAGATTGATACAGGTAAATTGCTTGGGGGGATAATTCTAAGGATGTAGATTAATTCATAAGTGTACTTCACTGAGAGTAAATCACACTCAACTCAGGGGCAATTGCTGCTGAATAAGCATGTTTAGGAATGAACACAATTAGAGCCTGTTGGATCAGATCAGAGGCCATCTAGTTCAGCATACTGTTTTACACATCCGCCATCCTGTTGCCCAAACCATTTATGAATAAATTAAAAAGCTCTGGTCCCAATACTGGATCATTGACTTACTTGAGTTTCCCTTTTAGTTTCCTTCTGACTGTGTGTTATGTGTCATCAATTCACTTCTGACTTACAGCAACCTAGTAGGGTTTAAGGCAAGAGACTAACAGAGATGGTTTGCTATTTCCTTCTTCTGCATAGCGAACCCAGTATTCTTTGGTGGCCTCCCATCCAAGTACTAACCAGGGCTGACCCAACATGGCTCCTGAGATCAGGCTAGCCTGGGCCATCCAGATCAGGGCACCCTATGAATTAATGACCTTCAAAACATTTGCTCATTAATAGCCATGATCAAGCTTCCTTTACTGAGACAAACCATCTCATGTTGGGTCTTCCTTTTTTCCTAACTGCCTTCAACTTCCAGCATTACTGACTTTTCAAGTGAGTCTTGTCTTCTCATGATGTGACCAAACGATAGCCTCAGTTTAGTCATTTTAATGTCGAGAGAGTTCAGGCTTGATTTGATCTAGAATATACTTATTTGTCCTTTTGGTAGTCCATGGTATCTGTAAAACTCCTCCAACCCCATATTTCAAATCTATTTTCTTCCAGCTTTTTTCACTGCCCAACTTTACCATCTATACATAGCAACAGGGAGTACAATAGTATGCATTATCTTGATCTCCAGCAACACTTCCTTACACTTAAAGATAATTTCTATTTCCTTCTCCATGTGAGATCTGCCTCCTGGTTTTTGATTGGGTTGGAAATGTGGCACTTTTATGGCAACAGGCCGTGAAGTCAATAACTATAATGCTATCTCATGTTTCTTTTTTGACATTCTAGAATTTAGGCTTTGTTTTCCAAATTATATATTCTGGTTTGATAATTTTGTTGATCTGGCCTCTAACTCTTGGTGAATCACACAGTCTTGATCATGTGCTTGAACTGTTATGTTTGGTAATATGGAGAAAGGTGAGCCACCTGAATTAGTAAGAGCAGTTTTCACAGACCTACGGCACCTGGATTCCTCACTGTGTATCACTGTGAATACCTATATTTCTGCATGTAAAGGATGGGGAGAGGGGTTGGCAGAGCTGATTTTCATTATGAAAATTGACAAGTTTTGAACAATAGGCATAGATAACACAGTCATTTCTAGAAGTATGGCAAAATCAAGCTGCTAACATTTTAGCTTGGTCTAGAGCACTGGTTCCCAACCGGGGGTCCGTGTACCCCCAGGGGTCCGCGAGAACTAAATTAAGGTCCGCGAAACAAAGTTATAAACCCATAATAAATTAATATTTTCAATTAAAAGTTCTCTATTATAAAAATATATATTCAAATATTATTCTAAGTTTAATGTTTAACTAACAGTTATGATTAAAGTTTATTTTCAAATTCTCGGAATTTTATTTTGAACCTTGGGGTCCCTGCACCGAACAAAAAAGTCCTAGTGGTCCCTGGTCAAAAACAGGTTGGGAACCACTGGTCTAGAGGAAATCAGTAAGACTTAATGGCAAGCCCAATATTTGCTGTAGTTTACATACCTGATTGCTTTAATAGAAAGGGCAAAGTCTCTCAGCATATAGTAAGCCTCTCCTTCATGCAGGCTTTAAAAAAAGATGCAAAGTTAAGCTTAGTATACTTTTATTATTCAAACAGTTACTACATATAGCAGTATGTAGCAGTAACTAACAGTAACATTACTGTCAAACAAAAAATATCTTGAACTACGTTTTGTTAGAAACAGTCCATTTAACTGAATTTCGAATTGTGTGAGTAAAAATGGAGGAAGGAAATCAATGTACCATCTCTTCAGGACTTCTGTGCATTAATTGCAGCTCCCATGAGCCTCTGGATCTTGGACATATAACGGTTGTGGCCGTAAGGACACTAATATCTTACTGAAACAGGGCTGTTATTGAACATGGGTAAAGGTGACATTTGCTGTATGCGTTCGTAGCCTTTTGATTATGAATAGTGATATCGAAATCTGGAAGCCAAACACCTACCTGTTATCCTGTTTCATTGCTGTCAAAGATCCATGTTTGTAGAAATCAAGCACATATGCATTAAGTGGCATAATTCTTCCTTGATTATCATACATCTTTGAAGAGAGGACTGGAATGTTTGCAGCTGTAATACCTATTGTGCGCAATATGACCTACCAGAAACAACATAAGCAATGTCTTGCTTCTTACTTAGCAATTACTGTGCAAGTTCCTTTGTTATATTGCAATCAATCTGTCCTGAACCTACAAACAATTCTAGTTGGAACCAAAGAAAACTGCCAACTAGTGATGTGAGTATAAGGGTGAGGAGCTGGGTTGATACCAGGCCTCTGTCTAAGTAACTTTTCAAAGCAGTGAGGCTTTGCAGAGCAGTTTGACATGGCATGGATGACTGCTGTTTGGGCATGCCTAGGGTCAATATTTGGTTCCAAGCTTTGGGATTGGGCAGAAGGGGTTTATCAACAATTAGGACCCTAAAAGTATGTTATTAAATGTATTACCAAGCACTATGCCAAAATTCATAGTGAATTATTCAAATATAAGGTAACAGCAGCAAGAGTAATATTTGCAGCAAAGTGGAAAGCTGACAAATGCCAACTGTGGAAGAATGGAAAAACAAATTGGCAGAATATGGTGTCATGGCAATTTTAACATCCTATATACATAACAGACCAAGACTGGAATTTCCGTGGTGGGGGGGGGGGAATGGAATGTCTTTTACACGTAAATGGCAGGAGGCTCAGATGAGAAAGTAAAAAGGGAAAGATTTAAGAAAGAAATTCTTTAAATTAAAAAATTAGATATTATAATACTTGTAGGCTTTATTTACTACCATACAGTGAGCAAAAGCTCAAGCTATTATGCCCATAGGTGCTTCACTTAAACCACCACTTGTAGCTATGCATATTCATAATTCTAAAAAAAAGAATATTATACACAGAATCTTCATGTTCTCCTAATGTGGTTATGTTTTTATATACATTCTCTCATGAATTTACCCTAAGTTATTTATTAAGAAATAGTAGGCTCCTTGAACTATTCACAAAATGCTTTTATTCTCTCTTATCAATACTTGGTGCCTACTTTACATGGAAAGAATGAGATTTGAGAAATATCTGTGACAAAAGGTACAGTAACGCACAAGTACAACATGATCTTCACTTCATCAATTACTTGTTCCTTTTGCTTCTCAGGATGGCTGGCTATTAATTTTAAAAAAATAGTTTTATCTCAAGCATGTTCTAAAAGGTGGTATTAATATTTAAATAAATACATTCTAATAAATTTGACTCACACTGTTGACAGTCACTGCATTCAGTAAATCAAGTTCTGTATTTCCTGAAAGGCACACAAAGGGTGAAACAGCTGCCCTTCCTTCACTGCAGCTCATGAGGTGAGATGCAAACTGAGATTCAAGCTGTTCTGTATCTGAAAAATCTATAAAACGAAGGCAAACGATTTATGAATGAGGACCCAACACTGCTGTACTCTGACGACAGGGAAACAGAATGTACAACAGGTGTTTTTTGTCAGAAATCTGCATGTTTTCAATAGTAGGTGACTGTGCCTGATTTTGTGTGGCTCTTCTTGGAATTTGAAGCCTATGTATAACTATCATGTTCAAAATAGGAGGGAGGAGAAGAGGTCTTGGCCATGAAACCTGGAAATGTGGGAAGAGCCATGCTTGGTTTGATCCCTGGCCATATCCAATTAAAACATCTGGCATGGCTAGTATGCGGAAGTCCTGCTTGAGATGTTGGAGAGTTTTTTCCAGGTAATGCTGAGCTAGGTGCCCAAAGGCCAGTTAACTCCAGCTAAGTGAAGCAAGTGAACCAAAGAGATGCTGAGGACAAAAGACCTTGCATATAAACTCACTAATATAATAAAAAGGATGAGAGCTAACGGACTGAATCTTAATCCTGACAAAGTGGAGGTGCTACTGAGGAGGTTGGTTTGACCCAGGAATTGTGATAGCTCCTGTTCTGGATGGGGTTGCACTCCCCCTAAAGAAGAAAATTTGTAGCTTGGGGATGCTGCTAGATCCAGGCTTTCTGTTGGATAAACAGTGGCAGTGGTGTCGTTCACCAGCTTCAGCAGGTACACCAGCTACAGCCTTTCCTGAGTGGAAAAGATCTTGCCACTGTGGTGCATGCCCTGGTAACACGTAGATAAGATTGCTGCAATTTGCTGTAAATGGGGCTATCCTTGAGGACCCCTCCAGAAGCTACAGTTGATACAAAATGCAGCCCGAATGCTAACTGGAGCGGATCATACAGACCATGTCACTCTAGTCTTGTTCCATTTATGCTAGTTCTCAATTTGCTTCCCAACTCAAGGTACTGGTGTTGACCTCTAACATCCTGTACCACATACCTAAAGGACTGCCTATTCCCTTATGAACCTACCCAACCATTCTGGTCACCTTTGGGGGCCCTGCTTTGGGTGCCCCGGCCAGCTGAGGCTAGATGTGTGGCAACTGGCTAAAAGGCCTTGGTCAAAGCACCAAAACTTTGGAGCTCCCTCCCAAGAGAAACTAGTCTATCTCACTGTATCATTGCTTTCCAATGTATCATTGTTTTCTTTGGCATTCCCCCTCTATTATTGGCCGTCCTCCCTAATTGTATTATGCATTTCTTTTATTTATATGTGTCACTGAATTGCTTAAATATTTTATATACACTTATATTTTAAATGCTGTTTTAATGTCTATGTTTTTATGTCCACTGCCTTGGGGACCCTATTTAGATGGAAAGAAAACATAGAAATCTTTTTAATAAATTAGTTAATAAGGTTACATTTAGTGTTGTGATGTGATTGACAAACCCGAGTCACACCCTTCTAAGTCCCTTGAAGCCACTGGTTTAGAAGGGTATAAGTATGGCCCTGTTAGCTGGCTAGTTCAGCAATGGGATGTTGTGTGTCTTCTGCACATATTTTAATTGGCTGCCTGATGCTGCTGGCATTGTTTTATATATTTTGATACAGTAATATGGTTTTAGTGTTCTCCCTATTGAGGAAAAAGATACTTGGCAGATTTCGGTTGAGTACGAACAAATTATGTATAATGCTTACTTGCAAATCCAATACCTGCATATATGCATCTGTCTCCTTCTGCTGCCATCTTCCACCAGCATATGAAGACTTTTGGGTTTCACTTGGCATTCCCTCAGTGATCCCCCCTTCATTCCCAATGTTTTAACTGTTGTTTTTATCATTTGTACTTTGGTTTTAACTTATTTTAATGGCTTCTAAGATAATATTTTAATTTGTATATTTTAATTTGTTAGTTGCCTTGGTGGCTCCTTGGGGCAGAAAGGTGGGAGTTAAAATCTTGTAAGTAAATAATAAATACATGTAACTTTATAAGACAGGTCAAGTCAAGGACAAAAGGCCTAGTTTGATTTTATGAACAGGGGCAATAAATCTGAGTGCCTTAACACAGATTGCGGAGTTCCCTACCAACTTGCTAAACACCAAACCACTGGAAAACATGCAAATCTCTTTCAGGTCAATGACATATAAACATACTGAGTTCTGAAAGGGGAAGCCGATATTCTTGTTTCATATCTACCGTCGTAGAAACGATCTGTAGAAACTGCCCGAAGTTTTCTTGTATTCTGCAGTTGTAGTCATGCAAAGCAGCAGCAAAATCGTCAGGGAGATCTTCAAGGAACACCTAAAGACAACAGAATTATTGCTGGGAGAAAATTACTGTCAGTTGATGAGAGGTGGTGAGAGAGCTGCTGGTACCATGGCTGCTACACTATTAGGGCTGCCAACTTCCAGGTGGCACCTGGAGATCTCCCACTATTACAATTGATCTCCAGGCAATCAAGATCAGTTCCCTTGGAGAAAATGGCTACTTTGGAGGGTGGACTCTATGGCATTATACCATGCTGAAGTTCCTCCCCTCCCCAAACCCCACTCTCTCCAGGCTCCACTCCCAAAATCTCCAGGTATTTCCCCAGCCAGAGCTGGCAACTCTATACACCACACAGGCACTTAAGCTAGGAAGCGGCCAGTGGAACCCAGCATAGGCAAGGTCAGTTACTGGTGCTGGGTTCTACTAGCCACTCAGCTGCGTGCCTACACAGTGCACCAATTGCAGTCCAGGCAGCCCTTGCCTACCAGTACTGTCTTCCCATGCTCCTTCAGAAGCGGCCAGTGTGTGCTTGATCCCATAAGATTCCACCACTCCTGACCACAGTGTGCTACAATCAGATCAGGTGCAATGCTTACAGGACAAATAGTAAACCTCCCATGGCAGAAGGAGACCAAAATCCTGAACCTACCCTGCTTACTTCCAATCTTACCTACAGACCACAATCAGATGCTAAGTATAACACACATATTATATTAAAGTTGACTGACTGTAATCGAGTACATAGCCAAACCATTATACCTTCTTGACTAAATGGTAGTTCGTAGTGCCTCGAAGAAGTGCACAACCCCAAGATGACACATATTGCAAGGGAAGAAACCTCAAAATTAAACTCTTCTTATTTCCTCCCTGAATTGTTCCAATTTTAGTATATAACTACAGGTTCATGACCCTCTCCATTCTTCCTTTGCAGTAGCTGCTCTTCTGCACTATTCTTCCTGCTTTCCTACATTTGTTTAGCAAATAAGGCTTTGACCTTACCTTTGATTGGTAAAATTTCCTTTTAGAATTCACAACAGCAGCTGGTATGTGTTTTCTTCCAAAAAGATGTGCCAATACTAGCACTAACCTTTCCATCACTTCTTCAGAAAAAAGCCTTGATGCTGTTTAATACAGAAATTCCACATCAGACTTATTGACAGTACTACATTTTCTTTAAAAAAATTATAGTCTAGGATACCAACTCTGCCCTGCACCTCATGCCTCCCTAGGCCTGAACAATTGTTTTTGGAGGAGTAAACAAATGGCCTGAAACATCTATTTCTTTTTGGGTGGGAGTGGTATCATTAGCCTGATGAAGAGTTCTGGAGAACTTGAAAGCTTACAATGTTGTGTGTCATTTTACTTGGTCTTAATAAAGATTTGGATTCTGCTTTGGACCATTATGGCTACTTGGAAGTCATAAGGTACTATGTTTGCAGACAGCAGACTTACTACAGTAAGCTGTTTCTACAGAATGAAAACTTGTCACAAAATGACACTCCCTCACAATTTCCCTGTGTATATTTGTTATTAAAGATGTAAGCTCAGTTGTAGCTTCATCCGTTTATATATTAAAGAAAATGAATTTGGATTCTTATGTCTAGTATAAGAACAGTGAACTACATTACGGGGAAACAATATTTTGAACTCGAAATTGTCATGTAAAGAACGTCTCGAAGAGCTTGTGTCAAATTGTTAGCAGTTCCTAGGTTGTACTAAAATACAGGTAGTTTAGCTAAAGGTTGTTTATCTAGAGTTCCGTAATGTTGTCCAGCCTGTAGACATTTCTGGAATATTGAGAATGGTGAGTGGGTGCTAACACAAAATGGCTGGAACTGGGCACTGGAGCTAATCACAAAATGGCTGCCATGGGGTACTAGGGCCAGTCACAGAAGGTTGGCAGGCTGCAAGCCAAGTATCCACTTACAGTGGAGGCAGCTGTTTCTTAATGCATGTTCCTTGCATACACAAAGGTAATGCCTCTGGGGTTCTTCTGAAGCATCTGCTGCTTTAATGAGCTGAAGGAAAGCCAGAATTGGCTATTTGCTTTGAGGAAGAGATGCTTTGGAAAAGAAATAAATGGTCAGCAGGGAACTCATTGATGAGCAGTATGGTGCCCACATCTATTCTCAGCTTAAAGAATTAGTATGTCATTCGATTACAATGTATTCATTCCTCCACGTACATGCTCAGAGAATGGTTTTATGGTGCCTGATCTAGTTCACTATCTGAAGGTGGGTAGGTTGTTTGGCAATTTTCCTGGATGAGAGGTTAACTGGGCCAAACTAGACATTACTTTTTTTAAAAAAAGAAAAGAGTTGCATTTGGGTTCCCCGGATTTGACTTCCTCTCCCTAGAGCCACATAGCAGCCTCTGGGAATTGTCTGTTTAAAATTAAAGGAGAGCGAGATTGAGCTGACAACTGTGACATGGGCAGAAGAGGGGCTCGTGCCTTCTTCTCCATGCCGTTTCCACATCTCCAAATGGCCTTGGGAGGGGGGAGTTATTCCCCCTTTTTGGTTGTTCCATGTGGGTTCAACTCTTTAAAAAAATGTGACAACTAGAACACCAGTGCAAAATACTAACAAAAATAGCTCTCAAGTCAGGATTAGTAACAGATAGCTTTACAAAAATCATTACCTATAAAAGCAAACAGGCAGAACAAGCCTAGGGAAGAGGAGTGGGAACAGAAAGATGAGCTGCCACTCAGGGTCCAACCCCCTTAAAGGGACCTGGAGAGGGAGAGAAGTCTCTCTGTGGGGCTTGGAGATGCCCTGAAATTGTAGACAGTCCCCATACCCATGAGACCAGTCACGCTGGAGACCACGGCTGTTTTGGAGGGTGGACTCCATGATGACCCAAACCCACTCAGGTCCCCCTCCTTCCCCTGGCTCCATTACCACATGTATAGGGCTCTCCCAAATGTCAATAGGGCATCCCCACCACCCCCTTCCATTGGGCAACCATCCTCCAGCTGAAAGGGACCAAGGACAGGCCAAAATGCTAGGACAAAAGACAGTTGTGCCATGGCCAGCAGCATCCTTTGCGCATTGCCCACCTCAAGGTGACATAGTGCCCACATGGTGCAAAGGATGAACAAAGACTGGAAAAGGAAGGGAGTGGGGGTGAACGTGGTCGCCAACAAGAGCATCAGGGTTTGGCGACTGCACACTGGTGACCTCACAGTGCAGCAGGCTGCCCACATTGCCAAGGGTGACCACGTTGTCAAGGAGGCAGCATCCTCAGATGTGCCCAGGCATCAGTGTCACCAGGCCTCTGGCCCAGGGATTACCCCCCGCCTCCACCCTCACCAGTCAGGTAGCTGTCAGACAGTGTCCCATGCCACATGCCCGAAAAAGGAGGTGTTCCCAGGCCGAAAGGGCACTGAGAAATGACTAGCATCAATCCAGCCTCCAAGAATGCCCCTTTTCCTGCGGGCACAGGGCCCTGCACCAAAGATGCACTAGCAAGCAAAAATGGCACAGCTGTGCTGCGGCTCTGCAGCGGCATAAACTGCCCTTACGTAGGGGTCATTCTGCCCTGCCCCCCTCCCGAGGACTGGGCTGTCCATTGTTTAATTTTCAGTTAAAACTTGCAATTTACAATCAATGTATTTTTCTGTACTGAGAAAGAAAAGATACGTTGTCTGCCATTTTATGTTGACGTTTCAGCATTTCCATTAGGTGGTCACGTTGAATTTCCTGTGCAATCAGCCTGTTACCCATGATAACATACGCACAGTCTAAAGGTGGGTTCCAAAGCAAGCTTGTGAAGTGCATTGTGCATTCCTCACCCTTCCCTTTAAAAACAATACCAACAGAGGAGAAGCAAAGAAGGAAAAAATTTCCCTCCTTCTCTGTCTAAACCTACCTTTTGTGCTCCGCTGACACAGCTTGTGGAACAAGCCCTGCACAAGAAATTCAACTAGGACAATATTGGAAGGCTCGTGATAATGCAAGTGGGTAACAAGTCCAGCAAACCCTGTGGTATTACCGTCCCGATCCAAATATCCCTAAAATATTAGAACATTGGACATGTTTAGATTTTTCAAGAAGGCTGTTTCAAGATGAAAGCTGTCTTTTACTCACTTTAACCTGTGATCAGAAAAAAATACTGTCAAGGTCATATACAGTATATGGGTACACAGCACACAGGACTAACTGGTTTCATATTTTAAGAGATTTATTGTGGTAAGAAAAGTTTTATTAAGGCTGTTATTCTCATACCTCTTTCTGCTGCTGTTTTAGGTCTGAAAGGCAAATGTATCAACCAAAACTTGCAATTGTCAGAGTTTGCTGCTAAATACTATACTACGGAATGTGTCACAATAGATCATACTCGGTAGCCGCAATTAAAGGAGCCTGAACTTTTGTTGGCCACAAGTGGAAGCAAATTTCATTAGAACATGTGAGCAACATCAGTCTCAATCAGAAGAAAGATGATGCTAGTCTACAACCGACAGAAAATGCTACTGGGGCATATTTTTTTGTTGATACAGCAAGTTCTAATCTTCTAATTTAACTGGTCATAGCAGCCTTGGGTGCACATGGAACTCTGGCCCCCAGGGGGTGATCATATCTAAAATGCAAGACCAAACAAAGATTACTTGAACTCTTACCTCCTTCACAAGAAACTGTAAAGAAAACAAAAAATAAAGCTTTAACATTTCCAGGGTCCTAGGCTGCTTGAAGGACAGAAGTGAATGCTTCAATAATGATAAAGCCTTAAAGAAGGGGAAAAACACATGCATTAATACATTGTCAGCATATCTAATTTAAAGGTTACTAGAAAAAATATGGAATGCTGGGTTGGTTTCAGTGGTAAATCTCTACCAACAGAAGGTATTTTTGTCAGCTGAACAGGAGCTCCTTGCTTTCCCCATCCTGCCAAAATCATCCCTGAATGAGAAAGAGGGGACCCCTGGAAACAGTATGAAGGTCTGCAGTGGAAGGGAGGAATCCACAGTAATTGACCCTCTTCTGTTGGTGGAAACTTACTGCAGGAGTCAACCCTCTGTTCTCCTACTATATACATAACTAACTGAGTATGTAGTATCAACAAACATGGAATGAGTCATATACTATCTAAGCAGAGGGTGAAGGAAACAAAAAGGTGGGATATTATGTAAATACATTCATAAAGTTATCAAATTGGATCCCATGCTGACATGAACAGAGCAAGGAACTGTTTGTCACCTTCTTTTTCCTGCAGCATCCTAAGTCTTCCCCATCCTAGTGCTGGGAACATGCCGACCTTCCAGAGCAGTATGCTGCACAGCACACGGAGAGGGGTACAGAATCATGTCCCTCCCCGTCATACCACTTGGATCCAATGGCTGATGACACCAGCAGTTAGTATGGATTTGTAAGTTGTATACTAACCATGGATTCCTAAGGAGAGTTACTCCAGTCTAAGCCCATTGAAATGAATGGGTTTAGAACAGAGTAACTCTCCTTAGGAATGCACTGTCAGTAGTGAGAATGCAGAAACATTTTAAATATATATAATAAGAATATAATAAGAGATTTATTTATTTAAGCTAAGAATGCTTCATAAATAATTTGCATGAAAACTATTCTCATTAAATATATAAGCTCAGATCACCTTTGCATGTGCATCTTCTTTGTCATCTGCTTTGGAAGCCAACAGCATGACTCTTAAGATGAAAGAAACACTCAGAGGAAACTGTCCTCGAAGTTCAGGTACATTTGATTTCATGAGCGTCTGTATTTTGGGCAATGGAATGCCATAGAAAAAGACATTTCCCAACAGATCTTGACCACGCCGGCCAGCACGTCCAGACATCTGAAAAGAAGCACTCCACGCATCAGAAATCAGAGCAAGAAACCAAGCAAAAGTAGAATCCCTAAGCAAAGTCACAGTTTCTAAGCCCATTGACCACAATGGTCTTTTGTGTGTGTGTGTGTGTGTGTGTGTGTGTGTGTGTGTTAAGTGCCATCAAGTCGTTTCTGACTCATGGTGAGCCTTGCTCAGATCTTGCAAATTGAGGGCCATGGCTTCCTTTATAGTCAATCCATCTCTTGTTGGGTCTTCCTCTTTTCCATTTTGGATGCACACCTTAACGTGGTGAGGGAGTTTGTGTGTGTCAGCGAAGCTGGGAGCAATACCGTATGGGGTCTAGACTCTGACAAGAGACTAGACTCCCAGCAGAGTCACTCAAGACGGAATGGTCACAGCTGAGACACCAGACGAAGATACATCCACCCACTTCAGGGATCAATGGCCACATCAGCAGAAGAGAACAGGCAGTTCCAATGGTGATGAGGGCAGAGGAATCCTTGAAGGCTAGCTACTGGACAGCAGCAGTAGTGGAAGGTGACATTGGTGGAGGAGCTTTTGTAGACAACGGCATTGCCACTACAGCTAACCCTGGTTAGTACTGCGCAGAAGAAGGCACTGGTAAACCACTTCTGACCAACCTTTACCTTGAAAACCCTATGATGAGACAATGGTCTTAGAAAGGTGTAACTCTGTTTAGGGTTGCACTATACAGTCTTTTAAACTAGTAGGTGATTTTTGAGGAACTTATTTAATTCCTCAATTAATTAATTTAATATAATTCAAGTATTTGTTTAATTTGTTTAATTTTAGTTAGTTATTGTCGAAGGCTTTCACGGTCAGAGTTCATTGGTTCTTGTGGGTTATCCGGACTGTGTAACCATGGTCTTGGTATTTTCTTTCCTGACGTTTTGCCAGCAGCTGTGCCGGCCACAGCTGCTGGCGAAACGTCAGGAAAGAAAATATTTAGTTAGTTTATTTTAATGAATTTTTAAAGTATTTTTATCTCCATTTGCCTCCCTAATGGAGATTCAAAGTGGCTTACAAAATATAAAACAGAAAAACAAACAATACAACACATTCTGAAGGGCAGCATTGATTTTTTAATCAATTACCCTTTGAGTCTTATTGCAAAAAGATTTTTAAATAGGAAGTACATAGGAACAACTTTCTGGATTCCATCTGAAATTAAGCAGGATACAAGATATTACGTTCTCACAACTTATAAACCTGAGGATAACGCTGAAAGAACAAGGCCAAACAAACTGTTTTAGGGAGGGGCTGAGGCTCAGTGGTAGAGCATCTGCTTGGCATGCAGAAGGTCCCAGGTTCAATCCCTGGCATCTCCAGTTAAAAGGACCAGGCAAGTAGGTGATGTGAAAGACCTCTGCCTGAGACCCTGCAGAGCTGCTGCAGGTCTGAGTAGACAATACTGACTTTGATGGAACAAGGGTCTGATTCAGTATAAGGCAACTTCATGTAAACCTGCTATTTTAATTCAGTTTTCTTTTTACAAAATACAGATGCTTGGAATACACACTGAAAAGAAACAAATACCAGGAAGGGGCATTTTCCTAGAAAAACTTATTGACACCCATAATTTCCCATATTGGGTTAAAAGCAGTTGGGTGTATAGTTTTCAGTGGGAAAATGTAGCCTGGTTATAAAGCCCCTCTGCCACATTCTCAGCATTTTATAAAAAGCAAACCTTCTGAGGAAGAAACTAGTAAGAATATTAAGTGGAATAATAGAAGGCAAAGAGGTACTTGCATTAACAACAAGAACAAAAGCGGCGTAAAAGGAAGACCTTATAAAATTACGAATTAATAAATACCAACATCATGAGAAAGGAAAGATTGGTAATGGAGAAAAGTGTATGGGAAGAAGATACCAGGGTTAGAAAAGTATGGAAATACTGAGAGAAAACTGAATGATGAACAAAATGGAGGATAAATAGGGTTGCCAGGTCCCCTCTCTCCTCTGGCGGGAGGTTTTTTGGGCGGAGCTGGGGTGGAGGCTGCATGCGTGCACAATTACATCACTTCTAGTTTACACCCGGAAGCACTGCATCACAATTAGTTTGAGCGGTAAACCAGCCAGTCACAATGTGACGATTCCAGGTATAAACCAGAATTGACGTGATTGCGTCATGCACAGCTGCGTGCATGCGCAATCCCCACTCCTGAGCTGGCCAAACCAACCTGGCAACCCTAAGGATAACCAAAGTGTGAAATTAAGAAATGGTAAAGACTAAACAGTGAAAAAGAAGAAAAGCTACCTAAGATCACTACAGAAAAGGTAAATTTGAAGAACATTTCAATGCAAACATAATAGTATTTAATTAAAACTAGCTACTTTTCTACCTTGCAGAACTCAATGTAAATGTACATTTATTTACAATGTAAATAAAACAACAATTATACCCCCCTAAAAGACCACAATTTAAACTCTCAATTAGTACTACCAATAAATAAAAACTAAACTAGTCAAATGCAGTCCTAAAAAAAAAGGTCAACTGCCGCTTTAAGATTGTAAGGGAGGAGGCCACAGAGTGCAGAGGGAGAAAGAAAGGGAGGGATCTCCAAATCCAAAGGAAAGTAAGATGTGTCAGAGGCCAGATCTGCTTCCTTCCATCTTCAGCAATCCAAATACCAGTCCTTGAATCAGCATATCGGAAGTGCGCATCATACACCTGTAATGTGTGATGTCCTGAGCTGCATATAGGCTGAGGGCAGGCTGAAGAATGGGAAGCTTACATTGTTCCAAGGATGTGTTTGAAGGGCAAAGGTTCCAACAATTTTTGAAAGTTAAATAGGCCTGTATCTGTGCCTGGATAGTCCCTGGATGGGAGACTTATGGGGAACACTGTATATGCCATTTGAGTTTCATAATGGAAGAAAGATGGGTCATATATGTAATAATAAATAAATACACTGAGTCCCTTGCCCATCCGTATATATAGAAACTGTGCCTATAATTTCATACTTGGGCAATTTGTATGTATTGTACCCAATCCTCCCTCAAACGTACAAGTTTCTGAATATTTATAAAAATGAATCTACTTAGCCTGCATATTTTTGTACCTGTCTATAGTTCAGAGCATCCAAATACACAGAATTCTGTAGAAAAACGACAGATTTGCATGGCATGTTGATTCCCAAAGCCAAGGTTCCTGTGGCTGTCACCACCTAAAACAAAATCCAATAATGCTACTTTTTAAAAAGAGAGCAGATAACAGTCAAGAGATACACTGTTGGGAACCACATGGGGAGAAAGTCACATTAGGCTAATAAGAAACAAATTAGCTAATACTGGGACAAACTTAATGAAACCCTGTCACCGGAACTTGTTGATATTTTATTTCAATTTTCTTTTACGCCTCTACCTAATACTCCAGTTTTTAACCACAATTTTAAAATAGTATTAAAATTTCCTGTACAATGCAGGAAATTCACAACTACCTCCCCTCTACCCACCCCAGTGACCCCTACTCCATGCCCAGAAGATGGCCAAGATGCCCTCCCTCTCATGGTCTGCCAAGGTCATAGAATCAGAATAGCTGACAGATGGCCATCTAGCCTCTGCTTAAAAACCTCCAGGGAAGGAGAGCTTACCACCTCCCGAGGAAGCCTGTTCCACTGAGGAACCGCTCTAACTATTAGAAAATTCTTCCTAATTTCAATACAGAACTCTTTTGATTTGATTTCAACCCATTGGTTCTGGTCTGACCTTCTGGGGCAACAGAAAACAGCTCGGCACCATCCTCTATATGACAGCCCTTCAAACACTTGAAGATGGTTATCATATCCCCTCTCAGTCTTCTCCTCTTCAGGCTAAATATACCCAGCTCCTTCAACCTTTCCTCATAGGACTTGGTCTCCAGATCCCTCACCATCTTTGTTGCCCTCCTCTGGACACATTCCAGCTCGTTTACATCCTTCTTAAATTGTAGTGCCCAAAACTGAACACAATACTCTAGGACGGTGAGGTCTAACCAGAACAGAGTAAAGCGATACCATCACTTCGCGTGATCTGGACACAATACTTCTGTTGATACAGCCCAAGATCGCATTTGCCTTTGCTGGGCACAACCTTTCATGGGCACAACCAGCAACTCAAACCCTTTTATGTAGGTTATAGTAGCTCTATCCATGAATTTGCATGTGCTGGGAGAAGGAGTGTATTTGTCAGATGCTGCCTGATTCCCAGTGTGACATTGGTCATGAAAGTTAAGCTTTTCCATGCAGGGTTTCTGCAACATGGCTGCTGTCACCTTAAAATTAAGTGATTGGCTTGGATCCTAAGTTGTGTAAGCAGAGTTGGGCTAGAGGAAGGCAGGTTCCCAACCTTCCCACTTTCACTGCCGCCTTCTTCTGAACACCCCCCCTCCATCACACTGAAGATGAAGGATCAGCATGTCAGACAAATTGGGAATCCACAGGAGGAGCAAAAGACAAAAGTTGCAGATAGAGAAGTTGTTCTATCAGCAGCACTGCTGATGCTCCCACAGAATGGGGCCGTAGGATCCATGTCAATGTCTCCTGTCTGTTCAAGCAAGAACATATGTTCACACAGGCAATAGTGCCCCTGGAGTGCACAAACTCACAAACATACAGGGAAGGAGGGGAGGAAATTGGAAGGAACTGGCAAACCTGAATAAATCCCATCCTGAACAGCATCTCCACCATTTGCCTCCCTTTATACTCCACAGAGGCGTGATGGTACCCAATGCCTCTAAGTGTCAGCTTTTGCAGCTCTTTGTGCTTTTTCATGAATCTTGTTCGGTGAAATATCTTGTAAAAAACCTAAGACAATAAAAAGTTATGGTTTACATAGTATGAATTCCCAGTAAATTATTTTAGTCCATGCCAAAAATGAATAATCTTGTTTATGTGTAACTTCTTGGATTCTTGCATGTTTTTAGCACACATCTCTTTACCAAACTACTTCTGTAGAAGACATTATTGTACTTACTAGCTACCATTGTAAGTGAGAATAGTTTAACCCAGGGAGGGTGGGTTAGAAATCCAATAAATAAATAAATAAATAGATACATCGAAAAGAAAGAAAGAAAGCTTATTTATTAATTTACTTCATTTACAACCCACCTTTCTCCCCAGCAAGGACCAAAGCAGGTTACATAGTTCTCTTCTCCATTTTATCACAACAACCATGTGAAGTAGGTTAAAATAAGTGTGTGTGACTGGCCCATGGTCACCCAGCAAGATTCCATGAAAGAGAAAGTACTGAACCTGGGTTTCCCAGATCCTAGTCTAACTCTCTAACAACTACAACGTACTGGCTGATCATGCCAGCATGGGAAGATATATCTTTAATGGATGCGATGGAAGGAGGGCTGCTGTCCCTTTTTGTTGATCCAGGGCGAGTGCTCTGTGCTTCCTGCCTTTCATTGGGAGGCCTGTAACCTCCTGGTGAGAGGAGAGATTTAGGAGTTTCATGTCCAGTTAAGTGAAGGATATGGGCTGACTCCAAGGAAAGCTGCATTTACTCCAAGTTCTGGTTTTTGAACACATAAATCTCCTTTATTTGCATTACTTTCTGCTTACTTTGTGAACTAGATGGTTACATCTATTTCATAATTTTCTTCTCTCCGTTTATTTCTCTGTTTTTGTGTATTGGTAACTGCATCTTTGTGAAGGATTTAAATTGTTGAAAATTGTTTTAAGAACCAGTCTTGATTGAAAGGCAGGGTACAAATCAAACAAATAAGCAGGTCATTAGGGGCTTTTTAAGTATTAGGAAAGTTTTTCTGCTCACCTCCTTGTCAACAGCTTGATCATTTGCATACGTGCAGTCAGAAGGGGTTTCAGCAATTTTTTCAAGGCGATCCATTATGCTTTGAAGTTCAGCCATCTTAGTTATTCTGTCATCTGTACGGCTGACTTTTTTATCACTGAAAAATGTATGCATTGATTGTAAATGCTGTTATTTCCTTTTATTTGAAGCTCATCAGTTCTTATACTTTATTATATGTTTTACACACGAAAATTGTTCTTAAGAATGGACAGCGTCATGTGTGTATTCTTTCAAGTGTGTGTGTGAGACAGAGACTTGAAAGTTTTATACACGACACAATGGAAACTACAAAAATACCACCTGATTTACAGTTCTTAAACTGTACATTGAAATAATTTGTCTTACTTTGAAATAATTTGTCGAGGCCCTAGTACAACTTCCCTTTACGCTCTGCTGACATACGTGCAAGTATAATTTGCATTTGGTGCCACTGTTTTCTAAACATTTGGGAATGTACATTTTCAGGTCATAAAGCTGGTGAGGAACTCTGCTGTCAAGTGTTCCTTAAGCAATCTGCTCCTCCTGAAAGACTGCAGGTAAAAAGGAATAAGAGAAGGCGAACTTGGGAATCAAAGTCCAACAAGATTGAAAGCGAATAACCAAGAGCCGAAAAGAGGAATGAAATGGCCAAGGATCCACATATGGAGCCCCCCTGAAACTGTTTCCTCCTCCCCTTTTACACAGCAAGCTCATAGAATTCCAATTCAGATCTGGACGACAGCATCAGGGAGAAGATTTTAAGCTTTCCCCTCACTATGCCATTTTCTTAGTCTGAGAGCCCGTGCAGAGCTGCCATTTGCACCACTGAAGTAAACATAGCAGGGTCTGATACCAGTCCTGACACAGGACTTTGTCTTAAGAGATCTAATAGTAAAGGAAAGAAGCCCAGGGGAAGGTTTAAATCCCCCTCCTTATGCTTTGTACTGCCAGTTCAAATTTGAGTCCCACACACCTGCTATTTACAAATATACAGGGAGGCTCATACAATATACGGGGAGGCTCATACACACAATCCTAAGAACAGTTTCTTCAGAGTAAGCCCCATTAAATACAATGGTACTTCTGATTAGACCTGTTCAAGATGGCTCCAACCCCCCACCCCCAAACATGAACAAAAGTGCCTTTTTGTGTGAAGAGGGATCCAAATAATGAAAATGGTAATCCAACTAGAAATAAATTTCAAGCTGCAACTGAAAAGGTAAGAATTTTCCCTTGTTTAAAAACAGGTTGGTGGCATTTGGCATAATTTTGAAGCTTAGATAAAGAAATATGGAGGCAAGCATTAAACAATTTAGCAAACCATTTACAACTAGTAATTTTTCGTTTTATATTTGTTTTTATAATTAAAAAAACATAGGTGTTTAATAGAGGACAATGTTTTACTTCAGATAATTTACTCCTTCGTTTATTCACATTTGATTTGATACATCTAAAAATGCTATGAAATTAAAGCATGTTCCAAAAAGGGTTTATAATACTTACTCTTTCTGACCTGCCAAAGACTTTTCAATCTTTTTACGTTTTTTTGTTAACAATTGCTCTTTTTCAGAACCTGGGATCTGCTTGTTCTTTTGCTTCTTCTCTAAGGCCTTGTAAACTTCATTAGCCCAATTTTCCACTGCATTAATCCTGAATCTTTAAAATGAAATTTCAAGCTATGATTAGATCTTAAATAGTGAAGACCCAATTCTTTCCCTTTCTACTCTGCTTTCTTATTTCATCTCCTCTATCCCACTGTTTTTTTTTTGTTGTTGTTTTTTTTGTATTTTGGTCACATCATGAGACGACAAGTCACTGAAAAAGACAGTCATGCTAGGAAAAGTTGAAGAGGAAGACCCAACAAGAGATGGACTGACTCAATAAAGGAAGCCACAGCCCTCAGTCTGCAAGACCTGAGCAAGGCTGTCAAAGATAGGACATTTTGGAGGACTTTCATTCACAGGGTCGCCATGAATCGGAAGCGACTTGACGGCACTTAACACACACACACACACATCCCACTGTTATGTCTGACCCCACCCCGAACCCCTAGGCTGTTTCCATATAGATGTTTTGTTCCAATTTGGCTTTCTTAAAGCAGCACTGTTTTAGGAACATCCACAAAGAGGTCATCCTCTATTTGTGCTGTTTCTGCGTTTCTTCCCATTTTACCACAATCTCCCCCAAACATTGTTCAGTATGATCTTTGGGGAAACATCATGGTCATAGTGCCTTTGGACACCATGTGGATGGGAAGGGGGACATTTGTATAGGTCCTGCTCTCGCTGATGCCATTTTCCTTGCCTCAGCCCCAATGGTTGCCATTCCCCCGACATACACATGTACCAGATCATATCAATATAATGATCCTTTGCGACTGTCTACTTGTTCCCAATATTCATTTATTTAGAAGAAAGTAAGTCTCTAGGCCTTTTGTTATGGAGTTATAAGAGGAAAGGAACAGGCTGCATAGTTCCCCTTTTAACTGATCAGCTAAATGAGCTGGAGACTTACTTTTTTAGCAGTAGAAATAATGAACTACACAAAGAATTGCCTCCATGCAGAAGTAACTCTACTTTTCCCCAAAAGTTCCAGAAATTTTTACATCTCTACCTGGGGGTAAACCTCACTGAATAAAATGGGACTGACTGTTGGAATATACACTGTCAAGGGTACACAAAGCAACAGCTCCTGTAGGGGGCAGAAAATGCAAAAACTAGTCAGATAGGGAAATGGACACTACTCTTCTTCCTTCTGCTGAATGTTGTTTCTTCATTGTCCCCAGAATGCAACTTTCAGACTTGTGTCCTACTTCATCACATCTTTTCCTGCTAGCCATGCAGCTAAGAAACCACTCTGTTTATCTAGTAGTGTAACTTCTTCAAATAAATAACATAGTTCTGTACAATAGGCTACACCTGACAGGGTGAACAAAAATTCACTCTGCTAACACTTGCTTCAGAGTTAGGGTTATCAGGTCCCTCTTCGCCACCGGTGGGAGGTTTTTGGGGCGGAGCCTGAAGAGGGCAGGGTTTGGGGAGGGACTTCAATGCCATAGAGTCCAATTACCAAAGCAGCCATTTTCTCCAGGTGAACTGATCTCTATCAGCTGATCTCTATCAGGGTCTGATACCAGTCCTGACACAGCTGGAGATCAGTTGCAATAGCAGGAAATCTCCAGCTAGTACCTGAAGGTTGGCAACCCTATTCAGAGTAGACCTGCTCAGACTTGATCCCTATAGCACAGTATACATGATTTATATATAGTATAGATTTTTGTAGAAGGAATCAACATTTTGAACAGCATGACAGATACATACAGATACATTTTAGCTTTCAGATACAAATTGCTATCTCACTGATTATGCATAACACAGCTGTGCAAATTAGACCATCTCTTCCCCATTTGAATTCCTTACAGGAAAAACAGCGCAGGCAATTTATTCATTTGGTGAAGTTTTTCCACAAAACAAGGAAAATTGGTTCTCATCTCTTCTTCAGCAGAGCAAGCAGGCTGAGGTTTGAGCAGCCCCAACACTTCTCTCACCTAGCCAAAAACAGCAACGGTTTAGCAATTAACTAAATATACCAATCAGTAGGTGAGAAAAACAGTTTCACTTACCTGTAACTGTTGTTCATCTGGTGGTCTTCTATGTAGGCACACATTGGGACTGCGCAGGTGCAGGCCAACCACAGAAAGTGAGAGCGCTCCCCTCCCCCCAGGGTCATGTAGCCTTCCCGCCCAGTCACATGACCAGGGGGAGGAGCGCTCTCCCCTCCAGTTCTCCAACCGCCGCCACGGAACCCACTCACATGTTTAGAGGAAGGTCCTGCAGCGAGGAAGGAGGGAGGGATGTGTGCCTGCATAGAAGACCACCAGATGAACAACAGTTACAGGTAAGTGAAACTCTGTTTTTCATCTGCGTGGCTTCTATGCAGTCCCACATTGGGAGAATAGCAAGCTCGCTTACCAGGATGGTGGGTGTGGGACCATCACCGAAATAAAGACTGCAAGACGGCTTGTCCCACTGCTGCCTCTCGAGACGAGTCTACATCAACCGCATAGTGTTTCATGAATGTAGAAGGGGTTGACCACGTCGCCGCACGACAGATGTCCCAGAGATCGAGCTTAGACAAGAAGGCAATGGAGGCAGCATAAGCTCTGATGGAGTGCGCCTTGATCATGTCCGGGCATTCCACATGTGCTCGTTCATATGACAACCTAATGGCTGAGGTAATCCACCCAGATAAGGTCTGCGGGGAAGCCCGGTGACCCTTGTGGAGGCCGCTAAAGCAAATACAGGTTATCCACTCTGAAGCCTGCAGTTCTTTGAAAATAAAAAAGGAGGGCCCTCCGCACATCCAAACAGTGTAGTGCCCTTTCCGCCTCAGAGGAAGGGTTTGGAAAGAATATGGGCAAAACAATGTCCTGTGAGAGGTGGAACAAGGACACCACCTTGGGCAAAAATGAAAGCTTGGGTTTCAACACTACCCTGTCAGTGTGAAACTTGGTAAAAGGTGGAGAATGGGAAAGGGCCGCCAGATCACTTACTCTCCTGGCCAAGGTAATGGCGACCAAAAAGGCTGCCTTATAGGACAAAAGGGAAATGTCACAAGTAGCCAAGGGTTCAAAAGGGTGTTTCATCAACTGGGACAACACCAAGGATAAGCTCCACTGCGGAACAGGTGGGGACACCGGAGGGTATAGATTGATAAGGCCCTGTAAAAACTTCTTCGAGTGTGGATGTGAGAACACAGAAAAAGAGTCCAACTCAACATGAAAGGCCGAGATAGCGGCCAAGTGTACTTTAATGGAGGAATTAGATAGTCCAACATCTTTTAAACAAATGAGGTAGTCGAAGACCGACGACGGGGCATTTAACTGGGGACAAACCCTTGTCAGCAGCCCACAGGGGAAAACGTCTCCATTCAGCATCATAGGAGTGCCTAGTGGACGGCTTGAGGGAGTGCAAGAGCACCTGAGCCACCCTTTCTGACCAGTGACTCACAACTGGATCCTCCATGCAGCCAGCTTGACTCTGGGGGAATGTGGGGGGACACTTCTTGGAGGAACAAGTACTCCCCCCGAGCCAGGGACATGAGTGTGGCGAACTAGGGCCTCCTGGGCCAAAATGGCGCCACCAGGATGCAATTTGTCCTGTCCATCTTGACCTTGGCTAGAACCCTGCCCAGTAAGGGGAAGGGAGGGAATATTTAGAAGAGAGCATTCGACCAGGTCATTTGGAATGCGTCCCCCATGGAACCTGGGCATGCTCCCACTCAGGAGCAAAACTGAGGGCACACTGAGTTGTGCTGGGTCATGAACAGGTCTATTAGGGGAGTGCCCTATTTGAGGAAGAGGTAACGTAGACACTGTGGGCCTAGTGCGAGCTCGTGGATGTTGTCTGGACGACGGCTCAGCATGTCTGCGAGCGTGTTGCTCGTCCCTGCAATATGAATCGCAGTGATATCGGTGCCATGAGCTATGGCCCATTCCCAGACCATGACGGCCTCTTTGTAGAGCGAAACGGACCCTGTGCCGCCCTGTTTGTTGATGTAGTGTTGGGCGGTGGAGCTGTCTGTAGTGACCTGAATGCGTCGGCTCTTGAGGACTCCTGCAAAGGAACAGAGAGCAAGCCTGATAGCACGGGCTCTAAGAGATTAATGTGCAAGGTAGACTCATAGGGAGATCATACACCATGGGCCCTAAGATCCATACAGTGAGCACCCCATCCTGACAGGAAGGCATCCGTGAATACGTGGACCTGAGGAGTGGGAGTCTGAAAGGGAACCCCAGCCAAAAGGTTAGCCTGTGAGGACCACCATTTTAGGGAGGCAATGACTGATCTAGGGATAGACAGTCTCTTATGTTGAGGGTCAACGTTCAGGTGAAAGGCTCAGAGGAACCAGGTTTGCAAGGGACGCATCCGCAAGTGAGCAAAGGCCACTACAGCAGTCGTGGAGGCCATAAGGCTCGAAAGCTTCTGTATTGTGTGGGCTGTCTGGAACCTTTTCTTAGAAAACCGGGTAACCAGCTTGTGGATGGAGCGTATTCTCTGAACTGGGAGATAAGCTCTGGCAGAGACCAATCCAGGCGGGCACCATTAAGTCTATGGCCTTAGAAGGCATCAACTGAGACATTTCATAGTTGACCATGAGCCCCAGGTCAGTTAATACGGAAAGTACTAGCTCGACATGACTGGCAAGAGCATAATCTGAATTACCGACTATCAGCCAGTCATCTAAATACGGGAAAATTGCTCAGCCTCGCAGAGCCAGGTGTGCCACTACCACAGCTAAGCACTTGGTAAAGGTGCGGGGAGCTGTAGAGAGACCAAAGGGTAAAACCGTATATTCATAGTGTTTCCCATTACAGAGAAACCGCAGGTAACACCTGCAATCATTGTGGATTGTAATGTGAAAGTATGTGTCCCATTAAGTCCAAAACAACAAACCACATGTGCTCATCTAGCAGTGTCAGAACCTCAGGTAATGATAGCATACGAAATTTCTTTATTTAACGAAATCATTAACTCCCCTCAGGTTCAGAATAGGGCATTCCCCCCTTTTTTTTTGTCGACCAGGAAGAAACGAGAGTAATATCCTTGTCCCCAATCCTCAGGGGGTACCTCCTGGATGGCTACTTTTTCTAGGAGCTCCCAGACCTCCTGTAGGAGTTGGGCGGGAGCCAGCGATGTAGAGGAAGCCGGAAGGAGGTAGGGAGGCAGTGTTTCAAACTCAATAAAATAACCATGTTTTATTATTTTAAGAACCCAACCATCATTAGTAATTGAAGACCAACTGTGGTAATAACCAGACAGACGGTCCGTAAAGGACACGGAAACATGTAGTCACGCTTGCTTAGGTTTGGTAGAGCGATTAGGCAACTGCCTGGGACCCTTCCTGAACCTGGGTCAGCCCGAGAACTTCCTATCCTGTTGAGGATTTTGGAAGGAGGAACCGAACTGTGACTGCTGTTGGAAGGCCCCAGAGTATCCATAGGGGCGAGATGGCTGGTTGGCTTGTCTGCCAAAATATCAAGGCTTATAAGCCATTGCTGCCAGGGCTATGCCCAAAGATTTAGAATTATTTTTATTCTTTTTAAGGCGGTCAAGGAAAGGATCCATCTGGTCACTAAAGAGCAACGTGCCCTCAAAGGGAAGGTCCTCGATACGTGCCCGCATATCATAAGGAAGGACAGACTGTCTGAGCCATGCATGCCTGAGCAACACTATAGAGGATGCCATGGCTTTGCTGGATGAGTTGGCTACATGCCGTGATGCAGCCAGTTGTTGCCTAGCCAGGGTCATGCCTTCACTTTGGACAGCTTTGGCCGATGGACGTTGATCCTCTGGCAGGGCACTAATCTGGTGTGTGTTACGTTCCCAGAGGGCATACTGGTACCTAGCCATAATGGCTGTAAAATTAGAGATGCGCAGGGCGAGGGCACTGGAAGTGTAGACCTTCCTGGCCAAGGCGTCTAGCTTCTGATCCTCCCTGTCTTGGGGCGAGGAGTGAGACCCCGATCTGTATTTGCCCGGGAGGGCTTCCACTACCATGGAATTCGGGGGAGGATGGTGATATAAAAATTCACTGCCTTCACGGCGGATTTTATATAGGTTCTCAACTTTCTTAGAGGAGGAAGGAACCAAAGCCGGTTTGGTCCAATTAGAATTGGCCAACTCTAAGATACTTTTCACCATAGGGAGGGCAACAGGACCTGCCTCAGGGGAATGAAAGATGTCCATAATGGAATCAATGGGTTCAGAGTCATCTGGGCAGAAATCTATGTGCAGGGCCTTAGCCATGCGAATTTACTGCTCCACATACAAATGCACATCCCCCTGAAAGGAAGCTGCCTTAGTATCCCCCACAAATTCCTCAGGCGATGGTTGCGAGGTACGGGATTCCAAATCAGAGTCCTGCGTTGCCATGGCTTCGGACTCGAAGTGGACCAGTAACTTTAAAACCGATGGAGACCTTCAAGGAATCTCCAGAGGGGGCTCTTGCCCTGGCAGCATGCTGTCTCGAGAGGCTTCTCGATGCTGATGGTCGGTACAGGGAATCATCTCGGCGTCTGTGCCTATAACAGGGCGAATGACTCCTGTGGCCCCGGGAATGTGAGGATGAGCAGTTGTAGCGGTTCTGTCCATGGAGACGAGATCCAGAATAGGATTTCGATGATGCACTCAAGCTGGACCGATGGCGAGAGTGTTGGTGCCGGTAACGACGGCACCGTGAGTTGGACCGGCTCCAAGATGTGGAGCGGTAGGATTTAGACCGACGTCAGTGGAAGGACAGGTGGTGGGATCTTGACCGGTGTCGACGGTGAGACCATGAACGGCGCCGAGAGGATCCCGACTTATGAGAGGGCGAATGGTGCCTAGAGGGGGAACGGTTCCGGGATTTGGAGCAACTCCGAACAACTCATTGGGACCCAGAATGGCTATGCGAGCCCGATCCCTGATGAGCTGGACCCAAGCGCGACTTGGGCAAAAGCAGCAGTGCCAATTTCTCCGCCAGTCAGGGCAGGAGGGTTGCTGACAGAGCTCCAGCCTTGGGCTCCTTGCTGACTTCAGTATACGGCGATGGCTTGTCTGGAGATGGGGGGACCACATCCTTATACAACCCCATAAGGAACTGAGTCGGGAGCTGTTCAACATCCTGGGGCCCGCTCTGAATAGAAGCAGAGGGGGTAGCCAGGGACTGATGCGGAGGTATATCCTCCAAAACAATCGTTGATGCTGGCTGATGTGAGGAGGCGTCTATGACGGAGGACTGCATGCGCACTGGAGGCTTCGACCGCGACCAGTACCGGGAAGATCTGAATGATGCTCGGTGTTGAAGGGACCGGTACCGAGACGATTCCGGATGCGATTGGCGCCGAGATGAACCACAGGATGGTGATCTGTGTCGAGGAGATCCCGATGGAGATTTTTGGGGACTGTATTCCATGACGGGGGCAAGGAATTTGGCCAGCTTAATGAAGCTCTTAGTCGCCTTAGAAGATTCAGTGGAGGACTTATCCTGTTTTTTTTGACGTACCTCCACTCTCTTTCTGTGCTCCCCGACGAGGAATTTTCTCCGCGGGTTCCACTGAAGTGGACGATCGTGTCTCAAGACCAGCCGGTCTTTTGGAGGTCCCCTTGCCGGCGCTCAGGTAAAGGGACTCTGCGTAGAGGTGGGATGTGAGGCGATCGGTCCGGAGCCTTAGTGCCCTTTGTGTGAGCTAAGAGCAGCTCTTGCAGGTGGAAGGGATATGCCCTTCCCCCAGGCAGAGAAGGCAATCCTTGTGAACATCTAAAGTCGCCATTTTAGTACAGCAAGTGTGGCAAGTTTTGAAAAGTGGAGCCTTTTTTTATTCCATTATCAAAGCCGAAGCTAAGACACGTTCTCTCTCCATGGCGGCAGAAAGAGAACTGGAGGGGAGAGCGCTCCTCCCCCTGGTCACGTGACTGGGCGGGAAGGCTACATGGCCCTGGGGGGAGAGGAGCGCTCTCAATTTCGATTTTGCTGAAGCTGACAAATCTTATCCATGGCGCGCTTGCACAGTCCTAATGTGGGACTGCATAGAAGCCACGTAGATTAAATAAGAAATACCTTATTTTGGAGGCCACGTTTAATCCACATCTCTAGTTCTTTTTTCAATTGTTTCTCATACTGCCTTGCCTCTGTCTTAGTGATTATAATCTTGTCTTTAAAAAACTCCTCAGGATCCAGCTCCTGAAAAGAAAAAAAGAGATTTGACTACAATTGTGTATTTGAAATGTCCTCAAATAAACAAAACAGCCTCTCTGTCTCTCTCTTCCCCCTTTGGTGAGATAACAATTGGTCTGCATACAGGCAACAATATCTAAGTAATGTTTACTTACGTGTTTCCCTGGCCAATTTGCTCTAACTTTTACCATGGTGTCGTACAACAGAATAGATTCTCTAGGAGACAGTGAAAGGTCCAAGGGGAAGCCATATTTCTCAATCTGGAAAAGTAGTAAGGCTTTTGTTGTTAATTTAATACTAAAAAAAAGAATTCTTGAACATTGCCCTGTCGTTAATTCAAACAGGACATGATTTCCTTTTAAGCAAAGGAACATTCATTTTTTTCTTCAGTTCACTCTGTTTCTACACCTTAACTTTCTAATAAAGCTATAGGTCACTTTTTTGTCTAAGTGCTATCAACTTACATGGTCTACAGTCAGCGCAGCGCAGGGATGATAGTGATCAATAGCAAAGTCATCACCCTTCAGGGAACATACATATTTTTCTAAATCATTGTATCTCTCTCCATACGTCACTGAAAACGGAATAATCAGAAATAAGCGATCTGATAATATTTAGATTATTAAGTCTATTGAAAATGTCAAATGCATCCTGACACAAATTTAGCATATTAACATACTTTTGAAACCCTCATGGGATTGTACAACTACAGACTCTTTGTTGTTATATATACCGTTTGGGGAACATACCTAATTTAACCTTGTATGATGTCTTTTGCATTCCAACACCTTTCTTTCCTTTTGCCACTTTCGTAACAGCTGTGGAGTTCTGTGCTAGTTTAGCTTCAGTGTGTTGCCAGTACCTCTTTACTGACTGCAGCCAGCTTTAAAAGAAGAGAGGAGAAGAAAGAGGAAGGATAACCATTAATATTTAGAGTGTTAGACCATGGAGACAGAGGTTCAGACTACCCACTCTGCCATGAAGCTTGCTGGATGACCTTGGGCTCCAGCCACTCTAACCTATTTCACATAAAACAGGCAGATTCAAGAAGAGAGGGAAGGAGAGAAAGAGACAGACTGGGCTATATGCGCCACTTGTAAAATGCACTGTCTGAATGTAGCATGCATGGGCTTCCTTCCCACTGAACGAAGACAAAAAATGGCCCTTCAGAGATTATGGATGCCAACACAGAGTTACCAACATACCAAAAAGAAAAACAGTGTTGCTTACCTGTAACTGTTGTTCATCTAGTGGTCTTCTGTGCAGGCACACATGGGTACTGCGCATGCGCAGGCCAGCCAAGGAGAACTTATGCTGGAAAGCTCTAGAATGTTCGGGCCGCTCGCGCCCCCTCCCCGTCCAAGGCTCTTTGCGCCCAAGCGGTCATGTGATAGGGGAGGGGCGAGCGGCCGTCCCTCCAGTTCTCCACTTCGCCACCGCTGAATTGACCTAGAAGAAAGGAGCAACCCACAGCGGGGATGGTGGGAGGGATGTGTGCCTGCACAGAAGACCACTAGATTAACAACAGTTACAGGTAAGCAACAGTTTTTCATCGGCGTGGCTTCTGTGCAGTCCCACATGGGAGAATAGCACGCTAATGAAACACAGGAGGCGGGAGTAAGGTTGCAACTAACAATTTGTTTATTAACTCCCTACAGAACTGTATTCAACACTGCCACGGAGGAGTCGCAGCGAACCCCCACATCCATGGAATAATGGCGAACAAAGGTAGCTGGACTGGACCAAGTCGCAGCCCGACATATATCCACCAGGCTAGCAGAACCCAAGAATGCTGCCGAGGCCGCCACTGCCCTGGTGGAGTGCGCTTTCAGATGCAGAGGGCAGTCCTTGCCCACCACCTGATATGCTATGGAGATGGCCTTGGTCACCCACCGGGAGATGGTCTGGGACAAGGCCTTACGGCCCTTCTTTGGCCCAAAAAAACACACAGATTATCCTCTTTCTGATACTGCTTGGATCTGTGTAAATAAAATAAAAGTGCCCTCCTTACATCCAGCGTGTGCAAGCGTCTTTCCTCATTCATTTGAGGGTTCAGAAAGAAAGTAGGCAGCACTATGTCCTGGGAAGTATGGAGCGTGGAAACTACCTTGGGAAGGAAATCCACACTAGTACAGAGGACCACCCTATCAGTATACACCTTAAGAAAGGGCGGGTCATGACGCAGGGCAGACGTCACTGACCCTCCTGACCGACGTAATGGCCACCAGAAATGCTACCTTGTAGCTGAGGTAGTACAACGCACAGGAGGATAGCGGCTCAAACGGCTTGGTCATTAGTTGAGACAGTACCCTGGTAAGGTTCCACTGTAGTAGAGGTGCCCTAACCGGAGGGAAAATGTTATTAAGACCTTTTAGGAACCGTTTACACAAGGGGTGGGAGAACAGAGACCAACCCCCCACTCCCTCATGTAGCGACAAAATAGCCGCTAAATAAACTTTCACTGATGAATTCGCCAGCCCCTTTACCTTCAGGGATAAAAGATACTCGAGCACCCTAGCTAGAGGGCAGGAACTTGGATTAAGACCTTTGTCCACTGCCTACCTCTCAAATCCCTTCCACTTGCTACTATAGGAACGTCTGGTGGAAAGTTTTCTAGCAGCTACCAGTACCTCAGTGACTGCACTGGGGATGTCCCCCACTACTAGATGAGCCACGCCGTGAGGTGGAGCAAAGCAGGGTCGTGATGTCACATGTTGCCAATCAATATCATGTCTGGGGCTACCAGGAGTTCCCAAAACCGCCCCTGGAACAGCTTCCACAGCAGAGGAAACCATGGCCTCTTTGACCAGAACGGGGCTATCAGGATCACCCGGGCCTTTTCTGTTGCCAGTTTGCCTACCACTCTGTGGACGAGAGGGATTAAGGGAAAGGGGTACATCAACTGCCCCGTCCACGGGATCTGAAACGCACCCCCTATCGATCGTGGATCCCATGAAGCCCTTGAACAGAAGATGGAGCACTTTGTGTTTGCCTCAGTTGCAAATAAGTCCACGGAGGGGGCACCCCAACGAGCCACTACCTGATCCAGAATGTGATTGTTTAATAACCACTCGTGTAGCCTGTCCTGCAATATGAATGGCCGTAAGAGAGGTGTGGTGTTGAACCGCCCACTCCCAAATGAAAATGGCCTCTTCGCAGAGCCGTCTTGATCCTGTACCACCCTGTTTGTTTATGTAGTACTCTGCGACGATGTCTGTCGTGATCAGGATCCGTTTTCCTTGCAGCGTCCCTGTGAAAGAAACCAGAGCGTACCTTATAGCCCTGAGCTCCAAAAGGTTAATATGCAGCTGGGCATCCTCCATGGACCACCTCCCCTTGATTTGTAGGTGGCCACAATGCGCCCCCCAACCCATCAGGGAAGCGTCTGTGAACAGCTGAACATCGTGGGATGGCACTTCGAATTGCACCCCTGTAAGCAGGCTGCAGTCCCCACCCCACCAATTCAGGGACCGTATTACCACCCTAGGGATAGAGAGCATCTTGCCCTGTTTATCCATATTTGGCTGGAAATGCTGCAAAAACCACAATGCAGAGGCCTCATCTTAAGCCTGGCCAGTGGTACCACTGCCGTGGTGGAAGCCATAAGTCCCAAAAGCTTCTGGACGCCAATAGCTCGCTGAAAGCGATTCCTTTGAAAGGCTTCTACCATAGATTGAATTGCCCTTACTCTCTGAAGGGGTGGAAATAATTTGGCCTGTTGGGAATCCAGCACTACCCCAATGAATTCAACAGTCTGCGTGGGTTCCAGCCTAGACTTAAGTCACATTAACAATTAGCCCCAATTTGTCCACGAGACGTAAGATGATATCGACACTCTGTCTGACCTCACTGGGGGAAGAGCCAACCACCAACCAGTCGTCCAGATAGGGGAATATAACAACTCCTTGCTGAGCCAGGTAACAGATTACCTCCCCTACACATTTAGTGAACACTCGGGGGCGGTAGCCAACCCGAAGGGCAAAACATTGTATTGAAACTGGGCACCTTCACAGGAAAAGCGGATAAATTTCCTGCATGATTCATGAATGGTGATGTGAAAATAGGCATCCTTGAGGTCCATCACCGCAAAGAGTGCCCCAGGGCTCAACAGGGTCCCAATCTCGTGGACTGACACCATTCGGAAGGGTCTGACACGAATAAACTTGTTCAATCATTTGAGATCCAAAATGGGCCTCTTACCATCCCCTTTCTTGTCTATTAGAAATTAGTGGGAGTAAAACCCTCTGTCACACTGGTCCACTGGCACTTGGCTGATTGCCCCCTTTTGGAGCAACTCATCTTTCAACACCTGAGGAGCCTGTGCATCCCTTGGCAGAGGGAGCAAAGAAGGAGGACAATGAAGCCATTCCAAGAAATAACCTTTCTTTATTATGGACAACACCCATTGATCAGCCGAAATAAGGCACCATTCTGAATAGTATGCAAACAGTCTATTCAGGAACCGTAAGGAAGGTAACTCCAAAAGTGGGGCGGTTAGTCATTGTGCCCCCTTTTTGGGGTTTGGTTTGCCCTGTGGGGATCTATCACCCCGTTTCCCCCTCTTCTTGGAAGGGAACCGCCTTTGATCCAATGCATTAAAGGATTGGCGGTTTTGGCTCGAAAACTGGTAGGGCGTAAATCGGTATCCCCTGTTATAGAAAGAGGGATTTTGTCTGGGCTTGTATCTGGGCCGAAATGCTGGGGCTGAAGATGTGGGTGCTGTGATACCCAAAGACTTCGCGACGGCCCGGTCCTTTTTGTATTTATGCAGGTACTCATCCGAGGCCTGATTAAAAAGAGCCCATTCATCAAATGGCATGTCCTCTAACCTATTCTTGGCTTCTTGTGGTAAGTTAGAGAAGCCAAGAGAAGCGTCTGAGTGCCACACTAAATGCTAAAGTTTTGCTGGCAACATCGGCAGCCTGTCTTGCCGCATAAAGTTGATGGCAGCCCAGCCTATAGCCTTCTGACTGCATAGCCTTAGCTACCTTAATCTTTTCCTCTGTAACTTCAGAGAAGAGATTAGTAATATGCTTCCATAGCAACATTTGGTAGCGACCCATCAAGGCACTATGGTTGGCTACCCTTAGGCCTAAGGAGCCTGCCGAATAAAGTCTCCGACCCATCAGATCTAGTTTCCTGCCCTCCTTATTGGAGGGAGAGGAATGGGACCCCGCTTTCCCTCTGGCTGGAAGAGTGTCAGCTACTAGAGAGCTACTGGGGGGATGTTGATACAGACACGGGAATTCCCCTTCTTGAACTTTATAGAAATTATCCACCTTCTGAGGGATGGGGGGGTAAGAAGCTGGCTTGGCCCAGTTGGTAAGGGCAACACCTCGTATACCCGTCACCATGGGAATGGCGACAGGCTCTGTCTCAGGGGAGTAGAGGACGTCCATTATAGGGTCCTCTTCTCTAGACTGCGTTGGATCAACTTTAAGTTCCAGGGCCTTGGCCATTCTGGCCAATTGCTCATTGTAACCCCTAATGTCCTCTGAAGGAGAAACCGGGAAAGGGTCTCCGACGACATCATCAGGGAAAGGCCAGAAAGAGGTCTCAGAACCCCTATGGGACAACTTAGAGTCCTCCTCAGAGTCCGAAGGATCGGGGGGAAAGACCTGCCTCGACTGACGCCCCGTCTCTCTCGGTACCAAGGCACTCGACGTTGAAGCTTTCGGTCCCCTGTCTCTTGGAGATCTGGAACGGCCTCTCGACGTCGAAGCGCGGTGTCGCGAATGAGACGGACTCATTCGTCATCGACGATCCTCACAGCTCCTTTTGGAGGAATATGAATACCAGTGCCGCTTGGTACTCCGACGTGGCGATGCTTCTCGGCGCCGTGATGACTCTTTGGGTGAGTCACGGTGTTGCAGCGAGTCTCGACGCCGGTTATCCCTCTGATGCGGAGGGGGGGAATGGCAGCATGAGCAGTTGCCTCTCCGGTCCCAGTACCGACGGGCTCGGTAGCAATCACTACGGTGAGACTCTGCCGAATGTCGGGAGCATAACTCGGAGTCGGACTGGAGATCTGGAATCACTATAACATCGTGGTCCGAAGGAGAGAAGTACATCAGGTCCTCTCGAGGGGACCGTTTTCTCTTAGGGGAGATAGAGAGTCCCCGATCCCTGGGATCCTTGCTTCTAGAAGGGGCGCGACTGCGGCGTCCCTTGGACGAAGCGGGCGAAGGGAGAAAAGTCTCACCCGACTTAGAAGAGCGGCGGTGCCGGTCGCCTGGGCTCCGTTCCACCGGCAGGAGGGGAGATAGCTGTAAGTCGCCCCTTAGCGAGGACGGTTGGGAAAAGGATGTCGAGGGATTCTTTGACACCAATCCTTCCTTAGTTGCCGACCCCTCCTTAGGCAATGATGCACTCTTCGGCACCGAGTCCTTCTTCAGTGTCGAACCATCCTTCGACGCTGACTTCTTCTTCTTCAATGTCGAGGGTGAAGAGTGAGGCGCATCCCCGTCTTGACGAGGAGGTGTATCAGGCACCCCCTTACTCTTCGAAGAGGACGTCGCTTGTTTGGAAGATCCAATTTTTTCGCCTTCTTTTTAGACGAAGAAGGGGACTTTTTTGAAGGGGCTCCGGGGACTGGAGCGAGGGATTGCTCATATAAATAAGCCTTGAGCTTAAGGTCTCTGTCCTGGCGGGAACGATGAGTGAGCACCCTGCAATGCCTGCAGGCGCCGCGATATGAGCTTCCCCCAAACAATAAATGCATTCCTCGTGCTCATCTAACTGCAACATCTTGTAGCCACACGAAGAAAACTTTTTAAATAGAGCCATCATATCATCCATATGACGCAAAATCAAGAGCTTACCAAAAAATCGTTCTTACTCACACGGCGGCGAAGAAAGAACTGGAGGGACGGCCGCTCGCCCCTCCCCTATCACATGACCGCTTGGGCGCAAAGAGCCTCGGACGGGGAGGGGGCACGAGTGGCCCGAACATTCTAGAGCTTTCCAGCATAAGTTCTCCTTGGCTGGCCTGCGCATGCGCAGTACCCATGTGGGACTGCACAGAAGCCACACCAATGAACAGCCTGTTACTTGATCTACAGGAATCAGCAGAAGATGCTTATCACTCACAGAAGTGAGTGTCCTCATTCACTGATGTCTGAAGATCAAGCTGCAGTTAAGAACAAAGGACCGAACCTATGCAATATAAAATTCCAAAAGCATAATTTAAAAATGAGTTCACCTCACAATTTTTGCACAGTTCTTACTCTTTGAGATGTTCTGGGTTGCTAACAGTTGCAGAAAGAGCCAAAAATGAACATCGAATCATAACCAAGAGATGCTCCCAAACCTCTGCACCAATTTCACCTCCAAGACAGTGGACCTGAAGAAAATAAAATGCCATAGATGTGGATATTGTATGATAGCTACATTGGTACTTGTCTTGATATATTATGGTATGACACAGATTTCATACATGCTACATTATGGTATGACACACATTTCATACTTGCTATCTATACAACCTGTGAGAGACCTGCTGTTTGGGGAGAGGAATATCAGCTCTATGGGGCATATTTTGCCTTCACCATACCAGTGTCCACAACAGATGCCCGTTACTTTCCTCCATCAGAGTGAATAGCAACCACTTACTTATATGGGAGACTATTATGGGTTGCACTTGGGGACACCACTGGGGTGCAGATCCCTTTTCCTGGTGATCTAGCTACATGCAAGCAGCAGGGTTAATCCCTTTTCAACTGCATCCCAGATTTCAACCCACGTACTTTGTCTTGGATGACTCTGTAACTAGTAACCACTTATTAATTACCATTAATTGTTATTACCACTTGATATGCAGACTAAAATATACTGGAACATCACTAAAAGTGTACTGGAACATAACTAAAAGACGTGTTGGAACAGCAGGCAGTATGTGTGAAGTATAAAAGTGAGAAAAGGTCAAAAGGCTGAAGTTCCTGGGAGATTACAAATGATGTGACAATAAATAGACTAAAATCCCTAGAAGATCATGAGTGGGGTGAGAATAAACAGCAAGAGGAGCAAATAGTGCAAATAAGAGATAAGAGAAAGAATGTGCCAATTAATAAGACAGATGATAAGGCCAAGTGAATAAAAGCAGAAATGTTTATCAAGTTATGAAGACGGAGCAGACCTGAAGGTTAAAAGCAGGAGCACAGCTAAAACAAATCAGGGACCAACATGAGATGGTGAGCAGGTTGAATCCAGTTGAAAAGGGGGAGTTCTCCCTTCAAACAAACCTTAAGGCTCATGGAATATGGTGTAATTTGAAGGATTGCATCCCATTTACCTGACACAGATGATTCACCAATTACCTCCTGTGTCTCCTGCTCCAGCAAGATACTCAATGTCTATTTTTCTTGGACTTTCTCTCTGCCTTATATGGAATAATCTTGAACATCACAATATTTTCTTCGAATTCTTTTTTTTTTTAAATTACAATACTTTCTTCAGACCAACTTTCTGCAGAGACTACAAGGCAACACTCTCGCATTCTCCAAGGTCAATTTTCTTCAAAGAGTGCAAGGGAACAGACTACTGGGAACAGACTACCTTTTTCTAGGAACTCATGCAGATATCAGGTCAACTTCAGCATGAGTAGGTGAGCAAGATGATTTGAGTGCATGTGTCCTTCTTCTCATATATAATTTATTATACCATAATAAACATTACATGCATGGTGAAGTGAACTAAAAATCACATGGTCCTCTCACTCATTTCTTGACTAAAAACTGCAAATTTATGACAACTCAATGTGAACTGCTGAAAATCAAGTCCAATCTACACAGTTTGACTTCCAGATCTACAAAACCCATCTTGAGATTAGTTATACTAGAGATACAGATAGCAGCAATAATGATAACTTATGATTCCATTAAATAGAATGCATATATATACCTCATCAAATATAACATATTTTATCCGTTTGGCCCACTCTTGGCGATGAGGTGACAGAAGTAAAATTTCTAAACACTGAGGAACTGTTACCAGTATCTGAAACAAAATGCAACGTTTTATAAATATTATATCTTATTAATAACAGCTTAACATCAAAATAAAATTTGGACTTATCAGTTTAATGGTAGAGTTTCATACTTGAGGAAAGGCTTTGACAATACATCGCACACAAATATATTCTTGCTTTCACTGCCCAGTTGTAAAATGTACTTCCCAGGCCTACACTAATTAAATTTGTTAATTGGATAAACAAATCAATAGGACTTACCTGACTATTCAAGGCATCATGGCGATAATCTCGAGTGAAAACACCACTCACTGTCATACCGGCTGGCAGCACTTTGTTAAATCGATTGGATATGGTTGCCCATACTTGATTGACAAGAGCCTGAATTTAGGGAAAGCAGCATAATAATAACATAAGACATGAATACTAAACTGCCAGAAAATACACATATGTATATATATTTTAAAACATGCCATTTAGCTTTATTTAAATTCAAAATATTAAAAAAACCATATGATTTCTCTACTTTAATTATAATAAACCCACAAGCCCAACATGGTTTGGTCAGATTCAGGTTAGTCAGAATGAATATTTTATAATAAAAGAAAGCAAATTATTCTGCATGGGGTTTAGGACTATCAGTTATTTCTGTGAACTTCAGTAAGAAGTTCAGGATTTCAGAAGTTCAGAAGTAATACAATGATGCCTTTCCCCACACATTTCAAATGTAAATTATACAATTTGAGAGGAATTTCAAATGACATAAATTCATTAGCTGTTTCCCACCTTTGTAGGAGCAACATACACAACCACACCATCATCACTGTCTCTCAGGATTTTCTCCATGCAATAGTAAGAGGCATATGTTTTTCCTGATGATGTAGGAGCAACAATTATTGCAGATTCATTATTATCCACAACGTCAAGTAGCTCTCTCTACAGATAAAGAATAGTATGATAACATGTGAAGAAACTCTTATTTACACGATCACAGTTTACTGTAAATTTATCATCATCACTTTTATATACAAATGTACACAGACAAATTTTTCATAAATATCCATAATAGGAAGTATTAGTTGCTATGCACACCAAATACAAGTGTATAGATATTTATGATGGGGATATTCATTACGTTTTCTCACAAATAAGATAATCAGAAATAATCACTGAGGGCCAACCTACATGATACCCTGAAGCCTCCCAGCAGCTGAAGGGAACAATATTTTAAAAGTCTTCAGGGGCCTAATTTGGCACGGGGAGAGGAAGGGCTCCTGCCTCCCCCCCCCCCCATACCATTTTCCTAAACTGAAATGGCATTGTGAGGGAGTTATTTGCCTCTTGAAAATTCCAGACCCAACTCATTTGAAACCATATTGTACAGTTTGTCCCTGAGACCTGGCTTAAGAACTAAGAACATAAGAAAAGCCATGCTGGATCAGACCAAGGCCCATCACGTCCAGCAGTCTGTTCTCAAAATGGCCAACCAGATGCCTCTATGAAGCCCAAATTGAGACTCTGGCTGTGAATACTTAATGTGAATACTTAATGGGTGAACCCGGGCCAGTATTTCTTTCTCTCCTACCTCACAGGATTATTGTGAAGAAAAATGGGATGACTCCATACATGGATGTCCCCTTGATATCATTGGTGAAACGCTGGGATATAAATGTAAAGCATTATTCTTGTAGGTCTTACAAAAAGCAGTAGTTATCAATGTCATGGGTAACCATTCTTATCAGGCAATTTCTTACCAAATTCGCCCCCACCAAACTGCTTTCACCCTTGTGTAGATATCTGTATCTTCTTCCCATCAGAAGTAAAAGAGCTTGAGGGGAAAATTTTCTATGTGAAAAGGAGATGAGGGGAATGGGACTTTCCCCTTCTCACCAGCTTTCCCCTTAAACTGAAGCATCAGCCCAAGCTTCTAAAAACAATGCAATGACATATAACTCAGAGTTTTATGCCAAGGACAAACAAAAGAAAAATCCAACTAACAAAAGAGGTCTAGAACTACACTGTCAACCCTAACCTGTGTCCATGTTTTTAATATAAACTCTTTGAAGTAACTTTTTCATAAAAATAGGATAATTCCGTTTGGTATGTGTTTTCTACCTGCCATGTATCTGGAATAAAATGTTGCACTCTGGGATCAGGATCATTTCTCTCTTCCCGTATGAGATAGTGACCCATATACTGTAACTGAAACCGAGAAGACCCGATGCCAACAGCGTATTTTGAAAGCTTCTTTTTCAGCTTCTTTCTCTCATCTTCAGAATCCTGGAAGCAGAGAATTCAATCTAGCTGCATCTTTAAAAATTAATATTTTTCTTTCCCATAATACAATAAATGCCAGCATTTATCCAAAGAAATGTTAGCAGAGTTCATTTCCTGTGACTACTGTTGCAAGGACCACTGTCCATAACGCATAGCACCCAATATGGCATGATCCATGTGTAATCATGTTTGCTACTGTCTCCCACTTTGAACTACCATTCTATAAACCTTATTTAATTGAAAAGTTTACACCAATAGTGCAGTGCTAGCACCATGCAGTGTACAAGCAGAAACAGCACTTTGGACACAATGCAGTTTTCTCTGCCCAGCAGTCAACTGCAATTTAAAAAACAAAACAAAAAAAACCTTCCAGTAACCTTTATGCTAATAGAAGTGGACCACAAACTACACATCATCATTTTAGTACTTCCGTATTGTGTCATAATTGTTAAGAAATGCAAACAGGCAGCTAACTTGTAAGGAGACCATCACAGATTTGCCATATTACAGCTAAAGTTTTTTTCAACCGGAGCAGCTTGCTTCAGAAAATCTAACTGAAATACATTTACATGCAAACAGTACCATAATTATACATTTTACCTTGAGGTACTTTAAAGTAGCTGCCAAGTTGTCAAATCCAAGGGCCCTAAGGTATTTGCCAATCTGTTGGAAATCAGTCTCCTTTAATAAATCATCATACTTTATAAGCATTGAGTGGATAATTCTCATAACTTCAACTGCTTCGTCTAAATTTGTGGAGATTTTACCTAGAGGGGGGGGGGAAGCACAAATGACATATTTTTCTGGATTCTCCCCATATTTAATTTCCTTCTTTATGCATTTAACTCTTATAATGTTATCAAAGATCTATGTTATTTCTCTTTTCCAGTAACCAAATACTCTCTGAACAGGCAGCTCTTTCCTTTTCCCATTTCTTTTTCTAATAAGCCATATTAAGAAACAGCCTTCTTATAAAAGCCGTACTAGTTTTCCAGATTACTAAATCAAACATACTCACTGTTGTATTGATCTCAAAAAAATTTTTGCAACTCCTCTCATATCTTGTTTTTTACTTAAATAGCATAAATGAGATTATTATTTAGTCTCCAGTTAAAAGAGAATACCAGAAAGACTTACTTTCATTACTCTTACTTGATCTGGCTTGATTATTACTGCATTATGATATTCACGTAAAATCAGTTTATGATCTACAAATTCTAAGATCAGAGACTTACTTTTTTTAATGAATACTGGCAATTTAGAGAACCTGCTAAGCCTATTGTTACAATGCTCCAGTGATATACTGATATTTTAATGACATTTTTAAAAGGGGGAGAGTGCTGTGATGCCACCAATGGAAAAAACTGATTCCAATGCTTGTGGATTGACTCCCAAGAAAATCAGGAGTAAATCAAAAGTGCAGAAAAGCCCTGGCTATAATTACTCAGTGGTAAAAAAGCCAGATCTATTCATATTCTTTGATTTGCATCATATCCAAAAACTGCATTCTGGTGAGTCTTAGTTAAACTAAGCTCTGTACTCAAATCTCCACACTATTCCCTCATTCCATCAGTATCTTCATCTATGTATTTTTCAAGTACGGGTAACACATGATCCAAATGTGTCCACAATTGTTGTATATTACAATTATATAATTATTTTTTAAAAATATTTTAATGTCAAAGCTTCCTACAAAAGCTCAAGCATAATTTCTCCAGGCCCAATACCTTGTTATACACACACTCCCATATACATATATGAACAATTATATGAGGCTCAAAAAAAGATGCCTATTATACTACTAAAATGACATAAACAGACCATACCATGATATTAGGGTTGCCAGGTCCCTCTTCGCTACCGGTGGGAGGATTTGGGGGCAGAGCCTAAGGAGACCAGGGTTTGGGAAGGGGAGGGACTTCAATGCCACAGAGTCCAATTGCCAAAGTGGCCATTTTCTCCAGGTGAACCAATCTCTATCGGCTGGAGATCGGTTGTAACAGCAGGAGAGCTCCAGCTACTACCTGAAGGTTGGCAACCCTACATGATATGTACTCACAGACCAGCCAGAGTCTCACCTGGATCCCATCAAAATATACTTGTTTACGTGTATAAGGTCTTCTTCAAAACAACAGCATGTTATACATTCTCATACCTTTATCACAGCATTCCATCCACATGCCAAAACAAACATTCAGTGCTGCCATCTCAGCGGTACATTTCACAGATGCACTTCGACAGTTTTTCAGAAATTCCTGTAGATACTTCATGCCAGAGGTCACATTTTCTTTAATTTTTTCTTCAACTGTCACTGAAAGTGTAGCCCAACGACGCTCTTCTTTTTTGCTTTCTTCAGCTTGCCTTCTTTTCTGATTTTCCTCAACTATCATTTCTGCTTTTGTCTTCTGTGACCAAAGAGAATAACATAACATCAGTCCAACTGCTTTTGCTGTATTTTAGCTCTGTAAGGAAAAGGCTGTTTTGGTAGGGTTGTTTTTTAAAAAATGACAGAGCAAGTATCTAACCGAGGGTTGCCAACTGCCAGGTAGTAGAAGGAGATCTCCTGCTAATTCAACTGATCTCCAGCCGATAGAGATCAGATCACCTGGAGAAAAATGGCCACTTTGGCAATTGAACTCTATGGCATTGAAATCCCTCCCCTCCCCAAACCCTGCCCTCTTCAGGCTCCACCCCAAAAACCTCCTGCCGGTGGCAAAGAGGGACCTTATAAGCCTAATCTAACCTTGGTTGTAGACCAAGGCCAGAAGATTGGTAGACAAACTGACATTGGTATATAGAGCTCAATACATCCAAAAGGCCAGAGCTCACTTACAACAACTACCTATAGCACTCAGAAATACCTGAACTAATAGTAACCAAAATATTACTATTTACTAAATATACAGGTACCTGGGGAGAGGCCATGGCTCTGTGGTACAGTATCTGCTTACAAAGAGAAAGAGCACAAAGAGTGTCAAGTTACAGACAGAAGTTAAAATCAGAGGGGTGGCAGACTGTTTTAGCAAAATTCCCCAGGAGGTGGGATAGGCCTTAAAGAATAACAAAAAAATTATTTCAAAATGAGCTTTTGTGAGTCAGAGCTTACTTAAATTTCAGCTCTATGCATTTTAGTTTTTAGTAAACATGAGCACTGCCTCAACAAGCTCATGCTGGAATATAGTACTTAAGTTAAAATCCACTTAAGTTATTATCAGTACGCATATATTAAGGAAATAAACAGGACAGCTAAAAGTTGAAAAGTCAACATAAAACCATTGATAATGAATACATACATAGAGAGACTTACATGTGTTTGCTTGCTCTTCCTGGGATCAACATAAGCCTTCTTTGGGCTATATGGCTGAGTAACAATTGTTTTTGAATTGATACCTTCCAGTGATTGCCCATAAAAACGCTGATATGTTTGGAATTTTTGTTTGTTTCGCAGAGCCCTTGGGTCTTTGGCTGCTCAAACAAGAAACATTGATGGGAGTCATACACATGTAGCCCCAATCCTTGTAACATTACATCTCTAGATTGCGTTCTCAGCTAGACTTCTGTGAGATCCAATGCCTCTGTTTTGTGGCTCCAATTCATATTCCCCAATCTCCTACTATTCTCCTTCAGTTCTTCACTGCTGAATTTTGCCTGGAGATCGGCTGCAGAAGGATGCAGAACTGCACCGTATTTATCAGGTTTGGATTTATTAACCTGAATTTTTCAAATAACTGGAAAAAACCGAATTAAGTATTCAGCTTTTTTCAGTTTTTTTTTTTTTAATTCCTGGTCTATTAAACCTGATCTTGCAAAATACCAGAAAAAAAATTGGTGAACACCCCTACTTACAACTAAACCAATAAATTACCAATATGAAAACAACAAGCCCAGTGACATAAAAACAGAATAAAACTGTCCATACAATAGATCTCGGACCTCAAGTAGACCATAAAACAGCTGGAAAGATTAGTCCCCTAATTAAAAGCCTGAGTGAAAAGGTATGTTTTGGGTTCACATCTAAAAGACAGTAAAGTAGGTAGTGGGCAAGTCTCAAAGAAAAAGGAATTCCAAAGGCAAGGTGCCACCACAAAAAAAATGCCTTTTCTCTGGTTGCCACCCTAATCACCTCACCTCAGAAGGCATGGGCACAAATAATAGGGCTTGAGAGGCATGATGGACAAATAGTCAGGACACAGTCATTCAGGTATACTGGTCTCAAGCCATTAAAGGTAATAATGAGCACTTTTAATTGTGCCTGGAAACAGATGGGTAGACTGTGAGATATGATACTATTAAACATTTTACTGCATAATCTTAGGTCCTCTCTCTGAATGGTTTAGGATGCCACCCAAACTCTACAACTGTGTATCCCCAAGATAATACTAAGCAGTGTACCTCAAAACTATACTGGACTATCTGAAGATATGCCACCACCAGGTCAGTGTAATTCTCATGCCAGCTTAGAGGACTTTGGTGGTAGGAGAGGATTTTGGGGTTTGAACCCCAAAGGAATGCACACTTAACACAAAGGGGCCATTTTACCCAAACACCCAAGAGAGAACAAATGTTGGTGCAGCATATTTCTAACACTGCTGTTAAGGTTGCCAACAGTCTGGAGAAAAAATGCCCTGCCCCTTTAGCAGAAGCTTAATAGGGTATTATTTACAAGGTGATATTATTTAGAATTTTCCATGAAAGTTCCTAGTACTCATGTTTAAGTATTGGCTCAGTTACTTTATGTCCCCAAGCAGGTTCATTGGGGAGAATGCATGAGCACCATGTTTAGCATTTGCTGTTACTGTGGAACATTATTCTCATAATGACCATAAAGACTGCTGGGATTAATAGAAGGTGGTGGTGGTAATGAATCCCTGGAATATAGCTGACAGTGACTGGCATGTGGGGAAGCCAGTGCCGGATTTACGTATAAGCTAAACAACCTATAGCTTAGGGGCCCACTCTCTTGGGGCCCCCAAAAAAATTTAAAGGAAAAAAAACTGGATGTACATTTCCAAAATATAAGATAAAAAACAAATAACATAAAACCTACATACAACAACAGTGTTTTGTGTTGTTTAGGCTCCTATGCTGTAAGTAATGGGTCCAGCCTGCTAGCCTGCTCCTTAAAATATCACTAGTTTGCTCATTTCTATATATAGGGTGCCTACATTCTGCAAGGACTGGTTGCATGGCAACATGTAGCATGCAGCTACAGACTACAGTGCAGCACAATTGAATGTAGGTCAAGCTGTTGTACCTGTTATCTAATATTAAAGAGTGCTTGTAGACTGATGATCAGGCAGCATAGACTAAGGGTATGAGTCTTATGCCTACTGACTGATTTCATGTAATACATCATTTATTTTGATCCCATTATAAAATTACTTTAGAAAAATATTAATCTTTATTATGTAGTAGTAGGCCTATATTATTATTTACTAGCTCAGTTCCCTATTACCCCCACTTGCTATATATAAATATTATATTATAATATATATAATTTTTCTTACATTTTCCAAAATGTCAACCAGAAGTTACAAAAGTGGAGCTCAAAAGAGGAAGGAGAAGCAGAAAGCTGAAGAAGAGCATAGCAAATTACCAAAATTAGATAGCTTCTTTACAAAGACAGATAAGGGCCTGATAAATCCAAAGCCTATACCACAGTGAGTCAGTGATGTGATATTCGTCCCATTCCTGATACAGAACCTGGTACATCTAGTTCTATAGAATCTGCTTCAATGACTGAAGCAAGAAATATTCAGATTGACCAACCAGAGAGTAGTACAAGCACAGAAGATTCAACATCAAAATACAAACAGAATGATGTTGGGCTATGGGGTGATTTAAGCAAAGATGACATTGTATACTGGGTAGAAAAAGGTCCGTCAGAGTGTCATCACTCAGATGGTTCATTTGAAAAGTCAAAGAGGTCTTTTACAAACCAAGACAGATATTGTTCAAAGAGCTTGTTCTATCCCAAACAGGCTAATGGTGAAAAATACTGCAGAGAATGGTTAGTATATTCACCAGAAACTGGTCGTGTATACTGTTTTGTGTACAAACTCTTTTCAAATTCTTCCACACGATTATCATCAGATGGATTTTCTGATTGGCGCAACACCTATTTAGTTCAAAGTCATGAAAACTCTTCAGACCATAGAACAGCTTCAGTAGCATATCTTACAAGAAGAAACTATGGCTCAACAATTGAGGATCAGGTGTCACATCCTATCTTTCTAAAAAAATATGTGATGAATTCATCCAAATGATGGCATTTAAAGTAAGAGAATCAATTTTGGATTATTTAAAAACTGCAGGGTACTTCAGTTTATCTGTAGATTCCACTCCAGACCTGTCCCATGTTGATCAGCTCACTGTTATTGTAAGGTATGTCTCACCAGATGATGGGCTCCCTATTGAACGTTTTCTAACCTTCCTAGAGATGGGTAGCCACACAGGGGAAAGTATGGCTAAGATGGTGCATGACTACCTTACAAATGAATGCAAAATAGATTTTAGTAAGTGTTGAGGCCAGTCATATGATAATGCTGCCAATATGTCTGGCAAATACAAGGGTATGCAAGAAATAATATTGAAGATTAATAAGTATGCTATGTATATTCCATGTGCAGGTCATTCCTTGAATCTTGTTGGTAGAGCAGCAGTTAACTGTTGCTTCGATGCAGTAAACTTTTTTGGAATTGTTCAAGAAATATATGATTTCTTTTCATCATCTAGACATAGATGGGCAGTGCTGTTGTCATTCTTCAAAGAAGATTCAAAAGTTCCAAAGTCTTTGTCAAAGACTAGATGGGAAGCTCATTCAAGGGCCACAAGTGCAATAAAAAGGTAAAGGTCCCCTGTGCAAGCACCGGGTCATTCCTGACCCATGGGGTGACGTCACATCCCAACGTTTCCAAGGCAGACTTTGTTTACGGGGTGGTTTGCCAGTGCCTTCCCCAGTCATCTTCCCTTTACCCCCAGCAAGCTGTGTACTCATTTCACCAACCTCGGAAGGCTGGAAGGCTGAGTCAACCTTGAGCCGGCTACCTGAAACCGACTTCCATCGGGATCGAACTCAGGTCGTGAGCAGAGCTTTTGACTGCAGTACTGCAGCTTAACACTCTGCGCCACGGGGCTCCTTGTGCAATACTTGACAAGTGCAATACTTGACAGTTATGATGGAATAATTTCTGCATTGCATCAGCTGCATATTGATACCACAGAGAAGGGTGAAACAAGAAATCAAGCCAGAAACATTTTGAATAAAATGGAGGAACTTGAATTTATGGTAATGTTATATTTGTGGAGTTATTTGCTGGATGAATTTCACAAGTCTAGTCAGTCACTGCAAGACTCCAAAATTAGCCTAGATGTATGTAGTAAATTGTATGCTTCACTTTCTAATTTTGTTAAAGGTTCCAGAGATCTTTTTGATCATTTTGAAGAACAGTCAAAGGACAAATTGCCTGATGTTGATTACAAGAAAAGCAGAAGGAGGCATATAGCTGAAGATGAAGATGAAGCTTTAGAGAACCTTGAGCCAAGAGACAAGTTCAGAATCAAAGCATTTATACCTGTGATGGATGCATTAGAATCAAATCTGGCACAAAGGGCATCAGTATACAATGGCGCTGCAAAAAAAATTTCATTCTTAACAAAATTAGATGCTACAGAAGAGGAGATTCGAGAAGTTAATGCTTTAAGCCAAACATATCCTGAAGATGTGGACATGAACCTTGTTGGAGAACTCAAGCATTTTCATCAATATGTTAGACATAGTCAAAGCCATGAACATGATAATCTGACACATCAGGATCTGTACCAAGTAATATTTAATGACCATGTCCAATCAGCATTCCTAATGTAGAAGCAATTCTGATAATGTTCCTTTGTATGATGATTGCAAATTGCCATGGAGAACGATCTTTTTCTCAGCTGAAGAGGATAAAAAATGAATTTAGAACACTGTCTCAAGATAAATTATGTCACCTCAGCCTCATGTGCAAAAAAGTGACAAGCTACGCAGTTTATCATTTGATGTTATCATCAGTGACTTTGCTTTGGCTAAGGTAAGAAGTATTGTAATTTAGATCATCAATACCATATTTTACACTCACTAAGTGTAACAGGGTACAAAGGTCTGCTATCCTAATGAACAGTGTGGACTACTTAATTTCATATTAATAAAGCTATTTATAATTATTAGTAGTTTGCATCATATATGTACACCTATTATTATTCCATGTTATAGCAAGTTTCGAGAGACTAGATTATGAGTCTTTGTAAATTGTGTTTCTAAAGGAACTTTTGTTTTTGCCAAATGCCAATGTGTTTGCATTATTAAGTTTGTTATGAATAAAAAATCATTTTAAGATAGAACTTAATAATTATTTCACTATTAATATAATTCTTCTTAATTGTATTTCAGTTCAATAATTACTTTGATAAAATACGTATTTCGTTATGTGCAAATGGCTTTAGATACCTATTATGTCCATAAATTACCATATATTCAACACAAAAAACAGCAACAATTTGTTGTTGACAAAGGACAGCTGGACATATAAAGGGCCCCATTACCTTCAATAGTTTAAGGCCTCATCAAACCTAAATCCGGCCCTGGGGGAAGCCAATCCTTAGGACAGATGTACTCACAATTTATCTGTGTCTCACGAGAACTCATACCCTGCCAGAAATTGTGTTAGTCTATAAGGTGCTACTGGAAACGTGTTCTTTTCTACTGCTGTTGACAGAGTAACACGGCTACCCATTGTGATCGCTTTCCTAGAAAAAAATGGTCCAGCCCTCACATGCAAAAGTTCTGTAGGTACACTGATGCAAGCAAGATCTACACTGAAGGAAGAATTTTTATTTTTACCATCTAACTGTCCCTTGGTCCTTTCATAATCATCACTGAGAGGTCTTCTTGAATGCCAGTGCAGACGTTCATCAAAATCTTTCTGTTTTTTTAATGAAACAACCACTGGATCATCACTATGAAACAAAAAGAATATATAGTTAATATATTATGATATTTAAATTACTTACAGCCCATTCCTGACCTGAAAGGGCGAAAGTTCTTTGGACGCTAGGAAAAGACGGTGCCGGTGTAAGTGGCATGGCCACTGCTGGCCATGCCACTTATGCTGTCCAGGTTGGCACCTTGCCCCCATTCCTTGAAAATGGAGAGAACTTTGTTTTCACATTATCTTAATGGGTGTGTGCAAGGTCTCATTATGTTTCTATACAAAGGGCTTTCAGAACCCATGAAGTATTCTTCCAAACCCCAGGTGCCACTATTTTGAGAAATGGTGGACTGTTATGTTGACAGATACCCAGCCATTCCTGGTGATTGGTGCTCTCTACAGAGAGGAGTTATCTCAACGTAACATTAGGACTCACTGAGGGCGATGCAACTTGTCCCTTGATTCTCCCTTAAGTGGTAGAGAAAGTTTGTATATAGAAACCAACTCTTCTTTTTCTGTAAATATGTGTATTATCATAATTGTACATTATTTTGATCTGATCTACAGGTCAAATTTTAAATATTTTAGATACTGTTTCTACATGTTTTATACCTTGCATACTTTTTCATTCTTGATGCAAGCAGTCCATGTTTCTGATGTAATAAAGCTGTTGTACATAATGATCTTATTCTATATATATTAATAAAAATCAAAGTAAGAGATACCTTTTCAAAAACGGCAGGTCAGTTAAAATGTCTCCAGTAAATTTATCCACTAAGGTATTTTTAACTGGTATAAGTCCTGGATTGGGAAATGTCTTTTTGGATTCCTTGCCTTTACCAAGAAAAATGAAATATTGTTTTTGAACATATTGAACAATTAAAAAAAATGTATTGGCAAAAATTGCTTGTACAAATATGACACATGTAGCTAGTTAAAATATAAACTATAGTTAAAATATAAATAGAAAGTAAGACTAGCATCCAGTGTTACGTTTATGCTGGCAACAGCAACTTGATGTTATTTATTACAATTCACTCTTTTCTCTAAAGAAAAAAAGACTAGGTGAATGCTATAGGGACTGGTGAACCATCACAAACATGCAACCAAAATAACTGTGCTGAAATGGAGCAATCATAATAATATATACATAGAGATTCTTTTAAATTAATTAAAAATGCAGTAGCTTCAAAGTAACTCCAGAGTCAGCATAGTAGCATATGGCAGCATAGTAGTATCAAATACCCAAGCTACCCAGCATCCAGTCAATTGATATAATGATGTGGCAAAGTAGCTATGAAAGATGTTACCTTTGCTAGTTAAACCCTTCTTTTCAAGAAAATGTTTAGGAGTTGTACGTAGAGGAAAAGAATCTCCAATACTGCATGTTCCTATCAGTGTTGTAATGTGTTTCCACAAAAGTTCATAATCTCTTTTAATTTTTGTTCCTATATCCAAATCAAACCCTAAGAATAATATATTGTAAATATTAACATATAAAAAGACAGTTTTATTTAGAAATATAACAATTCAACCACAACAATCAGGGGCAATATCTCCTCTCCCCCCTCTGACCCCCCCCCCCGGCTTCAGGTTTCCCCCTTTCCTTCTTCTGGAAGCCCAAACAACCTATCCCCTATATTTGGGTCCTTCTCCCAAATATCCTTCTCAGTTCTCCCAACTCCTTCCTTCCCTTCCTGTTGCAGATTTTCCCCTTTACCTACTTCCTTACCACCCTCCAGCCCACATTCCCCCTCTCTTCTTTCCTCCCTCTAGCTACATTCCTCCATCTTTCTTGTCCTTCTTGCTTACCCACTCCTCCACCAACACACACCTGCAGTTTTACAGTGAAAAGACACCAACCATTTAGCATTACCTAGCCACTCAAAATGGCTGCTGAGATCATATGAGGTTATCCCATGAGATTTTTGCATTTTAAAACTTTTAACCCATCCTTAAAAAAAAACAAAAAAAACCCTAAGAAATATCTCCCTTGTATGTCCTAGGCTTGAGTGTGCAGGCTTTTTTGATCCGCACTCTGGGATCGGGTACATAATTAATATAGAAATAGTCAAAGTCAGATTAACACTTCAGCTACAATCCGACACAGAAAATCAAATTAGACAGCCAACGAAGACTGGTTCTGGAAACTCGGAGCCAAACTACAAGTGGCAGCATTCATGGGTCCATCCCATGGCTGCTGAAACCATTGTAGAAGCAGTTATAGTTCTTTAAAAATTGCCTCAAGGCCCCAGTCTGGATTGGGCATGTGGCGTGGCAGCCCCAGGAGTTCTAGTTCCCCTCCCTGCATTCTTTCAGTTGCAGCCCCCCCCCCCAAATGGCTGTTTCTGCACTTCAAAAAGTGCAGGGGGGAACAAAAGCTCCTGGGTCCTGCTGTGCCATGTGCCCAATCCAGATCAGGGCCTTGCAACAATATTTTTAAAACTACAACTGCTTCTAAAATGGTGTCAGCAGCCACAAGAGGTATGCCAAAATATACCCTAAGAGGTATGCCAAAATATGAAAAGTGATGGAATGAGACTTGGAGGGCACTAGTGGTAGGCAGGGTCCTTTTCTCCCAACTGGTACTTTCCCCCCACCTCCACAATCTCCTCACTGAATCCATTGTATTTCCCAGCCCCACCTTGTATCTGGGCACTCCACATGGGAAAGGCAACTTGAAGGAGTGCATGGAAGAGTCATCAGATGGGAGAAGGTTAGACACCATTGTGCCTCACCACCATTATTTAGATGTTTGATATTGACTTACACTACCAGACTTCTCTTCTACTTTATACGGACTTGTAACCTTTGGTCTGTTTCTGACAAGGGAAGATGGAGGGAATTTCCACCATTTTTAGACTCACCCCCATTTCACCCCTTATACTGTTCATGAGGAGCCCTTCACTCCCAGGAACAAACTGTCAGGGGGTTTAGTGGGGCTTCAGCAGCAGCAGGAGGCAGAACAGTCCTGCTTTGTGAGCTCTTCTCTACTGACAGACCTCATAGGATACAAGCAATGAAGTTTAACCCAAAGTTAAAGTCAGTTAAATGGGCAGAAATCAATGGTTTTAAGTATGCTTTATTGCCACACAGGATTGAGAGATTTGAGCTCCTCAGTTTGTGCCTGTGCAAGTGACTCTAGAATTTTTCTGCATTGTTTCATTTGGCATACCCCCGCAAACTGCTGTTTGCCCTTCTCCCTGGTGTTGGTATTGTATGTTTATGCACTTTTACTGGATTATTTTATAATTATAAACGCTGCTTTTAATGTTAAAATCTTTTCATGTTCATCACCTTGGAGACCCTAATCAGGTGGAAAGGCAGCATTAGAATGTTTTAAATAAATAAAGTATATATGTTTTTAATTGGGGAAAAAACAGTCTCGTTGGCTAAGAATGTTACCATGTAAGCCAATTAACATAGTGTACTTTTAAGAAGAGATGTTACGGGGGGGAAACACACACAGTTCAAAGAATGAGCTCTTCTTCCATTGGCCCACAGACTATCAATGAAGTATACTTATGGGATATAATAAAGGGGCTTACCTCCTGTACTAGTCAAGACATATCTATAACTAGGCCAGAGGGGAGTAAATCAGCAACATTCCTTTCAGTAACTTACAGTGCTACAAGCTTCACATTTATTTTATTTTATTTCATTTCCATCACACCCTTTCTCAGCCAGGGCCGGACTCAGGGTGGCTAGCAATAATAACACATTCATTAAAACACCAGCATAATAATGTACAAATATATAATTAATTAGTATCTATAATAATAACAATAATTAAATAATTTAAAATGGTGCCCTTAATTAAATAATTAAAAATAGTGGTTCCCACAGTTTAGTCTAGTTTAAATAAATTAGAGAGGGGAATCACTCTAGATCAGGGTGAGCTTGGTCTTGGAGAAGTAATATAAGGTTTTAATCAATCTCACTGCCTTGGTAAATGAGCCATTAACATAACAGGGTTTAACAGAGAAACATGACAATTTTAGAGGAAAATGTGTAGGTTTTGCTCAACAGGGGTGCCACATATTGGTTGAGGAAAAGGAGATTGACAGAAAAGAGGGAAATGAACACAGAGATGGCCCTTGTCCACTGCAGCTACCATACAACAGTTCAGGGCTACAAACTGGCAAGGTTAGCCACTTTAAACTGGTTCCCTGCATCCTTACTGTGACTGGATGGTTCTTTGCCTGTGTGAATCTTCTGGTGTGTTATCACTCAAACAATTCAAAATGAATAAAATACCTGAAAGTTTTTCTGCTTCGTAATAAAATGCAATGTTCTTTAACAAGAGATTGTCACTCAAATCCGGAAGGACAGAAAAATCAATATTCCATGAGGTTTGAGTAGCAAGATGTTCCAGAACAACATATTCACAAAGTTTATGCTGAAAGGAAATTTGTAAAACTCTTGAGTATAATTCATTTGCATAAACTTTGTGTTCCACTTCTCTGAAATGTTCAAAGCATCTTACAATAAATCAAAATGTACATATATAAAATCCATTATAACTACAGAAAGATGCAGAGCAAAAAAATCTAGACATTTTCTAATTGAGTACCCTTCAAAATAAACAATATACGCACACAAAAACAGAGGAAGGGTTCCTCTTTGACCACCAAAAAGACTATGCTGGGGATCATGGGACAGGTATGGTCAAAAGCCATGTGGGACAGGGGCTGTAGTAAGGAGGGGAAGTAAGACTGGGTGTAAAGGCTGGCTGGATCCAACCCAGAATTCACATTGATACATGATGCCAATACACAACATCGCAGGAATAATGCCTGTAAATTTTAAGACTTTAGTTTAGCTGGAGATTTAAGGATGTATACCATGAGTCTTCTTTTCTGAAAGAATTAAATATATTTTCATGACCTCAAGTATCCAAATTATTTTATGGAACAAGTCAAGACTTTTCCCGTACTGCTTGTTTTGGTGCCACAAACATATAGGCTTATAGCTTTCAGAGTACACATAGTATACTCAGCAGGACCAGAGGAAAACCAAGTACTGGAAAGCATGTTTGATGTATTTCTAGGAGCCTTTGGCTATGTGCTAATAGTTGATGCATGCAGAGTTTGGCATTGTCCACAGATCTTTATACAATCACCAAGATGCGTAACACTGGTAAAAATCAGAGGTTGTACTGTAGACAGACAGGAGCATCAGTCCTTAATATGTTTATGGCTCGGAACAGGATGGCTGAGCACATCCAAATGTATTTGCAAGGATGATTTCACATGAGTTCACTGTGCTGGAAGGATAACAGGACGTTTATTTGTCTACTTATTTTAAGTACTTCTATGCCAATTTCTCTATGAAAATTACATTCAGAATGGTGTGCAGAATGTTCATTAAACTAATTGCATTACTGTGTAGTTTGCTTATTTGAAAATCTCCTTCACAGAGTAAAATGTTTGCCTAGGGTAGGTTTTCCCCTCCTTTCAATCAATAAAGCTATTTTATTGGTCTCATATCATTCTGAATGGATGGGGAAAGACACAGTAGACTGCTTGCCTTGGCAACAGATCATGTTCTCTCTTGTAGGCGCTTCAGTTGTTATCAGTGATGCCATAACATAACCAAATCTGATAGGAATGTGAATAGAAAATCATAATCTCTCATCATAATCCTTTGCCTAATGGGCGATAATTTTTCAGGTCATGAAAATGTTCACAAAAATCAACTTCTGATTCAGTTGATTCCTAGTTAGAACCATTTTGAAAGGTAGCCAATAATAAGGATTCCTTTGTTTCAATATTTTTAACGTCTCTATAGCAGTGCCTACCTGTTGAATGAACAAGAACGTTTCTTCATTCCACTCATTTTTGATTAATCTGATCTGAGCTCGTTGTGAAAGGGGCAAGTGTTGAAGAAAAACCACACTGAGGCAATACATCCTAATTAGGTCTTCAGCTTCTTGCAGGGTTAATGCAGGTTTTCTCTTCAGTGAAGCACACACACAAAAGAAAATTTTATGAAACAGATACTACAACCCATGTTTTGAAATGATGCCTTAACTGCCTTCCCACTTTGTAAATATTTTATATTATTGGTAAACTATTCTTCAAGAACGGCCACATATTCATTTAGTTCAGTGGTTCCCAAACTTTTCGGGCCACTGCCCCCTTGGTTCCACAAACTCAACCCGAGAGCCCCCTACCCTATCCAACAACACAGTTGAAGGGGCCCACCTCTAGCACACACACCCCTCTGCCCCTTGCCTCTTTGTGCCCCCCTAGGTAATCCCACCGCCCCCCAGGGGGTGGTGCTGCCCACTTTGGGAACCACTGATTTAGTTGAATAAACTTCTAATTGACACCTTAGAAACACATCATTAGGTCAATTTTTAACTGAAAAACTAAAATGATAATTGTAGCCACCTTGATGGCCCCAAGGGACCCAGATGACATCGGAGCACTCCTGACAGCCCAGCCAGAATAAAAACTTGTCCAAGCCAGAGTTGCCAGCAGAAGGGCGGGTCCCACTACAGCCAATTGCATAGACAAAAGTCAGTCGGGGTCAAAGGGGAGAGAACAGCTGGAGGAAGCAGCAAGCAAGATGAAGAAGGTAGCCATAGGCAGCACTGGTCCAAAGGAGGAGTTTGGTCTGGGCTAATGTGATGGGGAGTATCCTGCAGGCCATGAGAGGACTGCCGGAGCCAGAAGTGGCCCAAGAGGGACAGACCACAGCACTCCTGCCAGTCATTTAATTTTTCATTTAATTTTTTTATTTAAAAATAAATATATGGGGAGGGTTAGGGGTCCCCATAGCAGCTATTTTGTGGAGGTGCCTAGTACTCTCTAACAATTCCAGAAGTGCCCATAGAACTCTGCAAGTTGTAGGGCTCCTAATCTATGCCCTGGCCATTTGTTTGAGAGTACTGGAAGTTGTTTATTGCTGAAAACTTGTCGGATAAGGGCAGTTATATGCAAGGCTGTGGCTCCTCCTGACTGTATTGAGAATATCCATGTCGGAACCACAACTTTTTGTAGCTGCTGGTACAGTAATGCAGTTCCTAAAGCTAGTGATGAACAGTAACTAGCTGGGAAATCACCATCCAAAATGACAGTAGGAAGGGAGTTTTTTAAAATGCATGCGCACAGGAATATTGTAGGTATGTAAAGTGCCAGCAAGTCACAACTGACGTATGGTGACCCTGTAGAGTTTTCAAGGCAAGTCACGATCAGATGTGGTTTGCCATTGCCTGCCTCTGCATGGGCTGAAAGAGTTCTCAGGGAACTTAAGTTTCAGGTATATTAGACTGTTTTAAGCAGAAACTAACTTTTACTAAGGAAGTTCTCACCTGTTTCACAGAAGAAGTTTGGTTGTCTTGACTGTACTTTTCTAAAATCAGTGAACATGTGACAATACAGACTATATATCGGAGATCTTCTATCGCCTTCTGTAATGCAGTGATTTTTGCATGAACCTGACATTTCAGAACATAAGAGCAAACAGAGAAACAAGCTAACTCAATATTTTATTTTTTATAGAAGAGGTGGTTTTTATACTCCACATTTTCTCTACCTTTAAGGAGTCTCAAAGTGGCTTACAATCACCTTCCCTTTCCCTCCCCACTGCAGACACTTTGTGAGGTACTTGGGGCTGAGAGAGTTCTGAGAAAACTGTGACTAGCCCAAGGTCACCCAGCAGGCTTAATATATAGGAGTGGGGAATCAAACCCGGTTCTCCAGATTAGAGTCCGCTGCTCTTAAGCACTATACCACGCTGGCTGTATAGAGGTAAAAGTATTTTTAAAAATCAAACTTTTTAAAATACCATCACAAACATGCTTATGTGAAGAACAACAGGGTGGATCAAGGCAACTTTCTTCTTTCAGTTCCACCCACTTCCCCTCCTTACTGCAATCCCAAATCCAAGACAGCTCTTTCACATGCTGATAGTTTGCAATCAGATTCCATTCAAATTTAGAATCTCTTCCTTATGTTCAGACAATTTGAAGGGAGGAGGGAAATGCTTGAAACCTTACTTGTTAGAGATATTTCTAATGGAAGAGGCCCTGCCTTCTTTTCTAAGAACATAAGAAAGGCCCTGCGGGATCAGACCAAGGCCCATCAAGTCCAGCAGTCTGTTCATACAGTGGCCAACCAGGTGCCTCTAGGAAGCCACTAACAAGACGAGTGCAGCAGCACCATCCTGCCTGTGTTCCACTGCACCCAAAATAATAGGCATGCTCCTCTGATACTAGAAAGAATAGGTATGCAGCATGCCTAATATCCATTCTAACTAACAGCCATGAATACCCCTCTCCTCCATGAATATGTCCACTCCCTTCTTAAAGCCTTCCAAGCTGGCAGCCATCACCACATCCTGGGGCAGGGAGTTCCACAATTTAACTATGCGTTGTGTGAAAAAAATACTTCCTTTTATCTGTTTTGAATCTCTCACCCTCCAGCTTTAGCAGATGACCCCGTGTTCTAGTATTATGGGAGAGGGAGAAAAACTGTCTCCAAACCATGCATAATTTTATAGACCTCTTGTACTTTGAGAAGCATGAGGCTTTGTCCCTGGTTGCAAGGAACCAAATAACTCCAATTTCAAAAAAAGAACATTTGTCAAGTAGAGAAGTATAGAGCTCGACCACAAATTACAGAGGGGAAAAAAAGGGGGGGGACCTCTGATAGAAGAGGTTTTAAAAAAAAACTCTTTTGGGTCATCCACAGCATCTGGCAAAACTTTGGCTCCAGTTCTTCTTCCCTCCAGTTACACTGTATTCAGTAGATTGTGACCTGCTTGCAAGGATTCTAGTTTTAACTGGTAGTCTACTTAGTATATTTTGAGCATGTTAGTAATATTAGAAGGGAGGGAAGGTTGGGTGGGACAGCTTTGCAAACTGTGTAACATCTTGGCTGAGATTTTGCTTTCCCTTCCTGTTCCAGGTAGAAAGCTTTGGTCTAGCCAGAGGAATGAGTCCCTGGCATGAGCCAAAAAGCCAAAACAAAAGTAGTCCATGAATATCTACATTCACAAATAATTATGATAAATTGTGAACATGTACGTTACCTTTGTGATCAAAGTTTCCAGAATTTTATCTCCAGAAAGAGAAAGGACTGCTTCTGAACAATATCTCTTCATATATGTAACCAATGTTAGATACAAATTCTTAATCCCTGTTTTATGCTTAAAAGCAAAACACACACACACAAAATCATGAGCATAACGCATCCAGATTTCAAAGCTTCCATCTCCCACTAATGCCCCACTGAAATCTATTCAGGTTGCTATTGTTACTGTTCTTGCTGCTACTGCTCTTGTCATTATTATTAGGACAGGCATTTCACTTTGGGGCTATAGGATGCTACTGCATTTTCTGTACCACAACACAAAGCGCCAGTTACCAAAAAACTCAGAAATTCTGTATAAGGCATGTTATATAAAGAACCCTATACAAATTATGCACAATAACCATTCTACTCAGGTGCTAGAGGGGGAATAACACCATGTAACTATGGAAGGTTTCATGCTTCTGACTTCTAAGATTCTTGTGCTGGAACCAGCATTTATTTCTTCAATATGAGGCTGTTATTCCCCCTCTAGCACCTAAGCAGAACGGTTATTGTGCAAAAGCCATTATATCATTCTATACAAAAGGTAACAATCATCTTACAAGTGGCTGTCGATGAATGCTCATGGAATTGTACTGCCAAAAAATAGTATTTCCTTTTTCTTCTTCATTCTTTTGATACCTCATCTCTCCTTCCCCCCACCCCCCAAACCAGGGTCAGGGGTTTCACAGATACTATTTTACTCCTAAGACTCCCTATCAAAATTTCTTTGCTACCTACATCTTAAAATAGGGTTCCCAGCTCTGGGTTGGGAAATTCTTGGAGATTTGCGGATTGGAGCCTGGGGAGGGAGTGGTTTGGGTAGGGAAGGAACTTCAGTGGGATATAATGCCATACAGTCCACCTTCCAAAGCAGCCATTTTCTCCAGGGGAGCTGATTCTTGTAACCTGGAGGCCAGCTATACTTTCAAGAGATCTCCAGCCACCACCTGAAGACTGGCAACCCTACAAAACCAACTACGTACTAGCAATGACTGATTAATATCAGTGTGAACTGGAGCAAATCCATTTCACTTGCATAGTACACATTTTGCTCTTTGTACTTTGTGTGTGTAAAGTGCCGTCAAGTCGCAGCCAACTTATGGCGATCTCTTTTGGGGTTTTCATGGCAAGAGACTAACAGAGGTGGTTTGCCAGTGCCTTCCTCTGCATAGCAACCCTGGTATTCCTTGTTGGGTCTCCCACCCAAATACTAACCAGGGCTGACCCTGCTTAGCTTCTGAGATCTGATGAGATCAGGCTAACCTGGGCCATCACCTTGGCAAATTTCCAAATCCATATCTGCCAAAATAAGCAGGAGGGATGAAGGGTTGCTTATGGCAGTCACAGGTAGATTTTAGCCACTGTGCATAATACTCTTGTCTTCTAATACTAAATATCATTTTATGAAAGGCTGTGTTCATTTAGTAAATTTGACAAGCCTTGGCTCAGTAGCAATCCTATGGATGGCAATGAGATGTTGCCCCTACATGTTAAAATACTCAATGGTTTTCAATGAGAGCACATTAGAACTGGAAAGACATTCACAGTAACATCCAAAATATTCAAGGGAAATCGATCTGGTGATTTCTCCTCAGCTATAACTAAGAGGAAATTCAGGGGATTCTTGTGACATAAATACTGCTCTTTTCTGATCCTACCATTTATCCCTAAAAAAACAGATGTGCCATTTTGTTACACAGGACACACCTCAGAGCTGTTGTTGAAACTAAATGGCCATGTTAATTAAAAAATGGTAATAAGGCCTATTTCCCTTTTGCTCACTGTAGGAGAATTATTCTACATTACCATTCACCTGTTGAAAAAAGCACCATTGATGGTATCCGCTATGGATATGATATCCATAAATTCTGATGGCATCTGATTCTTGTCCTGAAGTAAGTACAATGTTGATTCTATTTGACAATGTGTGAATAATACATATATGAAGAAAATTGGTCTGCAATTGATCCAGGCCTTCCTCAGCAATTATTAAGAAATAGGGATAGTTCTCCTCCAGAAAATGTTGCCAGTCGCTGCCTAAGCAGTTAGAAAACTCAGTATGTACAGGAGTTTGAGTGTTGTTTCTCAGATGAGTAATCAATGCAGTTCGCAAAGAAAGGAGATCAAGAGTTCTATAATATATATATTCTGCATCCTGCAAAAAAAGCAATTTGTATGTAATATTTTTAAACTCTACAGTAGCTGCCTCAGAACATTTAAAGAAATACATTCTTTGTTAGGAATTATATTAAGGTTGCAATCCCATTCTACTACAGTACATCCATGGTGGACCCACTAAAGTTGACTGAACTGAAGCACATACACAACCATACACATGATGGTAGATGACGGGCTGGATACTTTCGATTCTATTATGCAAACGATAGAGCTTTCCACCAACATAAGGAGCCTTTTGCTGGGTGCAAGGATACTATTATTATTTTATTTATTTTATTCTGGTTTTAATTGTCTTTCAACTATTATTGTAAGCCACCTTGAGCCATGAGAAAAGGTGGGGTTATTAATATTTTCATAAATAAATAAGGATCCACTACTGCCAGTGGAAGGCTCCTTGCACCAGTAGAAGGCTCTTCTATTAGCAGAATTAAAGGATCCAACCATAACAGTTGTACTTACACAGCATTCCCTAGTATTTATTGGGAAACCTCTCTCTAGGACTGTTGGGTTGTTCAGAAGACCTATGAGGACTTTTTAGGCAACGAGTTTTTGACCTGTTCAAAATCAGACTATCTGGATGGGAGAAAGGAGCTCATTTTGCAGTCACATGCTTGTTCATAAATCCAGAGTAAGCTCTGCAGCCACTATTTATTTATTTGATGTATCTGTAGCATGCCTTTTATCCAAAGAACTCAAGGTGATATAGAAGGGAACTTACATTTTCTTCTCATAATGATTCTATGAGATAGGTTATGCTTACAAAAAATGACCAGCCTGAGATTACCCAGTGACCCTGAAAAAATGAGCATTTGACGCAGGTCATCTCCACACTCTACCCACTTATACTGTGCCCTCTCTCAGGAATCTTTATAACTGTAAAATCAACCAGTTTCACAAGAACAATAAAAATTCCATAAAATATTCTGCTTAAAGCAGACCGTGGCATAGCAGAGTGTGGCATAGTACAGTAAGTAATGCCCAAAGGTTGCAATTCCAAGTATACTCACTGAAAATTAAGTGCCACTGAAATCAATTAACTTGTTTCCCAGTAAACAAGACTGGGATTCAAAATCTGCAAGGCAGAGGAAAGCAGTGTTCTGCAAAGGAAGACTTAAAAGGTTCAGAGTGAGCTTTTAATGGCAGGGCTTCCTGCCTGTATTCCTTTTATCAACACTCCCTAAATAGGACCGATATTTGCTGTTTCGAAAAAAATGTACATTGAGTTGTTTCTTGCAAACATGTTTAGGTGATCATTGTAAGAATGAAGATCACAAGAATTCTACACTGTAGCATCAACTGGACACCAATTTCAGATAAAATAGTCCCGCCTGAATTATTTTGCCTTGGTAGCAGACTTGTTACAAATTTCTTCTTATAGGGAGAAAACAAACAAATAATAAGACACACAGTTAAAACAGCTCTTCCTGTTACCTTGAAGAAAACAATGACATATTTTGCTCCTTTGCTTGTTAAATCGAAGAGAAAGCGTTCCACAAGGTAAAAGAAGTGCAAATTCTGTCCTCGCTCTAACGTTAGATCTCTTGCACAAGTGATGAACAGTGAATCACCATCAATCAGAAAAAACTCCGATTCAACATAGTCGTTTAGCAAACTGACGTATCTGGACCAGAAATGTTATATGTTAACAAACAATGGCACTGAAGTATCTTTATTGCCTTATCAGTTAAAAAAAAAAAAGGACAAAGAGAAACAGCTGTTTTCTAAACATTTGATCCTTAAACTAATGGAAAATTAGAATCTATCGAACTACAAGCCATTTATTACTATATTCAGGTTGGCTGGATTTGTTCACACGATGCCTCTCTTAAGGTAGCTAGTAGAAACTAACACAAGTAAAGAAAACGTGCATGCACATTTTGCATCTTCTTATGTACAGAACAATTCTATGAAGCTGCACTGTAAAACACAAGTCACTGGCATCTCTAAATTCCTGTGGTAAGAAAGAGAGAATGAAACCATAGAACAATCTGAATAAATACGAGTGCTTTATTGCACAGGCAACCTTTTCTTCAGCAAGGATCAAGAATCACCATTAACAGCCCATTCCTGAGCTGACCACATAGGGGAACGGCAGGGAAGAGGCGCAGCGGCACCATGGAGAGGCCGCGCCGGTGGAGGGACGAGGCACAGCCTTGCAGTGCTCGTCTGCCAGTGGCCGTGGCCTCGCCGCCAGCGAGGTCACGCCGCCTCCTAAGGGGATTCGCCCCCCCCCCTCAGGAATGGGCTGTTAGTTTATTAGTGGACAAAAACTTTCTATCAAAAGGCTCTTCAAAACACCTCCTGTGACTTGTACCAACAAATTAGGATCTGAAACTCCTGGCATTTACTTAAGTTTTTTGTTTTACAAAAATTGCTCACAGGCTGTACAATTGCATTTCTAAGTGTTTTGTAACAGATGTATCACAAGCCTTAGAAATAAGCATCTTGATAATATTTATGTATATATTACTTGTTAAGTGCCTATAAGAAACTTTTTTTTCTGAAGTCACAGATGATTTATGGCAACCCCATAGGGTATTCAAGGCAAGACATTCAGAGATGGTTTGCCATTGCCTGCCTCCGTGACAGGACCCTGGTATTCCGTGGAGGTCTCCCTTCCAACTACTAGTCAGGGCCGAACCTGCTTAGCTTCTGAGATCTGACAAGATCAGGCTAGCCTGGGGCTATCCAGGTCAGGGGGTAAACACCTACAGCATAAAAAAGAAGCACAGCCCTAGCCCAGCCCACAGGTTTACAATCTCCTAGAAAGTGTCAGCACATATACATACAAAGAAATCCTATTCCTTCCTTCCAGCCTTATAAGTACAGTATAAATTCTAGGATCCCCAAATGTGCTATTTATCTGAGGAATTCTGGAACAATGAGTAGAACCTTTGTTTATTTATTTTTGTTTTATATTTAAAAATAGGAGTGGAACTTGGTATATAATTCAAAGCTGCCCAGGTCCTCTGTGACATCAGAGCATGTAAACTAATGACAGCCACAGTAAAATATCCACTGGGACATTACAGCAAATCAGCCATTTTCATTAACAATGAGACATGCAGAGAGGTTAGAGGTCTACAAGGAGATATGAAGAGATCAGAAAACAGAGCATTTACAGGATACTGCAAATATACGACAATCTCTTAGCTAGCTGTACTTACTCTGCTTTAGGTATTTCTTCCATGATTAAATCAGTTATCTCTTCCATGCATCTTTGTAGCACTGGAAAAAAGATCTTAATAATTAATCCAACAGTTATGCAGGGATTTTTTTAGGTAATCCGTTTGCCACAGAGATCCTAACTAAAATCCTAAATAAAATAACATGAGCAGAATCTTGTGGGAAGCCATTTGTTAGAAGCAGCTCCCACAAAGGTTATGATTATTTGAACCACACCTGAAAATAAGTGTTCACAATGATATACTTAAAATCAATATGTCACAGCATTTTTAATCTGGGTGGCGTACCGTTCAGACAAAGCCTAAAAATTCAAGGCCCCACCTCCACCTCCTTTACACAGTTTAACACTATCCATTTCAGGCTGGGTAAAAAATATCTCCTCTCTATAGCCAAACATTTGGTGATACGATTACAGGGCACTTGTCAAACATTGATCAAAAACATATGAACTACCTGCAGCCCCTTAGACTTCCTATGTGGTTGGGGGGAGGTTATTTGATCTCTTTCTTCCTTTCTTCCTTTCTTCCTTTGCAAAGAGTAAGAGACTCTAAAATCAGTAGCAAACCTTTCCTGTTCTCTCACCCTTGGTCATCCAATCATAGATCTCTACAAGGCAACAAATTCAGAACCCTACATCAGATCTCTCTCTCGCGCGCGCTCTAAATACACACCTGCCTCATTCTTTCAGCCAGGAGGAGGGCTCATCTATTCTAGCCCTGATAGGCAGTGGAACAATCCCTCTCCTGGCAACTAAGACCAACTGGGGGAAATATGCCACAAACCAGTCACATTTAATGTCATGTGTAGTAGACTGAGGCTCAGTGATTGAGGCTGAGTGTCAGACCCATTCGCAGACCCCAAGCTCCTTACGTAAGACACACCTTGTCTCCAAAGCAACAGGAACAATAATTGGAAAATTATACAGTTACTCACCTGGATTTAGGATGTCACAAAACTTTTGTTCACTTGAAACATTAGCCAAGGGTGCTTGCTCTGTCTCCTTCGCCAGACTGAACATGTTTGAAGAGCCTTCATCTCCCCTTTCTCCTCCAGAAGCCATGGCAGGTTTATGGCTGTTGCCACTAGCCATTGGGCCTTCTTTTCATGCACCTTCAGATTACCAGGCAGAGATATGTATCATTCTATTTTGCTCTCTATATGTAGCCATAATTATAAATGTTGCATGTGAAAACACATTACCACTCATTTATCTGTGCCCAGGCTAGCATCACTGTATCATGTTTTCTGATTCTACAAATGGCAATCGGCCATTGTAAAACTGACTTTGTTCTTGACAAATTAATCATAAGCATTTGCACTAGGGTCATTTATGCATGGAGTTTTGCATTTGTTTTCTGTCCATTAGAGATGACCTCACAGCCAGCCCTCGCAAATCCCAGGTCTTCCCGTTGCTGTGAAATCCGGATTCTTCTATCACTCCTGAGATCAGTCCAGGTGAAATCTCCATGCATAAGCCAAAGCGTGCCACAGAGACGTTGGGGGTGACATTTCTCTCACATAAAGCACTATACAAAGCAGCATTTCAAGGGGCGGGAATTCAAATATTTTTTTCTTTCTCAGAGTTCTTTCTGAGCAGACAAACATGAGAAAGGATTCTAAAAAGATGCTTGGGTTTCTCCCACCCCAACCCCATTCCTTTTAGAAAGCTCCATTTCTTGAAAAGGTTTGTAAGACAGCACTTGTGTTTCTGCCGGGAGGAGGGGGCAATAGACTTTCACTCACAGAAAGCACTACAGCCAATTACAAAGCAGCGTTTCAAGGGGTGGAGACTCAAATGATTCCTGATTTGAGCTTAGTGACTGCCGGTGCATAGATTCACAACAGAAAAGTATGGGTCGAGCGACCTTCGAGCCCCAGGTAAAACTTCCATGCATAAATGACCTAGAACTGCTTGCAATTCTGCATTCCTCCAGATGACAAATGGGAGCAGCTCACTACTTTCCCAATACCTACCTTTCTTTCTTCCCCCCTGATCTTAGATCAAGGTCTTGAACAATAATACCACAAAACTTAAATAAGATCCATCTCTAAATACACCTCCCTTACCCAATACCTATCAATGTTCTGCTCCTGCCAACAGAGTGTATGACAAAAGTAGAATTTACTCACAATTATTTGTCTCTTATAGACAGAGACTCAGTAGAAATGTCTTTACTACTATCCGAAGAACCACACTGGACCATTTTGTTCTGTGCCGCCATGTATCATGGGGCTTCCTTTTGTATTAGCATCTCAGTGTGTGCAAGATCAATGGTTTTCAATGGGGCTGGTGGTAATGGAGATATTAGCACAAGAGGAAGTGTGCAGCAGAGACTATTTATTCATTTATTTGGAACATTCGTCTGCTGCCTCTCCAGACTTGCTGAGGCGGATCACAATTAAAACAGTAAAAACAATTTAAAAAATCACTAAGAATAAATACAGATAAAATCAATACAAACAATATTTATTGAAAATAATTTTATGCTGCCTTTCTGCCCATTTTAGGGTCTGCAGGGTGGAAAATAATCTAAGACATTAAAAAACACATAGTATAAAAAGTATTAAAAACAACACTTAACAAAACAAAACACATATACAAAAGAAGGTCATTGATGATACACTTCATTTGCTAGTGTTGCCAGGTCCCCTTGGCCACCAGCAGGAGATGGGGGTAGGGTTACCAGATCCACGTTGTGAAACCTTTGGAGATTTGGGGATGGAGCCTGGGCAAGACAGGTATCTCAGTAGGGTCAATGCCATAGAGTCCACCCGCCAAAGCATCCATTTTTTCCAAGGGAACTGATCTCTGAAGTCTGGAGAAGAGGTATAATTCCAGGGGATTCCCAGGTCCCACCTGGAGGCTGGCATCCCTAGTACCTGCTGGTGGACGGCAACGATAGAGGGGGACAGACAAATCTCCCTGGGGATGTAACTGCTGCTTTTGGTGCCATGACTGAGAGTGCCCTTTCTAAGGTTGCCACCCATCAAGCCTCAGATGACAAGGGCAATATAAAAATAAAATTACCAATAAAAGCAGCCAATAAAAGCAAACCAGAGTGTAAAAATCACTTAAAACCGAACAGTCGAAAACAATGTTGATAAAACAGCTTCAGGCTATGAGCCAACCACTATCTAGAACTCTCAGAACTTGTTCATAGGATCCAAGTCATTATCTCTATTTTGTCATAATTCCTTGAAAAGCAATTCTTTAGAAGAAATTATAGCAGTTTTTATATTTACTGAAGTGAACCTTATCTCTTTTTCCCATTTGGGCTTTGCAATGAGGAACAAAGTCCAGCAAAGGGACTTTGCACCAGTTTGAAGAAACATCTTTTGATGACAATCCCTCCCAATATGCAAATAGAAATGCACAGTATAATCCGGGAGTGGGTGGATAGTTGTGTCAGGGATGGCGCAGCCATGGCGCAGCTGAGCTGCCTCCTGAATGGCTTGCCACACTGCAGCCAGCAAGCCAAAACGAAAGGCGGAGGCTAATCTGGTGAGCTGGATTTGTTTCCCCACTCTTACACATGAAGTCAGGTGGGTGACCTTGGGCTAGTCACACTCTCTCAGCCTCACCTACCTCACAGGGTGTCTGTTGTGGGGAGGGGAAGGTGATTGTAAGCCAGTTTGATTCTTCCTTAAGTGGTAGAGAAAGTCAGCATATAAAAACCAATTCTTCTTCTTCTAACCCTCATGATACTGCTCTATGTAGATCCATGGGGCTGAGCCACCATTTTTGCAGGTGTAAGTTCACACGGGAAAAAGCAGATGCTCCTGGGGCAAAAAGTCTCGGAGCTGACTAATGTCAGCCTCACCCCCAGGAACACCCCCTTTGGCACTGGTGCAAGCCCCTGCATCAGAGGAGTGATCCTGCTGTGGCTGCACAGGCACCCACGCATGGCGCTGCTGTGCCACTCCCTGGCAGCACCATAAGTGGCCTGGTGCCAGCATAAATGCCCATTCCCGTGGTGTAAGTGGCATTTAAGGCAGCACCAGGGTCACACCACCTTTTAAGGGCTTTTGCCCCTCCCCCTTTAGGATTGCATCATTAATCTCATGATGCAGCCTTAGGTCTGAAGTCCAAAACGCTAGCTTGGATATTGGACAACATATGCCATTTTGTCCAGAAAGGAGGTAGTAGGGTCCAGAAGAGTAGGTAGTCAGAAAGATGGCAGTGATCCCTTTAGAGGTATAACAGATTATCCATCAAAATGAAAAATCTTTGTATTTAGAACCCACTGGACTAAAGATTATTCCATGTCTCCTTCCTGTTTTCTCCATTCCTAAGAACTGCCAGCTCCTTTTCATGCCTAAAACCATCCCCTCCATGTTATCCCTATGACTTCCCTCAGCAATCTCACTCTTAGAGGGTTACTGCACTTGTATTCCCTGCAATGTATTAAGAGTCTGAAAATGTTATAAAAGATACTGTTCGCACTTTCTATGTATTCCCACCGATGTATTAAGAGTTTGAAAACGTTATAAAAAATACTGTTCGCCCTTTGTTTGGCCCCTTTAGCTGTGAAGACGTCTTCCAACCATTTATAAGCCGTGGTATCCAAAAACCCTTTTAAAGCGATGTTTTTTATAAAGTTTTCAAACTCTTAATACATCGCTGGGAATACAAAGTGCAGTAACACACCAGTGGCCATTCAGAAATGCAATGTATTCCTACACCAGTTCAGAAGGAGTCAACTCATTCGGTGTCATTCTTTTTTAAATATATCCCATATAATGACTTACAGCATAACACTCCATTCCGCCGTATTTGAAGCCCTCCTCCTGCCCCAAGAGCCTTCTTCTGATGGAAGAGGCCTGAACTATGGAGCGAGATCCACTTCACCAAACTGGATTTGAGGAAGGAGTCAAATTTGACTAAGGCCAATTATGCACGGGAGGTTTTGCCTTGGGTTTGCTGCTCTCTAGATGCACATTTCCTCCACTCGAATCCTCAAAACTCTGCATGGAGGCTGATTGCTGAGTTCTGAGAATTCGGATGGAGGAAATGTGCATCCAGAGAGCAGCAAACCCAAGGCAAAGCCTCCCGTGCACAAATGGCCTACGTGGAGCGGTAGGATGCAAGCCAACATGACCACCTCTCTTCACTCATCTGAAATGCCCCGTTCTCTGATCCCAGAAAGAACGATGGAGAGTTTGGCTATCCTGAAAAAGAAAGGAGTCGTGAAAGTGCTCAAAGGCCCTCTGTCCTGCCTAGGCTTCAGACCCATCCCATTTCCCCTCCAGAAGGTCCGGTTCCCAATCTTAACGGATCTGCCAAAAACAATCCCTGACTCTCTTCTCAGTGCACGCGCACGCACGTCACTTTGCCATCCGTTTATGCATGGAAGGTTTTGCAATGGAATTGCCACTCTATAGATGCACATTTCCCCCATCCGAATTCTCAAAACTCTGCATGGGGGCTTATTGTTGAGTTCTGAGAATATGGATAGGGAGGAAGTGCATCTAAAGAGTGGCAAATCCAAGGCAAAACCTCCCGTGCATAAATGGCATCGAGAGTCTGGCTCCTATAGGAAGCACTCGCCCACTAGAGGAATCTTCGAACGATTCCTTCAACTCCCCATCCCGTCCGCCTAAACATCGCATACACGGAGCAAAGGCAACCCTGTGACTTGCCTGGCTTCATTGGCCTGCCAGAAAGCCAGGGCACGTGGGCGTTTGCTGCCCTAGTTCCCAGGGTGGCCAAAATGGAAATCCGTCCTCGTTATCTTCCCTGAACGCTGTGTTAAGTCAGTCACCGCGGCCAGGGACTCTGTCTGTTAGCCGAGCTGAGATGGCTAGGCTCAGCGGCTGCCTGCTTCTCAGTTTTACTGTCGATCCCTGCCGGCTAGGAAACGAAAGAGAAATAAGTTTCGTTTCTTGGAGCGGCTCTCCTAACCATCCAATCAAAAAAGAAGCGCACATTCCGATCAAACATGGGAGGTTTTGCCTTGGATTTGCTGCTCTCTAGATGCACCTTTCCCCCCATTCAAATTCTCAAAGCTCCAAGCCCCCCCCCCCCATGCAGAGTTTTGAGAATTCAGGTGGGGGAAATGAGCATCTAAACAGTGGCAAATCTATGGTAAAACCTCCCATGCATCAATGGCTGTAAACTGACAATAAGGCAAGCTGAAACGAAGCATTTGAGGAGCTCAAAATATTGTCGAAGGCTTTCACGGTCAGAGTTCATTGGTTCTTGTAGGTTATCCGGGCTGTGTAACCGTGGTCTTGGTATTTTTTCCCCCTGACATTTCACCAGCAGCTGTGGCAGGCATCTTCAGAGGAGTAACACTGTCCTTCAGTGTTACACCTCTGAAGATGCCTGCCACAGCTGCTGGCGAAACGTCAGGAAAGAAAATACCAAGACCACTGTTACACAGCCCGGATAACCTACAAGAACCAATTTGAGGAGCATTTTCTTGAAAATATTAAAGCAATGTTATTGTATAATTGGTTGTTGGTATTGTTTATGTTTTACATTTTCTGGGGTGCTTTCACTGCATGATCGGGTCTGCAGCACAGATAATGGAAAACGTTCTAAATTATAAGAAATGAAAACATTCTACCAAGTAACAAATCTTCTATGAAGAAGGGCTAAAATGTTTGGAGGAGAAAAAAATACATTAGAAGCAGGGAACCAGTAAAAAAGGTCATTGAATCATCCCACAAAACAAGTGAGAATGGGTTATTGATGGTTATTAGAGAAGTGGAAAACTTTATAGCAGTTTTCACTATGAAAGATGCTGAACTGCTTGTTGGGGGGGGGAAGCCATCTGAACAATTAACACTCTAATCCAAAGCAGGGTTGCACCGCTCTAAGTCCATTTACTTCAGTTGATTTAGAACGGTGTAACTAGGGTTGCCGCCCTGACCTGGATGGCAAAAGGGCCCCTGTCCACAATTGTCATCAGCACCTATAATAAGTAAAACTAAATTGTATTTGGCATAATACAGGCAATCAATATCATTATTCATCATCAACATGACATATGATGAGGCCTGGGATACTTCCACCCCCACCTTCTGGAGCACCTGTCTGTTAGCCAATCAAATAAGAAAAAGCCTGAAGACCATCCAACTCTGTGAAAATTCTTTCCAAAAATAGTACTGAGCTAAGTGCCTTCCTAACATTTCCCTCTGCATTCACACAGAAGAGTCAGTCTCTCTCTCTCCCTCCTTCCCTCTTTCTCTCCACCCCCTTTCCGTCCACTTCTCTTTGTTTTATTTTAGCAGTCAAACATTATTTGGTAGATTATGCATTTGGTATTTTGGCATATTCCCACAGCAGAGTTTGTTATTTTCTTATGGAGTGTGATTCACCGCCTTTCACATCTTCATCTTTGTTTAGCACACAGCATCTGTCATCATTATACAGCTGTCTGCATTTGTCTGATGTCAACTGCCTCTTATACTTCCAAGGTGGAAATCCTGATATAGACTACTGGATATCACTATAGTGTCAAAACCAACCATGGTTTACAGCAGTTCAGAGAAAACAACACCAGCATCATCTTAAAAATAATAATAATGAGAAACTTAAGAAAATAAGCTGAGGGTAGTTATCCCATTGTGCAATGATCTAGTACAGGGGTGGGGAACGTCAGGCCCGGGGGCCGTTTAAGGCCCGCTAAATGATTTCGTTTGGCCCTTTGTGGGTTCTGGCAGACCTCTAGCTCAGAAGGATCTAAGACTGGTGATCTGCCCCCTCCAGCAGACAGGAATAGCCTCTATTCAAGGCAGATGTGAGTTTCTTTTGCCAAGAAAAGGAACCTTTTTTCCCCCTTGCAGAAGAGTCATTAGCTATGGAGCTGCTAGGACAGCCCAAGAAACTGTGTTAACCCTTTCCCACCCAGGCCATGGAGAAACGTATTCCCTCTGTACTACAAGAGGGCTGGGGGCGGAAGTGGCGACAATGGAGGGGCTAAAGGGGGCAGGGCCAGAATGCGTGTGCGGGGGTGGGAGTTCTTAGCCAGTGTGTCCTAATTTCATCCCTGCAGGCAGAGGTAGCAGGAGCCGGCTGTAGAATCCAGCCAGGACCATGCGGAGCAGGAGCAACTCTGGCATGCGGCTAGATGGCTACACCCGGCTGGTGCAACAGACCATCCTGTGCCACCAGGTGGGTGAGTGTGCCACCAGTTGGATGCCTGCCTGCTTGCCCATGCGGGGGGGGGGCATCTGGGGCAATTGCCTGCTTGGGGCTTGGTCGGCTAATTTTTAAGTTGATCATTTTGTATGTCCCTGTGGTTTTTCGTTAATCTCTTAGAAGATTTTGATATAATTGACTATAGCATACTTCTGGTTAGACTGCATGAGTTAGGGATTGGGGCACTACAGATCATTGGGTTTGCTCCTGTTTGGCTACTCATTTCCAGAAGGTGGTGCTGAGGAACGTCTGCTTGACCCTATGGCATTCATGATATCGGTTCCACACAGGTCTATCATGTCCCCCATGGTGTTTAGCATGAAACCACTGTGAGATGTTATCATATCATTTAGACAATATGCACAAGTACGTATTCTGTACGTGTTGCGAATGGCTTGGGCAGAGATGTAACTAGCTAATTTTGTGCCCTGAGGCAAGAATGTAAAAATGTGTCGTCGTCCCCTATATTTTCATTGTAGTTATTTTGGTTAAAAGGTAAATGTGTAAACAATAAGAAACAAGAATAATAATAACACAAAATTTATTAGTTATGAGATTTGTTTATGCAATCAACTAATGGCTAGGTAAGTGAGTATTTAACTTACTATTTAAAAGTTACAACTGAATATGTTTTTATTTTTAAAGTCTAATTATTGCCAGACAACCATGTTCATAAGCCATCTAGCACTGACTTGAACATTCTTAATCGTTTCTATTTCAGACTTTCTCTGATGCTACAAAGCAACCAACCACTATTCTTGGAAAGAATGGATTAACATAAATGATATCATGTGAAGTTTGAAATTAACAGTGCTTGGTTGCAGTGTTGCCTGGTGTCCAGGAGGATGGTAGGGCAGAAGACAGCAAAAGTTGGGCAGAGCCAGAGCAAATTAACTGATTTTGTCCCCATTCTTGTCCCTTGCACTCTAAGAAGTAAAGAGTAGGAATCAACCTGTTCATCAAAGACCTGGAGTTGGGGGTGAACAGCAAGGTGGCCAAAATTGCAGATGACACCCAATTATTTAGGGTGGTTAAAACAAAATTGGACTGTGAAGAGGTCGAAAAAGATCTCTACAAACTGGAGGAGTGGGCATTAAAATGGCAAATGAGCTTCAATGCAAGCAAGTGTAAAATGATGCATACTGGGGCAAAAAAATCCCAACTTCACATATACACTGATGGGATCTGTGCTGGCAGCAACAGATCAAGAAAGGAATCTTGGGGTGGCAGTGGACAGCTTGATAAAGATGTCAACCCAATGTGCAGCTGCTATGAAAAAGGCAAATTCCATGCTGGCCATAATTAGACAAAGAATAGAGAATAACACTGCTGCTATCATACTGCCCTTGCACAAATCCATGGTGAGACCATACTTGGAATACTATGTACAGTTCTGGTCACCACACAGAAAAAAGGATAATGCAGAACTTGAGAAGGTGCAGAAAAGAGCGACCAAAATTATTAGGGGACTAGAGTGACTGCCCTGTGAACTTAAGAAGGGTATCTTGCCTTGGTTCAGTAGGCTTGTGTGCTGTCATACTTGATTTTCTTAAGGGAAAAATATGTGGTCTCCACCATCTGTTGCATCCATCTCTATCCACAACGAGCCCTGCAACTACTTGATAATATCACCCAGATAGGCTTCTCTCTCAATTTTGTACATAATTTCCTTCAGGGCTGCCAACAGGGGGGGAGCGGAGGGGACAAAATTCAGGGGCCCCAAGTCAGCTGGAGGGCCCCTGAAGTATCATGCTATATCCATGGAATGTTTTTTCGGGGAAAAATTCTAATGCAGTTCTGACTGCAGCCACTAGGGGCGCTGGGAAGGCAGAGCACAGTGAATAGCAGTCACTTCTTTCTGTTTAGGGTACCTTTCTGCAAAGGTTACTAAGAGGATGCAATGGCTTGTATTTCCTGCTAAACTTGTGAGCCAGGCCAACTGGAGCCAGGCAAGACAAGTCAGCACAGCTGATGGCTGCTACAGTCATGGCCAGGCTGCAGCCTCCTAACAAGGTTGTTGTTTCCAGAAATCCCTCTTCCTTTCCTTCCACCCAGGTCCATGGCTTTGTTTGCTCATCCAGATATTTCCTGTTAGTGTGTTGTAGAAAATCAAACAGCCTTACTTAATTTCTCTTCCTCTTTTCCACACTTTTCTCCATTTTGCTTTCTTCCTTTAATGCTATGCCTTCATTTCTATGTCCCTCTTTCTAATTCTTGCTTTTATTTAAGAAGAAGACGACTAGGTTTTATACACTGCTTTTCTCTACCTTAAGGGATGCCTATTATATTAGGTGCTTTGGAACACAGGCAGGATGCTGCTGCTGCAGTTGTCTTGTTTGTGGGCTTCCTAGAGGCACCTGGTAGGCCACTTTGTGAACAGACTGCTTACAATCACATTCTCTTCCTTGCCCCACAACAGGCACCTTTTGAGGTAGGTGAGGCTGAGAGAGTTCTGAGAGAACTGTGACTGGCCCAAGGTCCTATCCTGGTTGACAACTTAGTAGTAGTAGTATACCACAAACCCTTGTTAATATTATGAGCAGAAGCAGTGGAGAGGAGGGGTGTAAACCAATTTTGGGAGGTATTTTTTGGGTTTGGGTTTAATAGACCCAAAAATGTTTTTTTTAAAAAAACCATGAAAAAGCCATATCCCCATCCATTAGAGAGGTTAAGCTTCTGAAGTACATACCTGTTTGGCAATGTGTTCTTTTAGCTACAAATCCATTAGCTTTCACACCGTTTTATGCTATGTTCATGTTTTTATTTATTGTATTTACAAAATTTTATGTCACCTCTCTGTCCAGTCAGGGTCACCAAGGCAGCTAAAAGTTGAAACCAAACATTATAAAAACATATCACAAAAACATTTTAAACCAAAATTAAACACATATGAAAGCACATCAAACAGAAATTAAAACACCAGGTTCCCTGGATTAGAGCAACTGGATTAGTCCTGCAATTAAATCTAGCAATCTACAGCTTTCTAGAAATGGTAAATGGACATTTAAGGAATTCATTAGGGATTTATATTCTGATAGACCAAAATTTAAAGTTGACATTTCCTCTCTGATCTGGATATGTTGTTTTAAACTTCAGAAGAAAATCTCAGTGAAACTCTATGATATGTTGAATTGCTTGCACAACCTTTGATTGATGGAAAATCCAGAAGAGTTCCTCTGCTCTTAACACTATTTAGCTGTGACGGACTTGTGCCTAGCCTTCCGTGGTATCACTTTCACCTCCCTGTCCAGGAAGTTCCTTGGATTTCGTTGGCAAGGAACTTTATAGCTCAGCTGTAGTTCGTGCTTCTTCATCTTAAATCTAAATCCTGTGGAGCTTGACTTTGCTTTTTAACTGTCAAGGGATGTTAAATCATTAGAGAAATAAATTCTTTACATGAGTTACTGAGCTTTCATGGAAATCTACTAATGGTAAAGCCATTCTCAAGTACCACAACCACATGTCCATAAATCGTATTTGTTTTTTCACTTGTGTAGCCTTAGATTAAATACAGGCATTTGGATAGAATATTCTATATGAATGTCTATGTTTAATCTAAACTACAAAAGGGGAAACATTCACATGCATTCTTTGCAAATAACAAGCACCACAATTGAATTTCTCCATTCATAATGATCTTTTTCTATCAATCTTCCATCTAAATATCTATTTCTCAAGCATGGGCAGATCTGAGGAAAGCTAAATCCATGGATCGAACCCACAGTGAGAGAAAGTACATTTTTCTCCAAACTTGGGGGAGTCTCCAGGTTTGCAGAAAAATCTGAAATTAGTAAAAAAAAAAAAATTACAGAGGGAGTTTAAATTCCCCCAAAACAAGAGCGTTGCCTGCGCTTGCGCAGTCAACACACCTATCTTCTTTGGGAATGGTGGCAGCTGCAGCTCCAGTGATCTTAGAATCATAGATAGAATCATAGAGTTGGAAGGTACCACCAGGGTCATCTAGTCCAACCCCCTGCACAATGCAGGAATTTCACAACTACCTCCCCCACACACCCCCAGCGACCCCTACTCTTGGGGGAGGAAGGCAGGCTGGCTGGCAAGGAGACCAGCAGGCACAGAGGGCTGCCTGGGAATGGCAGCTGCAGCTCTGGCAATCTTGGGGGAGGAAGGTGGGCTCGCCGACGAGGAGGCTAACAGGCGTGGAGGGCTGCCTGGGAATGGTGGCAGCTGCAGGTCTGGCGATCTTGGGAGGGGGTTTGTTGTTCTGAGGGGTAGGGAAGGAGAGCAGTGAAGGTGGGGGTAGGCGGGGAGAGCAGCGAGGGAGAGTGAGTGCAATACTCAGGGTGGGGGAGCAGCAAGTGGGGTGATGGAGTGCCTGGGGATAGGTAAAGATTTCAGATTCAGACATCTTTATTGGCACAGTAAAATAGCAACAAGGGAGCATAAATACAGGTACCAGCAAGGATTCACATACAACAACTGACCACAACACAGCCATCGAGTTAAAACACTTCAATCTAAATACCATAACAATACATTCATCCAGCCAGCGGATATGAGCTGCAGCGAACACCAGCACCCTTCCAGTTGGTGTTGCCCAGTGCCTACAAATTGCCTCGGTTGGTTTTAAACTGTTAATTTATTCTTTGTGTGTGTTAAGTGCTGTCAAGTCGCTTCCAACTCATGGCGACCCTATGAATGAAAGTCCTCCAAAATGCCCTGGGTTTGACAGCCTTGCTCAGATCCTGCAAATTGAAGGCTGTGGCTTCCTTTATTGAGTCCATCCATCTCTTGTTGGGTCTTCCTCTTTTCCTGCTGCCCTCAACTTTTCCTAGCATGACTGTCTTTTCCAGTGACTCTTGTCATCTCATGACGTGACCAAAATTTATTCTTTACCCTCTTATTTTTATTTTTGATTACAATCATCAGAAACTCTGCCACATATTCGGTGACAGCAGGTGTCTTGTCCTCTAAGAAAAATTTGATGCCATCATGTGTTAATATTTTTAAGGGCGTAATGTGAGGATTAATTCTAGACGTTGTTTATGATACGGAGGGGTAGGTAAAGAGAGCTGTATGGGTGGGGTAGGCAGGGAGAGCAGCAAGGTGGGGTCATGTAGTGCCCATGGTGGGGGTAGGTGGGAAGATCAGCAATGATGGAGGGTGAGAGGACTGTCAAGGGGAGGCTAGGTGGGGAGAGCAGCAAAGGTGGGGGTGAGTAGAGTGCCACGGCTGGAGATTGAAAGGGATGCACCCTCTCTGCAAGTTTCTTGCAGGTCCCCACTTGTATTCTCCAATTGCTGGGTTTTGAATGTTTATGCTACTTTAGCAGCTGCTCATTTAGTAGTGCTCCTCATCAAATGATGCAGCTAGCTTGTAGCACATGCACAAAACTGATGGGATTGCTATCCAAGTCACATGCACCCCAAGGTTAGGGGCAGGGACTGCATCATTTAAATGTGAGGTCTTAAAAGAGCAAATGCACGAGAGCCAAGCGAAAAACAAAACTTTTATTTTATCCTGCTGGTGTTGTTAATGTCAAGAGAGCATCCATCTTGAAGGAATTTTCCAACCTGAACTAGTTTTCTGCTTTCAGGAGCAGAGTGCATTCCCCCATATCAGTCTCTCTCAAGGATATGTCCTCAGGGAGGGTTAATTGGATCATGCGCTCCAGCTGAGAATCTCAGTTGGGAGGGGGGCAGTTCACACATTCCCTGGAAGATTGCATGAAGACAGCCTTATGATTGGTTTGGGGGGGGGGTCAAGAGGTTAGGGCCAGCTTTCTCCATAAGTGTATCTAGTAAGAAGAAATAGTTCTTCATCCTTTTTCCTCTTCCCCCTTTCGCTGCCAGAAAGACACTTGTATTAAGCTCTGGAAACTTTACACATCAAGAACCAGTAAGTAGTCAGCAAGTTAGCTTTGTTATTTTTCTGTGCATTTTGTCGTCACTTGTTTTAATGCCTTGTTTTAAATATCTTTTACTTATTTCCTCTAATAAAGGTCTTTTTAGCTTTATACTGCGTGAGTTTACTGGTGCCAAACCCAGGTGAGCTTGGTTACCACGCCACAGCTGGCCTGCTGTGATAGTTAACTAGCATGGACAATGTCCTCCAATCAATTCAAAACATCAAGCACTATATGGCGGCTTAGGGAAAACAGTACCATCCCACAGTTTTCAAGCATCAGTATGAGAATATGCACGTAAATTCCCTTCTGAAAATTCAGTGACGTCTGTGTGGTTTTTTTTCATTGTTCAAGGATGCTATTCACAGTTCATTATTCGAATGGAAGTAAATCCACACATCATGAAATTTTAGAACTATGTGTAAGTTCAGAAGATACATAATGTAACAGCATTCACTTAGACAGTGAAGTAAAAAAAATTGGAGTCAAAATAGAACAAGAGCAAGGGTGTGTCTATACTAGAAATCTTAATTACGGTAGCTCTACACTAGTTGATAAATTCTAGCTTCCCCCTTTAAATCCTGAGAATTATAGTTTTGGGTTCGTTTTCCCACATACACAGACTATAGTTCCTAGAGTTCTCTGGGGGAGAAGGAATGGCTGTTAAATCAGTTTGTATGACAGGTAATGTATGTTTGTGGGTGTTCAGAAGATATATAAGTTCAGAAGATATATAAGTTACATAATGTTACATGTTTTTATATTTTTAGATCTATAACTGGTATGTGTGAAAAAGCCCTGTGGTGCAGAGTGGTAAGCTGCAGTACTGCAGTCAAAGCTCTGCTCACGACCTGAGTTCGATCCCGACGGAAGTTGGTTTCAGGTAGCCGGCTCAAGGTGGACTCAGCCTTCCATCCTTCCGAGGTCGGTAAAATGGGTAACCAGCTTGCTGGGGGTAAAGGGAAGATGACTGGGGAAGGCACTGGCAAACCACCCCATAAACAAAGTCTGCCTAGTAAACGTCGGGATGTGATGTCACCCCATGGGTCAGGAATGACCCGGTGTTTGCACAGGGGACCTTTACCTTTTTAACTGGTATGTGTAGTTAAATAAAAAACCTCAGAATTTTATCTTCCCCATTTTGGAATCAACTTAGAAAGTAAAATATTAGTAACTAAACTGTTTACAATTTAAATGTAAGAACATCCTCTTGCCTGCTCTACTGTCATCCGGTTACAAGATTATGGACTGCAAATTATGGGAGCCAGCGTGGTGTAGTGGTTAAGAGTGGCGAACTCTAATCTGGTGAACCGGGTTGGTTTCCCCACTCCTACACATGAAGCCAGCTGGGTGACCTTGGGCTAGTCACAGTTCTCTGAACTCTCTCAGCCCCACCTATCTCACAAGGTGTCTGTTGTAGGGAGAGGAAGGGAAGGAGATTGTAAACCAGTTTGATTCTCCTGAAAAGGCAGAGAAAGTCAGCATATAAAAACCAACTCTTCTTCAAAGTGCAATGCATATCTAAAGCACTGAATGTTCATTGCAAAAGCTCCCTTGATCTGCAAAGTGTTCTCCTTCAGTAGTGATTTCACTGATGTCACTAGACAAAATCTGAACTAGTCTTCCTGGTTTCCTACACATTGAGACAACATAGTGAATAAATAAAGCCTATGCTAAAAATAAAGAATTTCCAAGTAAATGCTTATGATTTACTATAGTTTTCTGCTCACTGACCTTATTAGGAACTAGTTCAAGTTGTTCATCACCAATCCCTCATTTATTCATTTGTTTTTAAAAAATTTAAATTTTCACTATGTACAAAATCTTGATCTCTCAATGTTGTTTAAAACCTTGGTATGTTACGGATTCTGTGGACTGCAAAAAAAAAAAAATCAGTGGGTTATAGATCAAATCAAGCTTGAACTGATCCTAGAAGCTAAAATGACTAAACTGAGGCTATCGTATTTTGGTCACGTCATGAGACGACAAGAGTCACTGGAAAAGACAGTCATGCTAGGAAAAGTTGAGGGCAGCAGGAAAAGAGGAAGACCCAACAAGAGATGGATTGACTCAATAAAGGAAGCCAGAGCCTTCAGTTTGTAACATCTGAACAAGGCTGTCAAAGACAGGACATTTTGGAGGACTTTCATTCATAGGGTCGCCATGAGTCGGAAGCGACTTGACGGCACTTAACACACACACACAAATGGCTGCCTATATCCACCACTGTAACTTTTAAAAATTTAGTCTGCCCTAGGGCATCAATGTGATTATTATTTATTGGTATGGTTATTTTATGCAGAATAGCTAAAATGTGGTAAATGTCACCATCTCAGGTGTATTTTTTTAAGGTACAAAAATAGATTTCCTCATTATTCAGACACATGTGGCCAACCATATTTAACAAACTCTCAGGTTTCACTGGTGCGTATGAGGTTTGGGGCATTTGTATATTTGTCTGTGACAGAACTCACATGTGTCACATGACAGCTAATGTGGTATAGTGACTAGCTGTTTGAACTGTGAACAGGAAAAACTGGGTTAAAATCCCCATGCAGCGATGAAGCTCATTCCATTACTTTGGGCAGCTATTTTTCAACCTGAACTACCTTACCAGCCCATTCCTGAAGGGGGGGCGAAGCTCCTTTGGAGCCCGCATGGCCCTGCACCAACGTAGATGCCACTTTATCATGGAATAAGGTAGCATCTACACCAGGGTGGGGGCAAACGCGCCAGCATCCAGGCACCACCGTCCCCCTGCCACCAGCGCAGCCACACCAGCAGGGCTGTGCCAGAAGGGAAAGCCCGCACCGGCTTTTGGGGGGCGTTCTCAGAGCGTTCCTGGAGGTGGAGCTGTGTTTGTACTAGAAATCTTAGTCCAACACTATTTTACAAGTTCTAGCTTCCCCGTTTATGTCCTGAGTATTATAGTTTTGGGTGTGTTTCCTCACATACACGGAACTATCATTCCTAGAGTTCTCTGGGAGAGAAGGAATGGCTGTTAAATCAGTTTGTGTGTCAGGTGTGTGAGTGTATCTTGTAGCCTTTGAGGTAGAGAGACAGAAGAAGAAAGAGTAACTAGAGACTCTGGCTGCTTCTGGAGGGTTTTCTTTCCACCTTAGCTTCCACACTGGAGTGCTTTCCTTAAACATCCAAACAACATTATGCTCAAATCATCCTCTTTCCAGGTTTTCCCCTTTCTCAATACGCCTTTTCCCAAATCTGCTTTACTCTGATCTTTTTGGAAAGAATGCAGTCCAAGTGTGTTGGCACATTTTCCTGCTGCTAATGCCCCACCCACATTGATATAGTTTTCCCACTGTCGGGCCCATTAATCTGTTTCCATTTAAAATTTTAATTCATCTAAATTCCCAGTTTTCATTCTTTTAAAAAATGAGGTCTCCACCCCTTTGTGAAGATATAAAGGGAAAGGTGCAGGCAATTTTTGTCCTGACTGACAAGAAAGGAGTGGGGAGAGGAAGCTCCAAGATGGCTGGAGAGCTAGTATTTGTATGGTGATATTGTGCTATAGCACATGTATGAAAAATGGGGTGGTGACTCACCACGGTGACCATGATGACCATTACCCTGAGAGTCAATGTGAAGTCACTGTGGGGCACATGTGGAAGAGAAAAAATTTTTTTTTAAGGGTGAAGGAAATTATGCAGAAAACTCTTCATATAGAAACTGTCACCAATTCACATGCCTGTGCACTAGCAATGGAGAATCTTTCCCATGTGGAAGCAGCCTAAAAAATTAAACTGAGGTTTGCAGGTTCAGCTTAACAGTAGATTTGGAAAACGGCTGAAGTCTGCTGAAGTCCACAATTTAAACTACATACCTTATGACTGCAAATACAAAGCCTGTAATTTTGCAGAAATTCAGAATCATTTTAGAATGTGATTGTATTGCTCGAACTCTAAAAATGAAAGGGTATGCAAGGGAAAAGTGTACAAGGTACATCTCAGAATAGTGTTACAAAGTCTAAAGACTGGTGAAGAAAGAAATCAGAACACCATTAATTTCTAGGTTTCCATTTATGTAGTGATTCTAAACTGACTAGCATTTGATTACACAAATATATTGTGTTTTCAGAGGCTTATTTGGAATTCTGTTTGCGGAGGCTTATTTCCTAATGACCAAACCATGCAGAACATTTCCTCAGGCTAGTTGCAACTTCAGTTGTAAGCGCCACATTTTAAATCCCTTCGTACTGAAAATAAAAGCATTGAAATGCTATTGTAAGCTCCAACAGTGCTGGGTTCCTTGAAGTTATAAGTACTAAGCACACTGAAGCGGCTCATTCATCTAGGCCCAACGTCTGTTCCGTTGGAATTCCAGATAGTGGCGGTCTGCTGAAACATGAGTTCAGTTGCCAAATATAGTTGAGGGGTAGGAATTACATAGTCAGAGAGGACAGATGTAACTCAGAGGCCACAGTCACCTCAATGCTTACTGTGGACCAAGCAATCTTGAATGAATAGTTAAAGCAACTTCCAGCTTTCTTTGACAAAAGGGAGACAAGCTTCCCAGCCTGAATTTTATTCTATATGAAATTCTTCACACTGGTTTAAGAGTTGCAAGGTTGGTAAGATTCTCTCAGATTCTTTGTTAAATGCCGTTGATTCTGCTTAGTTGATTCTGCATTTGATTTTTGATTATTATTTTTTACAGAAAAATGGCTACATTTATATAGCTTTTCTTCGGGAATTCTTCGTTTTAAAGCATCTTTTTATTTTCGTTTGTAACTTTTTTGACGTCATTAAACGCTTGCCTTTTTGTATTTCCATTTTAATTGCACTATGAGAATAATTATTTTTAATAATGGTTAATACTACATTTCTCATTTATTTTGCACCTTCGCATGATGAACTATTAGTATCTTTCTAATATCTCTAAAACAATCCATATATTAAGATGTTACATATGTATTTATCTCGGTGTATTGTCTAAACTCTGAGACATGTTACCTTTTTTTATAAAATTATTATATTTTAGACATGAGAATGATGTAATGAAAAGCATGAACTAATAGATACATTTAATTTTCACTGTTTATTTCAAATTATACGGGATGTTGTTTTACGATCATTATAACTTTTCAGGGCGATGAGCAAAGGATTTATAAATATGCTGCCATATAATCAGTGGACTCCAGAAATAGCTCAGAAGCTATTTGTAACTGTGATAGTGTATGCTGTTTAATAGGGGTCAAGCATTATTTTAACTAGATTAGCTATGATTTAAAGAAACAGAATCCTGGCAAAGAAAAGCTGGATGACATTAGATTTCCTGGATGACATCTAAAACATACATTACATCCATCATGCAATAGAGAATTAACCTCACTGAGATAAATGGTCCTTTGCATGCTTAAATCTGCATTGGATTGTGGTTCCAAAACTAAAGAGGGACTTTTATTTGAAGCTTAAGGTTGAAAGGCATAAGGTCAGAGATTTTGTTGGCTTCAGACCAGCTGGCCAGTTTTTGAGAGGAACCATACAATTATGGTTCTCATTATTGAACTTGGAGTTTATTCGTGACTGAAGAAACTTAGCACCTTCTAGAAATCTAGTTACGTTGCCAGGTGACAAAATATTTGCATCAATATCTATTTTTAGGCACCCCTGATCATCATAGCTGAATATTTTGGAGCTGAATTCAATCTTGTTAGTTCTTTATGAAACTCAAAGAACTATCTGAAAGAAAAGAAAATAGATGTGTTTCTACAGCTATGTTTTATTTCACAGAGTGTCATGGGGGAAGCAGCCAGAGAACTAAGAACTAACTTGCACAGTTGATGCAACTCAGGTTTAGTGGGATTGAAGCAAAGCTAATTCTCCCTTTACTGAATCCACTGTTTCACTGCAAGGGCCTGACCTTTACATATATCCCAACTGCATATGTGGAACACCTCTGTGTTGTAGATAATAGAAGATAATAGATAATAGACCTTAGCTTGCAGAAAAGGAAAGCTCCCTGGAGTTTTGTAGACATTTGGGCCATTGGCCACATGAAGTTAATTAAAGATAAAGTCAGCAATAAACATATAGTTTTTATAACAATTTAAAAATGGTATCTCTTTTTATATATAAACACATACATATGTATATAACAGTCAAGGGTGGCCTAATCTGTGGACATGTAAATCTGAGGATTAAAGCCATGACGGAGTCCGGGAAGCCACAGTAGGCCTGGCTGTGACTGTGGTGGGCTCCAGGGAGCCACTCTGGGCATGGCTGCAGCTGTGCCAGAATCTGAGGAGCCACTCTGGCACTGCCACAGTGGTGTCCAGTGAACCACTCCAGGTCTGAAGCATCTCCCAGACCTGGAGGCAGCAGCAAAGGCCTGGAGCCATGCCTGGGCTCAATGTGCAGCTGGGCGGAAGATGGGATCCCCCCATGAGTCTTTTTTTGTTTTTGTTTTTGTTTTATTGTTTTTATAGGGTACAGAAAAGTAGGGGAAAGGGGGGGAGGATAATCAGACTACATTCATTTCCATTTCACCGGCGTACAGATTTTCATCATCAACATACATATCTTAATCTTTCTTTTATCTATTATTACTACTGTTTCATACACAAGAGGGTAAACAAAGAAAACTGACAGAATTTGAAACTTTGATTACCAAAACTCAAGATCACTTGTCAAAAATTTACAAAATACTGTTGACAATAGATACTGAACAAGTAAAGACATGTATGGTGAAGTGGATGCAGAATTTCGGGGAGATGATTCCGATGCAAACATGGGAGAAATTGTGGAAAACAGACATCAAATTTTCAAGATCACAAGCAGTTAAAGAGAATTGGTACAAGATGTTTTACAGATGGCATTATGCACCGAAAGATCTGCAAAAGATGGCTCCCCCCATGAGTCTTGTGGACTCCCACTTGTGTGTATGGGAGGGGGGGCGTTTAAAATGACTTGAAATAAAAATTTAACACATGAGCTAGCCGGGCTTTTATGTTCATTTTCATCGTTTAAAATATGCTTCATGTCTTTGGGAATCAATGTGACTTAAAAGTGGTGAAATTTAACTGAATTGTACCTTCATTTGCATACAACATACATATTGTCCAAATTTAACTGATTTTTCTGGCATTTGCAATAAGAGCTGAGCTCCTAGGCTGAAGTTCAAATGCACTATTCCCTGAGCACATCAATGTGCATATTGATGAATGAGTTCCAGAATTCCTACAGGCTTCCCTACTTAAACAGCAGGAGTATTTGCATGGGAGTAGAGAGCCCTGTCCCTTCATAAAAGTGATTGGGGAACACTTTCCACACATGGAAGCTCTATTAAATCTTCCATATGGGCAAGGAATCTCAACAGGGAACTGCAAATAGAGTTTAATGTCTTGTATTATTTTTCTAAATTTATCAAGCTGTGGATTGTTAAACAGTATCCAGTTTTAAAGTTTCTGTTGGTAACTCATCACTATTTATCGTGCAGATTAAGAAGGAAGCAGAGAATCCAACATAAATAAGAAATAGATTCAAATAAAACAAATTCCAAAACTATAAAGACCATAGGTTCCCTTTCTCTGTCTAGTTAATATGGCACACAGAAAAGGAATGGTTTATAAAGAGTTATATATCTCTTTAGTTATAAAGAGATATACGTACTAGTTCAAGAATTTGAGCACTCTACCAGTCAATTAACAGTTTCATGCAAGGTAAATCCCAGAGAAGCAGCTAAATGTAACAGGAGCTTCCACAAGCTAATGTAAAACACATCCGATTGCTTCTCATGACTGCCAGGTCAAGCATTTGCCACTGGACAGAAGTAATCTAGCATATGACAAATGTTACGTTTAAAACCACACAAGTTAAAAAGATTAAAATTATACGGAACTGAAAGTTCAGAAACATCATGTTAAACAAGTTGCTTGGCTGTTAGCTTCTTTTTAAAAAATTTAGTTGTTCTCTTCATACAGAAATGTTACTGTGCATTCATTTTTATTTTGGTCTACCAAACTTACCAAATTAAATGCATCCGTTTCCTGGCAAACCCTTGAATTCTTTTAATATAATAAATATATTAGAGCAGTAAGCAGATGTATAGCTACACCTGTATATTTTCTCTTATACAATATACTTGAAGGGTGTTTTGAGGAGAAAGAAACATAGGTACACTTGGGGGGGGAGTGGAAAACCAGATATTTTTTGCCTATCATTTCATGCACCCCTTTCTGTTCTTCCAGTAAATCTAGTCTAACATCCTGTTTGCAGTCAGGAAACATGGGGAGCTCACAAGTAGGGCATAAAAGATAGTAGCAATGGGAAATCTCTGTTGCTTAGCCTTAAACTGAGGTAGTCATAGGTTCACGTACTTTATGGTCAGAGCTAGTGTAATCATTAGAATAAGAAGGTTCCTCATAATTTTAGGCCACCAGTTTCTCAGTTCAGCCACAAGGTCATTGGGTGATCTTGGCCCATTTGCTTTCAACATAACCTGATTTATGGGGTTCTTGTAAGGATAGGTGGGTGAAGAGAAATCCATGTGTGTTACTGTGAACATAAATGTAATTAATAAAGCCATTAAAAAAACAGAAGACAAGGTAAATATGTAGGGTTGCCAGGTCCCTCTTCACAACCGGCGGATGTTTTTTGGGGTGGAGCCTGAAGAGGGCGGGGTTTGGGGAGGGGAGGAACTTCAATGCCATAGAGTCCAGTTGCCAAAGCAGCCATTTTCTCCAAGTGATCTCTATCGGCTGGAGATCAGTTGTAATAGCAGGAGATCTCCAGCCAGTACCTGGACGTTGGCAATTGTATAAATAAGGCATTTTAAAATTTACTGTGTGAAAACACCCTGTAGTAGCATGGCTTTCAAGGCCCAATGCACCTAGCAGAGTGAGTGCCATGTGGTATGGAGAGCACGCACTCAAGGATAGCCCTGTGTCCAGATACTTTAGGCATTAACAGTTTGCTTATGATGCCAAACAAAGCAGCTCCTTCTTCACATGATCTCCTCTCTAGGAATGAAAGACTCCTCTCTCAGCCACAGGAAGTCGTCCCCTGCTGACTCTTGGTCTCAGACAGTGTCCTAATACACTACAGTGAGGCAGCAAGAATGTTACAATGGACTGTTCCACTCCTAAATGAGGGGGGTTTCTCCATTTTTAAATGTTTTATTTGAATTTCTTCCTATAAAACATAAGGAAAAGGACTGATGAAACTTTACTTAATTTATATAGGAAGGGTTTCAGTATTGTTTGTTAGCATGAGGCAGTGTATATTTATTTAATTTTTAATCTTTAAACTCAAGGCAGCTATCAAAGTATTCAGACATGCCTACTCTAAGGTGGACATGGCCTGGGTTGAATGGCATAGTCCATTCTAACATTAGGCCTTTTCTACCTTCATTTGCTGATTGCACCTGAATAAAGCGTTAGAGCTCGTTTTGAACTCATGAAGCAGCCTTATACTGAATCAGACCCTTGGTCCATCAAAGCCAGTATTGTCTACTCAGACCAGCAGCAGCTCTCCAGGGTCTCAGGCAGAGGTCTTTCACATCACCTACTTGCCTAGTCCCTTTAACTGGAGATGCCGGGGATTGAACCTAGAACCTTCTGCATGCCAAGCAGAGGCTCTACCACTGAGCCACAGCCCCTCCCCATGGTCAGAGCCACATGTTTACAATTAAGTGATTCATGAGTGGGCTAAAATTTACTTCTTATTCAACTTTAAAAGGCTTCGATAGATTGACAAAAATACTGTCCAAAACATGTTAGCATTTTGAGTAATATTCTTGCATAGCTCCTATTTATTTATATGGGACTGGTGCATGATTCTGCCCCTCCTATTGGGCTGGGTTCTAGCAAAGTCTATGAATAATACATGATTATTTCTGAGATTCATCACCATAACAGGCTATTTTCCTTGGATTTGGAAAGCTTGTCTTTTTTGTTGCATTGAAAATATTAGGTCTTCGGTAAAAACATCTGGGAACCATTGTTCCAATTACATAGCTCTCATTACAAATCAGCATGTTGAGTCTATTACAAATTTAGGAAAATTATTCATTTTTCTGTATATCAGCCTTTTGTACCTTTTTCTTCTGACTTTGTATGGAGTCAGGTAACATGAAGTCTGTTGTCCTCATCGAAAGTAAATTTGTTGTGTTCCAGATGCAGGAGAGAAGCTGTGAGCAAGATGCACAGCTGTCTTTAATGATGAAGGATGCTTCTTCTGCAGATAAAAGCAATCAAGCAAACAGCCATGAAAACATGTATGAGGATTCCTCTTCTTTTGACCTCTTTTATGATTCCCTCTCAGATATACAGGGTGGGGAATTTTCACATGAGTTGTCTGCCTTTCTTAGTGAAGAGGAGATAAACAAAAGCCTTGAACTTGCCCAGGAATCTATTATGAATTCTGTAAAGGATGGGAAGACAAAGCAGGAGTACACATATTACTTCAATACCTCTTCTCCAAACTCGTCAGAAGATACCAAAGTGTGTGATCCAGATACTTCCAAGAGGACTCTGGTGGCAAGTCCAAACTCACTGTTGGTTGCATCTCAAACTCTCCCAGAGCAGAAAAAGAAGAATGCGCATTCTCAAGAAACAAACAATATTTTCAATGTTACTAGGGGGAAATCTAGTGTATCGCCCCTGCTACCAGCAAGGCCAAGCTTCATTCGGAGTCTCAAAAATGCTGAAAGATGTGGTCCAAGCATGCAAAAGATGAGCCCTAAGTCCATATCATCTTCCAACAGTGAAGCTCCTGCCAAGAACAAGCTGTGTGATAAAGCTGCCACTTTGATAGAAGAACTCTCTTCCATATTTAGAGAAGCAGCAAAGACAAGAGTTAGAAGCCCAGATGGAAATTCTTCTTCCCCTGACAGTGGATACCTGTCCCCTAAAAACAAACAAGCAGTCATGTCAAATTCCTTAATGAACTCAATCCCAGACAAAACATCTCAAGAGGGCATAGCTGAGAATGAATTACCCAAAGTCACTCACAATGCAGAATCTGTGCTCCACGAGAAGGACATCTCTCAGGCCGATGAAAATGACTCCCTGAACCAACTCTCAAAGGAAAATCACAATCAACTGTCAGCCCCTCAATTTACCCTGAAACTTAGGAGTCTGGAAGTTGCTGAAGGAAGCAAGGTGCTGCTAGAATGCAGAGTTACGGGAAACCCATCACCTCATGTCAGGTAAGATTGGAGAATAGTCTTCTGGTCATCCCTGTTCCATCAGGTGTGAACAGTAGCTGTTGTATCCTCAGATTTTAATCTACTGGACAGATAATATGGAACAGGTGAAGATGATGCCTAATCTACTCATATATCTGCATCACATGTAGAAACAGCCATAATGGCCGGCCATTATTTGTGGTGCCCCCAATCCTTCCCCCCCACATTGCTTGTTCATTGCTTCTGTAACTCTGAATCCTGTCACACAGTGAGTTAATGACCCAAACCCTTCTCCAAGTTTGAAAGAGTCACTTAAACCACTTCAGGCCTTCTTACCCTCACCCCCACCCCAGTCAGTGCGATTATTTGGAAATAGTGGTTTGAGGAGCATGGCCTTAACAGAGAGATCTATCTCCATGCCACTGTAGAAATATATTCCTCTTGATGCAATGTCAAGTTGTGCTGATGAAGCTGTTAACAGCGGGGTGTATCATTTGGGTGACTTTGGATATCTTCTGTTGCATTTTATATATTTTTAATTTAATTCTTTTTAAATAGTTGCTCATGATACCATTCTTCATTAGTATATCTGTTTGAGTTTACAAAGGGCATTGAGCCAGTCAGTGCAGCATAGATCAGTCCTAACAACCCTGTCTTGGCCTATTTTTGCCTTAAAATAGAGTACACAAATGCCAGGAATGTGTGGGGGCAATTGCACATTTCAGTACAGATCCCATATTTTGTATGTGCATTGAAAAGGGTGCCAACCTTCGGGAAACATGTATTGCTCAACACCTTAGCATTTTACTTTATATAACTCTCCAGGAGAACACTATCTCAATAATATTAGTGAAATAGGGACCATAATAAGAGTAATAATAGGCTGAAATAACAATAGGTCACCACAAGTGATGCACTGAAAGATCTGCTCTGTGGAGGCACTCATTTGGATTGACATGGAAATACGGAAGGAAAGTGCAGGTCTCCTGGAGTTGCTGTTTGTCCCATTCTGGGTTACGTACAACTTGTCCATGTGGTTTCCCAATTAAGCAACAATTCGAGGGTGATTTGCGTGTGAGAGTTGACTTAACCTCTGCTTTTGTGCTAGGTAAAAGTACAGGTACAAGGGTGAACTGAAATAGATTTCTTACTGATGTACTTTCTAAAGATTCATTGTGGCATGAAGTTTTGTGAACTAAAGCCCACTTCGTTAGATGGTTTTATTAAAGCCCACACTTGATTAATTTACTAGAAGTCCTAAACCAGGGGTGTCAAACTCAATTGTTACAAGGTCCAGATATGACATAAATGTCACTTGGTCAAGCCGGGCCATGCCCCGCCAGCCCAGATTGAGAGTGGGGGGAAGAGGGCTGACTTGGCTGGATTGCAGGTTGGATAAGTGATCTCAAGGGGCCAGATCCTGCTCTTGGGCCTTATGTTTGACACCCCTGTCCTAAACTGTGATTTTAAATGTTGGTTTTGATGTATTGGGTGTATTTTATTTTTATGTATCTTGTTTATATTGTAAGCTGCCTTGAGCTCCGAATGGAAGAAAGGCAGCTAATATTTTTTAAAATAAATAAATCTATCATATCTTGGTAGACATATATGTGTGCGTATGTGTCTCTATAGACACATGGCTATAGAGAGTAGTATTGAGAGGCATAGGCTGTGCAAGCTGTGCAGATAAAGACGCCGTTTTTGGCAGAAACACCTTGTCTGGAAAGAGGGAAGAAAGCTGCTCCTGCTTCTTTTACACAATAATGAAGACTTGTATAGATACTAAGGTCCTGCCCCTGACTGCTGCGCTTGCAATATTTAGCAGTAGTTTGAGTACTGAATGGGCAGTTCTTTCTTCCACCAAAAGAGCTGTGGCAATACTTGATGAAGCAATAGGGTTGCCAATCTCCAGGTACTAGCTCGAGATCTCCTGCTATTACAACTGATCTCCAGCCGATAGTGATCAATTCACCTGGAGAAAATGGCCGCTTTGGCAATTGGACTCTATGGCATTGAAGTCCTGCCCCTCCCCAAACCCTGCCCTCCTCAGGCTCCACCCAAAAACCTCCAACCGGTGGCGAAGAGGGACCTGGCAACCCTATGAAGCTAGAGTGGCCATCCTTTTTGATAAACTTTAGACAAAACCAGATTTATAACAAATGTCATAACATGCCCTTCTCCCTAATAGGAACCCAAAACAGCTTCCATTGTTCTCCTGTCCTTCATTTTATCCTCACAACCATCTTGTGAGGTAAGTCTGGCTGAGTGTGTGGGACTGGCCCAAGGTCACTCAGCAACCTTCCATGGTAGACTGGGGATTCAAGTCTTAGAGATATGGTGCGATCGTGAAGATAGCCTGATCCAGGATTTTTCTGTTCCCTTCATTTTGGCACTGCAACTCCCATCATCACTCTGGGTTTGGTGGCCAGTTTGGTCAGGTGGACAGAAATGCAAATTATTTTATGACCATAGCTTCATGGTAACAGCAAGCCAAATGATTTGTTTTGTTATAATATTAGGTTCTGGTCAGGGTCATAAGGGGTAGCAGGCAGGATCTTTGTCTAGGGGCCCATATTGGCTCTCAGCAGTCCCTCTGAGAAGTATGGCATCTCCTGAAAGGAAAAATGGGTGTGGTATTTCTAAGATTATGAAAGCAGTAATGGTTGAACATGCAGAATACAGGATCCAGATGTAGGAAAATAAAAAAAAAACTGATTTAAAATTGGCAAAAGGTACCAAATATTTGTATTCCGCATGTTAAAAATTGGGCCTCCCAAACTAGGTTCAGATGTAATGAACTATACGGCTGATAGGGTTGCCAGGTGCCCACTGGTGGTGAGCAAGCCTCCGGCAATTGACCCCTCTGCCCGCCGACCACCTGAGGGTCAGGGGGCAAACGTGCACGTGCATACCGCGCACGTCACTTTTGGTTTAGAATCGGAAGTTCCGCCTCACGAGGAGCTGCTTTACCACTCAGACTAAGGTATAAGGCCCCTTGCGAGGAGGCACTTCCGGTTCTAAACCAAAAGTGACACGCATGTATCGGTGCACGCACACATGCACGTGCGCTTAAACGCAAAAGTCTCCAGTCGGAGGAGAAGAGAGACCTGGCAACCGTAACGCCTGAGCCAGAGGGATCCTCCTCCCTTTCCCCTCCTTCCTTTTTTCACTCATGGCCAGAATAACTAGATGTTTCCGTGGAAGCCATAATGTGCCATTACATTCCAACTGGCAAACTAGGGTTTGCCCTGGCCCCTCAAACCAGGATTCCAAATCATAGTTTATTCATAGTCTGAAAACCTAGTTGGCAGGGAAAGTGTAAAATGCAGTTTGCCATGAGCAGAGAAATCTCAGTTTATCTGGCTACACATGAGGGGAGGAAGGAGGGATAAGCAGTTTGCAAGCCTGATTTTACAGGCTCGTTTGTTAACTTGTAAACCATAATGTGCTGTTATATCTGAACCAAACTTCAGAAGATTTCAAGATGGGACTTTAATTATGACATTCTCTTCATGGTGAAAGGAATGGAGAAATAGCACACTACTTCTGTGTTGTATTGTAGAACTTCCTTCTGCCAAGGCTTCCTTCAATGGAGAAAGATTTTTTTTTCATTAGAGGAAAACTTTCTCAATTAGACAAAATATTTTTCCCTGGGGATAAAATCTATTTCTATTGGTGGAAGACTTGGCAGAAGGGAGTTGTAGGAATCAACCCAACAAAAAGTTAATTACTTCCAGTTTCTAAAGTACAGCAGTCCCTTGTCTAGTTTGGAAATTAATGCCTATCTTTAGTCTACATGATAATTCCCAATCTTCTTTTATGGTGCTAGAAGTTCTTACTTTATCCAAGATAAGAAAAGAATTAGTCAAGACTTCCAAATAATTACAAGAAACGATTTCTTTCTTTTTAAAGTCCTAAAACGTCTATGTAAAATATGACAATAATAATATAACTGTTTATTTACTCTGGGCAAAACCGCATGGTTGCTTTAGCCTCCTTTATTCCCTGTTTCAGCCAGGATTCAGCCAGGATCGAACGCACGTTCGGCGAAAAGCAAGCGTTCGATCCTGGCTGAATCCTCGCTGAAACAGGGAATACAGGAGGCTAAAGCGACCATGCGTTTTCACCCTGAGTCTACCTAAAGGATCTTTCAGTTAGGAATACTATTTCTGTGCTGCAACTTTAACTTGTTTTCCACGATACAGTCAATTGCTGCTACTTTTGCACTGAATTGCCTAATTGCTGGCTGCTGAGGCATAAATGCAAGTACAGCATATGACTTAACAGATATGTGGAGAATGCCCACTGAACTGAAACTTAACGTATCAATTTCATTCCTTAAAAGAGTGTGAGGTCAATGGAGTTGTCATATATTCACATTTTGGCATGCTTACAGTTGTGGTAATTACTTTCACATGCCGCCAGTGCTTTTCCATTCTTGGAAAGCTGCTGCCAGTCTGGGTAGACGATACTGACCTTGATGGTCTGATTCGGTATCTGGCGGATTCATGTGTTCATGTGATTTTCAGCTTTTCCATATAGTTAGGAAGCAACCAGCACAACTGGATGCCATATCAGTCTAGCAAATATAGCCAAATTCACAAGTGCCTCTTAAAACATTTTTCAGTCTTTCTTCAGCTGTGTATGTGTACATGTGAATAGCCCCAATAGTTTTAGATGCACTTATTGGGAATAGCCCCAATAGTTATATATGAACTTATTGGGAGGTTGTGAAAACACTGATGGCCGTAGGTTGATTTACAATTGCATTTCAGCCTTCCAGTACTTTCTAATGCTTATGATTTCAGTCTGTGTCCTGCATGTTGTGCCCAGACATTTATTTCTGTGAAGTGAATGAAGTCCCATTTTCCTTACCTCTGCAGTGATACTACATCTGATTCTGCTGCTGTAGCATAACTGCGTAAGTGAAATTGAGAACACCTGTCTGCAGATGGAAAAACCTGTTTAATTCTTTGACAGAAAGCAAGAGTAAATTTAGTGCTGAGGCAGGAGCCCACATTGCCCAATGAAAAATGGTTCTTATAAAGTAGAGGAATAGCCATGTCCCCCCCCCCCGCCCACACACAAACAGACCCTACCACGTTCCACAACCTCTTTTGGACAGATCAGGACATCACAATTTACCACCTGTCCTGCCTTCTTTACATGTAGAGTCTTTCACACACCAGGCCCCCTGTCTCATTCACAGAGACACCATCAGACAGCGCAGCTCAGTCCCCTTTAGCATTCACCCCTCACTCAGACATTTCAAAGAGCTATTGGGGTTGGGACTCAAATGCTGCGATAATTTATTCATATCTTAATGTATACATTATATTTCCCTGAGACACTACACATCCAGTCCACAGGGTTAAACAAACAAGGAGTTAACTTTATTTATGGCTTGAACACATCATTGAAGTGAATCAGGTCATATCATATCATAAAATGTATTGCGGTCTTTGACCAGCATAACAAAAGTTATAACAAGATTTAACAAAAGTTCCAGATTTAAAACAATGATTCAATACAACAGAAGAATAAAAGTCTACAGCTTTACAATGGTTTTACTATCGTTCCCTGAGTCTTACATATACCGAGGCAAAATTTAGCAGCTTGTCTATTTGCCCAGTGATTTTTATCAGACAATAAATTTTCCAATTTAATTTCATCGGATTCACCCAGAAAACCATCAAGCACAGGCTGAAGATATTTTAATCTGGCCTCCTTGTGATGTGGACATCTCAGAATAATATGCTCGGTTGTTTCCACATCCCCCAATGAACATGAACATAATATTTCAGAGTATGGAATCTTTTTAAATCTCCCAACACAGCAGAAGGAAGTGCTGCACATCTTGCCAGAGTAAATGCTGTTCTACTGTTGTTAGATTCTATTCTAGTTAGATAGGCTGCTGGAGCAACCATGTATTTTATGCTCAGCTGGCATTTAAAATTTGGGACTCTGGAAAGGTCTGCTTGGTGCTCAATGTCTTCAACTCTCTGACGAATAATATCTTTCCCACGATCGTACCCACTTTTCAGGAGTGCCTGAGGGGATAAACCCAGGGTAATAATTGTTTTGCCAACAGTCCTCAGTCAATTTGCTTGGAGTTTATCTTGGAATATCAAAGGAAAAAGCCCCTGAGAGTTCAATATTCCTTTCAACCATAGCTGGATGGATGTGATGCAGACTCTAGCTTGCACCTTCAGCATTCCAGTTTCCAATCTAATCCAGGCATTTGGGACACATTTAGGAACCTGGAGGGCTGCTCTTAAAAAATTGGAGTGCACCCTCTCCAGAGGTGAGAAGCAAGGAGTTGGTGAGCCCAAAAAGGAACCATATTGGAGTTGAGCCAAGGATTTGGCTTTAAATAACTTCAAGGCTGCTGATACTGAGTGACCACCTTGTGTTCTCATAAATTTAATAATGCTATTGGCGGACCTATCACCCTGATCAGCAGCATATCTGCTGTGAATGGTCCTTGAGCCAGATGCCTGGACCATCACTCCCAGGTATTTAAAGGTGTCTACTTGATCAATTTTATGGCCCTTGATCACCCATGGTCTTTTCCTATGGTTTCTCCCAAACACCATGATTTTAGTTTTCTGATAGTTGATGGTAAGAGATTCATTTTCACAGTATTTGATTAACCTACCCAGGGCTCTCTTCATCCCTGTGGGGGGCCTGGAGAGAATTACTGCATCGTCTGCATATAGCAACAAGGGTGTATGCCTTTCTGCGATTTTGTGGCAATCTAGTTTTTGAAGATGACTTGCCATATCATTAATGTAGAAGGCAAATAACACAAGTGCTAATATGCAGCCTTGCCTAACCCCTCTGTAGGTTCTAATTCGGTCAGTTAAGTGTCCCAATCTGCTACATCTGACCCTTAGATAAGTATGATTATGCAGTGTCCAGATAAGAAAAAGAAGTCTTTTGTCGATGGTAGAAATCAGGTGGACGATTACTAAGTTTCTCCACATTTGAACCTTTTAAGCCATAGCTCTATTCAGGCATTCAGGATTCTTTGTTACAAGTTGGACTTCCTCCCAGTCAGTGTCATGCTATTATTCTGCCACAGGCTGGCGTAAGCTTCCAGCTCCTTCCCCAGCCAGTTCTAACGCTCTGTCTAACTTCAGGAATGGATTTAACTTCTCGCCAACATTCTGTCAGCTCTTACTGGTTGCTCTTAGGGAGAGGTGGAATTTAACCTGTCTGCCACACCGTGTTAGTTACACATTGCCACAAAAAGATGCCGCTGGGCTTTTTAAAAAAAAATCATAAGGTAATCAAATGTCCCTGAAATGTGGAAGGCATTGTCGTGCATGATATTTATCCATTTTATTATCATTGTTATGTGGACACTGATTCATATCTTGACCACCTCATGAGCCAGACAGAGAAAGTCTTTAACCATCATTTTCTTTTTACTAAATAACGCCAGGGGGCAGAATAATTTAAAAAAAAAACCTGTTCCATTAACACACACCACAGGTAATGTTGAAATGTTCAGGTCAACGGTTAAGAAATGTTCACATTAGAAGACACCTCCGACCAGTAATTAAGGTGTCACAGACCTGGTACAATGTTCAAATGTGGGTTGTCCTATTTATGTAATTATATTAGAATCGGAAATTTTTTTGTGTAATTGGTTGCTTTATGCAGCTCATAAAATGTGACTATTAACTATCTGTTTTCAGAATCTTCCTTATAGCTGTACAAATGACAATTTGGATGAATATAGTTTGGGTGTTGTTGTTTTTTGCAAGAATCTTCCAATCAATTCTGCATTGTTCCATTCAAAATCCTTCATACTTGATGAAAGAAAAGCTATTTGGGGGGCTATTGTTAAATTATATGAGGTAGCAAGCAACAGGTGGCACTGCAAGGCAGGATATAATTTTGTTTTTCAATAAAGCTTTAGGAATGAGTCTGAAGAATTAAAATATACATATGTTGCAATGGGTCCACAGCAATGTTTTTAAATCATGCCCTAAATGTTTAAATTAACTGGCTGATGCTGAACATAAAAGCAAAACTTTAATTCACATTACATACCTAAACATGCATGAAATAGCAGTACAAAACAACAATACTCCACACTTCATATCTGAAAACTTCCATCACAGCTATGCATGCCTATTCATCTGTTTTTGCTGTGATCTGTTTGCAGTCCCAGAGCATTGGTCAGCAAGGCTGGTGGACCTGAGCTAGTTTGAATATGGTCACTGCTCAGATGGCAGATTTGTAAAGAAGATTTTGCCAGGCATGATTGTTCTGATTTAGTAATTCAATCCTTGGGAGGGAAGGAGGCACGGTATGGCTCTATCTTGTCAGATCTTGAAAGCTAAGCAGGGGAAGGACTTGAAAGGGAGACCACCAAGGAAGACTCTGCAGAGGAAGGCAATGGCAAACCACCTCTGCTTCTCAATTTCTTTGAAAGCCTCATGATGGGGTCGCCACAAATTGGTTGTGTCTTGATGGCACTTTAAATACACACACAGCTCAATCCTTGTTTATCTGAATTGTTCATTTAGCTTTTAAGAACAGTTGGTAAAAAAAATTAAAATAGCACATTGTCTTGTCACACCCTGATCTGTCAGAATATATAGTGCATATTTTTATCTATTTGTGCATACTTTGATCTAAACAGTAGATGTGTTTCAGACAGTCCAGATGCACATTCTTTTCCAGAACTCAGGTTGATCAATTTGATGTTTCTCAAAGTGATTATATAACTTTGACGTCAGTAACACTACTAAAGTCTTTTATCTGAGGTTAGGCTTCACCAGTAACCCCTTTAAAGCTTTTTTCTGTTATACCTGTCTTGACAACTATAAAAACTGTCATGAGGAGCAAATCATTGTGTATAATCAGGGCTATTAATCGAGTTTGTTCCTGCCAAGCTACCTTGCTTTATGCAGACAGAAAATGGATTCAGGTCATGTAATTTTATGTAAGAGAAGTATTGGCTATATGTCTACACAATCTTTTGCCATCCTGAATAAAGTAATGCATATTGTCCACATTGCATATTCTTTTTTCACATTACACATTCTTGCATTCCCACAGTCATTGTTCTGAGAAATGTGATTGTAATCAAATACCTGGTATTTTAAAAGCCAATAGCAGTTATCTGCATTTCAGTTAACTCGGTGTGTCATCTGTAGATTTCTTCTTGCTCAGTTGCTTTGTGGTCGCATTGGAACACCACTAGATTTCACAAAGAGGAAATGGATTGCTGAAATTCTAATTTGACAATCATAGGCACATTTGGCAACTTTCACAGATCAGTGCTTCCAATTTTCAATAGCAGTCTTAATGGAATATCTTATATACAGAAGATCTGCTCTTGACATTGTACGGTTCTGACAGCAGCGGGATTGTGGGAGAGGAGAGTTATCCGCAAAGAACGACATTTGGAATCAATGTTATAGAACTGCAAGCAAGGCTCAGACTTACCTATAAGCTCAGTTTTCTAGCATGTGCTGGGGAGGGTTGGGAGCTGGCACAAGGTTCAGGGGCTTGTCCGGTGGGGCAGGGACTAAGCTGGGCATCCAGCATGCTGCCACAAAATGGCTGATGGTGTGGAAGCTGGAGAAGGAGCCATAGCATTTCTAACTCCAGCTGGAACTTTTCCTGCCCTGCAGCATACCTTCTTGGCCTGCCCTACATTTCAAATGGATCAATCAGGCCCTGGCTCAACAGGGGCGGGGCCGGCAGGCAGGCTCAGACCTGAGCTTTTGCACTTGGCTCTTCCAGCTAGGTATTTAAGAAACCATCCCCCTTGCCCAGCTGAGTCTGCTTCCTAATTTGTCCCACCCTCCCTATACTTGGGCTGTTTGGTTGTTATGCCAACTTTATGTTAATTCGTCACAACTTGGCGGTTTTGGCATGGGGCCGGATCCATTTTGGGGGGAAAGGCAGCCTGCGTGCCCCCTTTCCCCCATTCTGGGGACCCCAATAAGGGGTTTGGGGGGAGGCCTGGAATAGGGACATGCCCAGTCGGGGGCTGTCAGGATGGGACATGGGCCTTGGTCTGATCCATCAAGACCTTTCTTATGTTCTTATGGTTTGCCATTGCCTGCCTCTGTGTAGTAACCCGGTTGCCATAAGGCGGCTGTGACTTGATAGTGCTTTAAACACACACATTCCAAGCCATTCGAAATCATTGTGTTTTGTCAGTTTTTGACATGGATTGTTATTTGCTTGCTGGCAAGGCAGCATCTTGGACTGTTTAAAAGTCTTGGAGACAAATGCTGTGATTGTATAACCACATTTAGATGGGACATTTTTGTGGGATGCAGAGGATTGCTTTATAAATATTAATGTGGTAAATAGAATTATCACTTTAAACATGGCGGTAATCCAAAATGTTTCAGAGGATATAATCCATGTTTAAAATTAGTGTGTTAGTGGTTTTGTGAGTGAGAAGAAACGACAGAAAAAATGGTATTTTTGGCATTTGGGGTTGGGAACTATTTTTACATCTGAAAAAATTGGGGCAACTCTAAATTGGTTACTGGTTTACACCCAATAATAGTTTTGGGGGTAGCTGTGTTAGTCTGTAGTAGTACAGCAAAATTTGAGTCTACTGGCACCTTATAGAGAAGAATCATTATTTTATGTCCATTTGTGAAAGCCCTGGGTTTAGTAGCATAACATATGAAGCACGATTACGAATCAACAAGAAGGTACTGTTACCTGACTCATTTAAATTGCACGGAGGGTTTAGGCAAGGGTGTGTTTTGGTGCCCTCCCTTTTCAGTTTTTATATAAATGATCTCCCTGACAGGCTTAGGCTGTCAAATTCGCATGCACCTGTGCTAGCGAACTTCTCAATTTCTACTCTTACGTACACTGACAATACCCCGTTAATAGCTCATTTCCCAGTAGGATTGCATCGTCTCTTGAAAGTGTTTGGAGCTTATTGCAGCAACAAGAGTTTAACCGTTAATGACAATAAATCTAAAATAGAAGTATTTGCTAAGAACCTCTGACCAGCCTCATATGCTTGCCGACTAAATGGCAATAAATTGCAACAAATAAATAGCTGCAGCTATCTAGGTATGAAATTTCAATCTATTCTGACCTGGAGCAATTATTTAGGCCTTATGAAAGAGAAGGCCTTAAGATCATCTAAAAGAATTCAGCACTTTTTCTTTTCCAGAGGCGGACAACGTATTCTCTCTGCTATTATGCTCTTTGAAGCAAAAAACAGTTACCCAGCTTCTTTATGGTGTTTCTTTGTGGACCGCTTTAGTAGATGAGCATCTTGATGCTATTCTGGATAGAATTCTAAGAAAGTTACTAAGTGCTTCTTATTGCCTGGCAGGGATTGCTATTAGATAAGACTCCTCACCACACACTTATTTTTTAGTATATGCATGTTCAAATAAAGACATGTCACTCCTTCATGTGGTACCATTTTAGCAGATACATAAAAGGAGTCTGTAATATATTCCTGCTAAAAATGTCATGTGCACATGAGATCTTAGCCATAGTTGAATTTCATATGGCAATATCTCAATTTCACAGAAATTTTTTAAAGCCTATTTCTTCATGCAGATACAACTTAAGATGCAGTGCTAGTTGCAACAAACTCACCTTTTGAATAACTGATTTTGGCATTAAAATAATATTAAATTTACAGTAAGACTTTTTTTGCACACTTGACTTACTCCTGATTTTCTTGGCAGTTCCACAAGCATTGGAATCAGTCTGGGATCTGTTCCTCTGCATGTCTGCCCTCCCTCTCCATTTTCACTGTTGTGGAGTCAGTTTATTTTCTTCTGCACATGCCTTAAATAATGAGGATTCTCAAGGGAGGGTTCTGGCATCATCAATGGCATCACAGCACCCCCTTTTAAAAGTGGCCCTAAATACCGATATATCGATATTTTAGGACCATTTTTTAAACCAAACACTGAAACCACATGTCTTCATGGCAGGGGGAGGGGAGAGAGTTGTTTGACCATCCAGTCATTGAAGAGTGGGGTAGAGTGGGTGGGACAAAGAAAACCTACAGAAGCATTACGCATGAGGAAAAAGTTGACTCAAAATCAACTTCCAGAAAAAGTTCAGAGTAAAAATGGTTTCAAAAGAACTGGGGGGGAAATGAGGGAGCAACTGAAAATAACAAAGCAAAAACTAAAAGCACAAACAATGTGGAAATTTGGGGATAAACCAAAGTAGTATGGGGCCAAAACCAACAGAAAAAACACCATACGGAAATACCCTAAGTCATAGGAAAAGGTCCAAAAGAGGATGGACCAGTGTCAGATTAGAACTTCAGTTTCTTGAGAAGTATATAACTTCTGAAATAATTATCAAATAGAGTTGCTTGTAAAAGCTGTTCTTAAGTGAACTACAAGTAAAAACAAGTAGAAGTCTTTTAAGATCTCATCCATCTGTTTTGTTAAGCTCCTTTTCTTATAGCCTCTGTAATGTCAGCTTCAAAGCAAGCATAACTTGATGTTCCCTCATGTTGAGTATGTATGTAATAAAAATGATTATTAGTGTGCATTTATAGTTCCTTTATATCAAAGGATCGGAATGTTTAACAACCTCTGCCATATGCTGGCAACCTTGCTTTGCTTTCAAACATCTAAAAAGTGAATCCTTGATCAAGGGGAATAAAAGGAGAGACACATGTTCCATCTGTCCCTTTTTACTAGGCTAGTCCTGGTTTTCTGGTAACTGTCCCTCTTTTTACAGATGTCTTAAATGTTTATCAGTGTGAGTTGGTAACATTCATTTTTCATCATTTAGCTCTCTTCCCAGGCTACCTAGAAGTTAGAGATCTCACTGGGAATGGATGCCTCCTTGTCTAATGCACATGCATGTAAACACATATGCATGAATACTAAGATACTATGCAGCACAAAGTCTTCCACTTCACATAACTACAGAAGTACATTTTGAACAGTTGGTAAAACTTTGTAGGGTGAGTATGCTTTTCAACTATATAGGCTTTTAAATCAGTGGCTATTGCACACTAAATTAATATAGCATATAAAAAGCAGAGACTAGGGTCCACCAAAATGGAGATAAAAAGTTGGGACAGTGATCCTTGAAAGCTGGAGTGTTATTAGTATGCTCTGTTTTCATGTGTGAAATTGTGGAGGGCGTGAAGGTAGAATTTAACAGTAAAGCTATTGTTAGATGCCCTGACCTGGGTAGCCCCAGGTTAGCCTAATCTCATCAGGTCTCAGAAGCTAAGCAGGGATGGCTTTGGTTAGTATTTGGATGAGCAACCTCCAAGGAACAGCAGAGTTGTGAAGCGGAGACAGACACTGGCAAACCACGTCTGAACGTCTCTCGCCTTGAAAACCCTACAGGGTCACCATAAGTCAGCCCAGCTATGACTTGATGGCAAAAAAAAAATTGTTAGATGCATAGAACAGTCCTGACCAACTTGTGACCCACCAAAGCTGAAATCAGCAAGGTATGGAAACCCACGAGGGGCTCAGGAAACCTCATGGTTCTACTTGCCTGTCCAGGACTGCCAAAACAGGGCTGAACACCTGGCTGGTCACAGTCCCTGGTAACTGGGGTGGAAGGGCTATCTCCAGTTTGGAGGATTATAAGTTGGCAAGCCTAGTTTACACTTTACAGAAGCTATAGCTGAAGAGGAAGCAGGGGCTCTTCAGTAAAAAGGGACTGTGTATTTTACTGTAGGCTGGAATCCCGTGTGGGAAACACAGTAAGGGTTGAAACATATATCTCCCTTCAAAATAATAATCTGGACTCTAACCAGCTTTCCTGGGAAAAGAAAACAGTGCTGAGCATGCTTAGTTCCTTAAGGAGAAAAGCATGGCAAAGAAATATTCACTTCAACAAATACCTGCTAAAATAATTTAGTCTGGAGTTCAAGTTGATTGTCCAAGCGTACCCACTAATAAGTAAATAAGGTTCAGCAGAACAATGGCAAAAATATTTTCAAAAAACCCCTATCCATTGATACATGGCTGCTGTAATCATATCAAACATAACACCTGATATAGGTTATAAAGTTATAGGAACATAATGGTAAACCCAGTGCTTTCACAAATGGACAGAAAAGAATGACTTTTCCCTTTGCACATTTTTATGGAAACTATAGAGGACGATGAATCCAGTAATCACTATTTCCAATGTAAACAGAAGTGTTCACAATAAGCCCATCAAGGAAAATGTTATTTAATAGTGCTGGGCATGTATGTATTTGTCCTGTCATTTTTGGCACTCTCTTAAGGTGGATGAAGAGACAACCATTTTTTATCCTTGTGACAGAAGTCAAGAGGATGTACACTCTGCTAGGCCTCCAGCGTGATAAGCTCCATCCTCTTCTTTCTGTCTCCACCCGTAATGGAAGTAATCCCATCCTTTTTATCATATATATTTATTGTAGTCAGTTAATTTTACATTAACTCTATAACAATTTTTTTTTCTGCTTCTGAATGGCCTGTGGGCCATAATAAAGACTGCCACTGACGCTTGTAACTGCTCTAGCATTCATTATGTGTATCACAGAGACTCCTGTGGTATTGCAGTTGGGAGGGTGGAAAATTCACAGATCCTAAAAGCACCCATTCTGTATAAATGCACAGCCTTGCAAAACTTTGTGGTATTGTCGCTCGGGTGTCCTAAGGAAATGCTAAACTTTAGCTTTATAGCTTTATGATGCATTCAGCATGCACACATCTGGTTTTCTCATGGTCTTGAGCCAAGAGAGGATGATATTTTAGATACACTACCCATTCTTTATTTCGCAAATTTAAAACTAGTTCTGAAAAATTATATATCATTAGCACTGAACATAGACTATCAAAACAGAAGCCCTGAGAAGTTTCCTTTACTTTTCCCTTCAGGAAGTATGATACAGTACCAGAAAACTTGTTCTTGCTTGTTTTGCTTTTATAGTAAGTGTACATGAGATGTGAACATGTTGCAGGCAGTAAATAATTAGCCCATCAGCATGGAATTTTTTTAAAAGAATTAATCTTTTATACAGACCTGCTAAATTCAGTGGGACAACTACATATAAAGATGTCTAGGATGTAGGCTGTATAAGACATGTGTGAAGACACACTTTCAGGAATAGCGCTTTCAGGAATAGTATCTACTTCTTTAAAAGAAATCATATGTCTATGTGAGGCTGCTGGCATACAAACAATTTGTGGACTTAGGGCAGCTTTTAGATAGAAGTTGGTGTTAGGATGGTGCCTCCTGCTATGGCAAGAAGCCTCCCAATGTCATCCCTAGTTGCCTGTAGAGCGGCCATGGGTTTTTTTGGGGGGAGGGGTTAGCTATGTTGTCTGCACTGCTATGTCACTTCTGAGTAGGGTTGCCAACCTCCAGGTACTGGTTTAGGAAACAACAGCACAAGGCTCAATATCTCTCTATTTCTTTATAAGTTCAAATAACATAGCTGGAGATCTCCTGCTATTACAATTGATCTCCATCTGATAGAGATCAGTTCACCTGCAGAAAATGGTCGCTTTGGAAATTGGACTCTCTGGCGTTGAAGTCCCCTCCTCAAACCCCACCCTCCTCAGGCTCCACCCCAAAAACCTCCTACTGGTGGCTAAGAGGGACCTGGCAACGCTACTTCTGAGGAAAACCCAGAAGAGACATAGGGTAGTTTAATAAATCGCCATAAAATCTATGATTGTAGTCCATCTGTCCCTGCCCCCAACCATCCCACCAATTGCCAGTCATGGCCTGTCAAGACTTGTTGGTGCCCAAACCATAGAAGCTTTGGGAGAAGGGGTTTTTGCAGTATCCACACAACTTCTAGTTGTCTCCTAGTAATCTACTTTCCATGTTTTCCCCTGTTTTGCTGCAGTCTTTCCCAAATCTGGTTTGGTATTAGGGTTGCCATCCTCCAGGTACTAGCTGGAGATCTCCTGCTATTACAACTGATCTCCAGCTAATAGAGATCAGTTCACCTGGTGAAAATGGCCACTATGGTAATTGGACTCTATGGCATTGAAATACCTCCCCTCCCCAAACCCCGCCCTCCTCAGGCTCCGCCCCAAAAACCTCCCACCAGTGGCGAAGAGGGACCTGGCAGCTCAATTTGGTGTGAATGTTTTGGAAAGATTGCAGTCAAAAGAAGTTTAAACAAGAAGGTGCACACTGTTGCAGGTCCTTCCCACATCATAAGAAAAGTTCTGCTGGATCAGACCAGTAGTACATCTAGTCCAGCATACTGCTTCACACAGTTACCCACCAGTTGCCCTGGAGGGCCAAACAAACAGGGCATAGAGGCCAAGGCCTTCCCCCTGCTGCTTCCTCCCAGCACTGACAGAGATTTCTTGTATGTAAATAGAGGCTCTCTTCAGTCACCATGGCTAGCTGCTATTCATGGATCTCTCCTCCAGAAATCTGTCTAATCCCCTTTTAAAGCCATCTATGCTTGTGGTCATCACCACTGGCAGTGAATATTACAATTTAATTCCTCGTTGAGTAGAAAAGCATTTCCTTTTGTCTGTCCTTTCCCCAACAATTGCATTGGGTGACACATATCAAAATTGTTTCTGTGCAGGTTGTGGGTTTCTGTCCTGTCTTGTTGTGGTGGTCCCAATGGTTAGCACTTCAATAGTATGAGGCCTCAGTCCCCTGAGGAAATATCCTCTTAGGGGGGTCAATCCAACACAGCCTTTCACAGGGGGTAGATCAGGCCATCCATGAGAAGTGCGAGAATCTTATTTTGCTAGTATTCTCTGTACTCTCTCCAACCACAGACATACACAAAACTGGCTCTTATCCAAACAGAGTTTATTCAGAGACAGATAACAGGCAATTAGAAGCAATCTCCACACAGATTCCCAGATAAAGCAAGGGAGGCAAACAAATGTACATAGAGACAGTGCAATTACACAAGAGCTCAGGGGCTGTGATGAATCAAAAGATGAAACTGCCCAGGTGGACCTTTCCAAGAAGAATCGACCCTTGGCAATTGGCAGGTACAATTTCTATACCTTATTAAAAACAAGTGCTCTATGGGCACATTGTGTGTCAGAATGATTACACAAAATTACATGTTCTGTACATTCTGAGTCTCTGGTGTGATAAGGTCCTTGACCGAACTTCAGACAGTGAATGTGCTCATTTTGGGCGTGTCTTTGGGGTTCTTGTTTTTCAGCTACCAACTGACTTTTGGTAAGCCCACACGCCCTACTGTCTGCAGCTTGCATTTCAGATGCATTATAGGAGAGAGATCGGCATTTTTGTTCTAAAATGGCCCCACTTTGGCAATGGGAATAGCCCTAGAAAATGAAGGATCGGTTTTCATTTATAACATGGGTGCCCCTGAGTTCTACTATGATGTCTTAATTTGGAGTTCTGAATACTGCTCAAATAGGGTAGGGGGTATGGGAGCCCTTAACAGCATCCACAGGCCTCACCCCTGACTCTCCTCTACTTTCGCTCAATTTGTCTAATAATAAAGATAAATATTTTAGACATGTGTACCTCTGAGTGGGGAAGCAGTGTGTACATTAAAGGTCGGTACCAATTTCTTGTAGGGTCTACAGTATCAGACTGAGACCTGCGTGCCTCAGGTTCAAATGCCACAAACTACAATGGGTGATTTTGAGCTGCCATTCTTTCTATCAGCCTACACCGTCTCACAGGTTGTTATTAGGATTGCCAGGATTACTCTCACTCCCACCCTTGCTCTGGTGATCAGTGGGAGGAAAGGAGGGGGGAGATCAATGTCACAAACGTTTTGATCTCACTTCTGGGCAAAGACTTGGAAGCGATGTCATGCCCCCATATGATGTTCTAGGAACTGACCCGATATTTACAGTATTTACCGTAGACTTTGAGGGGTTTCTTGAGTGTTGCAGGGGCAGTACCATCACTTCTAGGTCTTTACCCGGAAGTGACATTGAAACATCAGGAATACTTTTCCCTTTCAGGTTCCCACCCCAACCAACTGGGGAGCGCAGGTGTAGGCCTAGCATCCACATGAAGGCAAAATGGAGGATAAGGAGCTTTATAAGTCACTTGCCTTGGAGGAAGGGTGGGATGAAAAAACAGTAGATAATTAGTTGGCAAGAGAAAGGGGACCCTCAGTCCCTCCCATGCCAACCAACTCTCACCCTCCAAATGCCCCCATTTTCCCATCTTCTGAACTGGATTTACCCCTGATTATTAGTGAAAAATAGTGAGCAGGGATACATTTGGCACCATCCATGTGCTCAATAATTCTCACCTGCAAACCATTAGCGGAGTATATGTTTTCCTTGTAACATTTAGTTCTACTTTTAGAGATTCGTGTGTGTGTGTGTGTGTGTTTTTGTTTTTTGGAAAGGAAAATCTTATAACGTTGTCAACCAATTTTTCCCAAATTCAATTTCACGTCATTTTGTAGTTTAATAAAAAAATTGACTTGAGCCAATACTTTTCCTTGGAAGGACACAAGATATAGTATAATTTTTCTTTTCATGAACTAAGAGGTTTCTCCAGTGTTTGAGAAACTTGCTTTCACCAGAACAACTTCATTAAAATTGCAACAACTGTGAAGAATGTTGATTACAAAAACTAACCTCATATTTGCTCCTTGTGTTCCCCCCCCCTTTGGAATATTTTCTTTAAGAATTGCTGTGAGACTATAAATATTCTTTTACATGTTTTGTGATATGCTTTCAATAAAATAATTAAAAGGAGGGAAATAACTGGATTGCCACATTGTTCAGGAAGAAAAAAGAGGAGAATAAAACCCAAGCTGTAAACAAAAGCTGGGTACCCGGGGTTGGGTGAGAGGAAAATTTATGTAAATCTATGTGGAAATATTACACATATATTTTATTAGAAGCGCTGTACAGATTTTAAAATTCTTTAAAAGCATTAAAATGGCACAATGGCCAAACTTTAGGTTGATATCTGTAACCACAAACCCAAATGCATTTCGGCCTCTAGGGCCTTCATCAGTGGTTAGTTAAAACCTTTTCTAAAATCTGCACACATATATAGAAATACAATGATGTGAACCAATACAAATAAAAATGTTTACACATTGGTATTTTTAATATATACAGCTAAGCAATTACTTTAATTTAATTAATGATGAATCGAGGGTTCAAATCTGTATTATTATGTTTTACAATACTACAACAAAAACCAAATATGCCAGTTGTTTGAATAATTGAGAATAAACTTTGTAAGTATTTCTAAAACATTTTTAACTAAACCTATGTAATGGGCTTTCAAACAGATGGCAACTAACCCATTTCTGTTCTGTCTTTTCAGACAACGTATTCACTTACCTGGTTGGGTTTTAAACTGTTTGTATTTTGTATTTGTATTGATTCACATCATTGTATTTCTATATATGTGGGTACAACCCTGGGTACCCAGCTTTTGCCACATTGTTCAAACATGATGCCACATGATTTGTTTTATTCTGAATACGCAGGAAGTTTATTTGTGTGTGGATGCTGTCAAGTCGCTTCCAACTTATGCCAAACCTATGAATTAACGTCCTCCAAAATGTCCTATCTTTAATAGCCTTGCTCTGGTCTTGCAAACTGAGGGCCGTGGCTTCCTTGATTGAATCAATCCATCGCATGTTGGGTCTTCCTTAGGGTTGTCAACCTCCAGGTACTAGCTGGAGATCTCCTGCTATTACATCTGATCTCCAGCCAATAGAGATCAGTTCACCTGGAGGAAAATGGCCACTTTGGCAATTGGACTCTATGGCATTGAAGTCCCTCCCCTCCCCAAACCCCGCCCTCCTCAAGCTCCACCCCCAAAAACCTCCCACCAGTGGTGAAGAGGGACCTGGCAACCCTAGACTTCCTCTTTTCCTAATGCCTTCAACTGTCCCTAGCATTATTGTATTTTCCAGTGATGCTTGTTGTCTCATAATGTGAACAAAGTATGATAGCCTCAATTTAGTCATTTTCGCTTCCAGGGAGAGTTCAAGCTTGATTTGATCTAGAACCCACTCATTTGCCTTTTTGGCAGTCTGTGGTATAGGTAAAACTCTCCTCCAGCACTACATTTCAACTGAATCAACTTTCTTCCTGTTAGCTTTCTTCATTGTCCAACTTTCACCCCCATACATAATAATGGGGTATACCATAGTATGAATTATCTTGATCTTGGTTGCCAGCAACAGATCACATGGAAGCTGCCTTGTACTGAATTGGACCATCAGTCATCAAAGTCAGTATTGTCTACTCAGACTGGCAGTGGTAGCAGCTCACCAGGTTCTCAAGTAAAAGTCATTCATATCGCCTGGTCCTTTTAACTGGAGATGCCAAAGATTGAACCTGGGACTTTCTGCATGCCAAGTAAAGGCTGAGTTATGGTGCCTCCTTACTCTTAAGAATCTTTTCTAGCTCCTTCATGGCTGCCCTTCCCAGTCTCAATCTCCTTCTGATTTCTTGGTTGCAGTTTCCCTTTTGGTTGATGATGGAGCCAAGGAATAGAAAATCTTGAACAATTTCAATTTCTTCATTATCAACCTTAAAGCTGTGTAATTCCCTAATAGTCAATACTTTTGTCTTCTTGATGTTCAGCTGTAATCTTGCTTTGGTACTTTCTACTTTAACTTTCATCAGTGGTTGTTTCAAGTCTTCACTATTTTCTTCTAGTAATATGGCATCATCTGTATATCTCAAATTGTTAATGTTCCTTCCACCAATTTTCACTCCACCTTCATCTAAAGCTAATCCAGCTTTCGTTATGATGTCTTGTACATATAGATTGAAGAGATAGGAAGATAAAATAAATCCATGTCTGACACCTTTGCTAACTGTTTCTTCAAATTCTGTCCTAATATAATTCTTCATATTCTGTCCATATACCTCCTGTCCAGAGTACAGGTTGCGCATCAAAACTATCAGATGCTGTGACACACCAATTTCTTTGCAAACTAACCATAATTTTCCCAAAAGCTTTGCTGTAATCTATGAAACACGAGCTGACTTTCTTCTGAAATTCTTGTGCATGCTTTAGAAACCAAAGTAAATTTGAAATATGATCTCTGGTGCCTCTTCCTTTTCTGAATCCACCTTGAATATCTGGCATTTCTTGTTCCATGTATGATAAGATTCTTTGTTGTAAGATTTTGAGCATTACTTTACTAGTGTGAGAAATTAATGTAATTGGAATGCCCATCAAAAAGCAGTGTCCAACAAAATTAAACCTGGGGTTGGTGCTATTGTCAATTTTTTTCACACCAAAGGTGGCAAATATATTCCAGGGGCTATTCAGGTTTTTAACCTGAAAATTACCCCAATTATCCTCTTTGGTGTTGCCATCTGGATTACAGTCATCAATGAATCTATAGTTCGTCCATTGCTTCAGTTCTTACGAAAACTCCTAAATGCCCCTCGATGTGTTGCTGGCGTTACTCTTCATTCCGAGTTTGGCCAAATGTCACTTGAAGCTAGGGCGTGGTTGGCCGCCTTTAAACTACACCTTAAACTGTGCTTTAGCACTGAGGGGTTCCTAGCTTCTCTGAAGCATGACCCTTTTAAATCCTCATGGCAAAAAATCTTAGATGAGAAACTGTCGTTGTTGGGCTTCTCTCAGGATATGTTATCAGATCTTGGGAAAACTGAAGCTTTTGCCAAAATTAAAAAGCGCATTAAAGAGCTCGATTATAACAGCACTACTTTTCGTGCTCGTCGTGTCTGTTCATCCCAGTTCTTCGGAATACCCCCTCCACGTGGTCTGCCTGCCTATACATATTATCTAACAACTCCTCGTCTCTGTAGAGCTTTTTGCTTGGCTAGATTGAATGCTAACCCTTCTATGGTAATGCAGGGCAGAATTCTGAATATACCATACTCAGACAGGATCTGCCCTTGCTCTTCTGGCTCTATTGACTCATTAGCCCATGCCCTTTTGGAATGCCGCTTTTACGAGGAACTTCGATCGCACTATATTTCCCCCCTTTTAATATACAAATCCAATGCCTCTGTGACTAACATAATGCCTTTTTTACTAAGCGATAGGGACCCCAAGGCTACATTGTCAGTGGCAAGATTTGTTTCAGTCCTTATATCCCTCCAACACTAGGTATATGCTGCTCAAGATCAATTGATCAAGGAGCTTCTAAGGGATAAAAGGAAAGGAAAGAAATTAATGTGATGGTCCCATAGTTGCTGCAGTCTTTGATGTCTCCTTTTTTGGAATTGGAATGAAGATTGAGTTTTTACAGTCTATGGGCCATTGTTTTGTTTTCCATATTTGTTGACATATTCTTGTTAAGATTTTGATGGACTGTTTCTGAGGCTCAAAATAGCACTATTGATGTCCCATCTACTCCTGGTGATTTGTTTCTCCCAATTGCTTTCAGTGCAGCTTTCACTTCACTTTCTAAAACTAGGTTCTTCTTCAAAACAGTCTTCTTTGAAGGAATCTGTCATCCTTTCATCTTGTCTGCATAGTTCTTCAGTATGTTGTACCCATATTTTCTTTATTTTGTCCTGTTCAGTTAGTGTATTTGCATGTTGATCTTTCCGCATGCCTAGCCACGCTTTAAATTTCCCCTTGATTTTGTTTATTTAGTAAACTTTAATCTCATATTTTCTCTAAGGAGCTCAGAACAGCATACAGCACTCTCCTCCAGTTTATCCTCTCAGAAGCTCTGTGAAGTATGTTAGGCTATGTGACTGGTATACCAAATAAATACAGCTACCATTTTACCTGGAGAGCCAGATGGAGCAGTAGCTAAAGTGTCATGCTATGACCAGGGAGACTTGAGTTCAAATCCCCATTCTGTCTAGAAATTCTTTAGGTGTCCTTAGGCCAGTGACTTCTTCTCTCCCTAACCTACCTTACACAGGTGTTGTGAGGATAAAATGGAGGAAGGGACCCCTGAGCTCTTTGGAGGAAGGGTTGTGAAAATATCAAATAAACTAGCTGCAAGAGCAATTGAACACAGTGAGGTTTACTTCTGCGTAAAATAAAACAAGGTCACTGGCACCTTAGACTAACACCATCTATTTCAATGGGCGAAAACGCATGGTCACTTTATCCTCCTTTAATCCCTGTTTTAGCCAGGATCGAACGCACATTAGGCAAAACGCATGTGTTCGATCCTGGCTGAATCCTGGCTGAAACAGGGATTAAAGGAAGATAAAGCGACCATGTGTTTTCGCCCCATGTAAGCTTTTGTGAGTCAGAGCTCACTTCTTCAGCTACTCGGAAAGATTTCTTTTTAATTAAAAGATATATGGAAGAGAAATCATGTTGGAAATAACAGAAGTAGGTAGAGAAGGGTTAAGGCAGAGAGAGATTTGGTATGAATCCATCATAAACCTTTCAAATGTAATTCTCTGCATAAAGAACTTAACACAAATTAGTTGTTATACATAATGAATGATGTCAGAGCTTTCAGCCTCTGTTGGGGTACAAATAAACCAAGTAATGAGGTAGAACAAACACAACTGATCTGGAAGAAGGATTCTGAAGTTCTGAGAGAGCATGCATTGGATTAGACTGTAATTTTTCCGGAGACACTAATTAGATTCTTCCTGTTCTGCAGACAGGAAAAAAAGTTAGAAATCCTGTATTATGTCTTTTTGTGCCAAAACGTTTGATTTCCCTACATTATGGGCAAAAAGTGTATTTCTTCTATTGCTAGTTACTCTGTGTGTCCAATAGAGGGTGCCATGAGATCCAAATATCTCACATCTTGCTATGCTCAAATAATTTCAGAAATGACCACACAATTTTAATGCCATTTTAATAGTTATGATATGGTAACCTGGTAAAATAAAGTGTCTTGTCCATTTATCCTTTATCCTTTTATGCCTCACTTTGGGTACTACAACTTTCAGATCAGCCCTACAGTAATGTTTAGGGTTGCCAACTGCCAGGTAGTAGGAGATCTCCTGCCAATTCAACTGCTCTCCAGCCGATAGAGATCAGATCACCTGGAGAAAAATGGCTGCTTTGGCAATTCAGATCTATGGCATTGAAGTCCCTCCCCTCCCCAAACCCCGCCCTCCTCAGGCTCCGCCCCAAAAATCTTCTGCCAGTGGCGAAGAGGGACCTGGCAACCCTTGTAATGTTAGTTGGTAGCACACTGTGGAAGAGTTAGTCAAAACTTACTAATAAGAAGACACATGAGTATCACTGTGCTGTCCCAGGATAAAGAAGGAACAGCCTGGATAGTCTATCCTAGTGAGATCTCTTGTTAGTTTATATTAGAACTTCATAAAGTTGCCAGGTCCCTGTCCGCCACCAGCGGGAGGCTTTTGGGGCAGAGCCTGAGGAGGGCGGGGTTTAGGGAGGGCAGAGACTTCAATGCCATAGAGTCCAATTGCTAAGGCGGCCATTTTCTCCAGGGGAACTGATCTCTATTGGCTGGAGATCAGTAGTAATAGCAGGAGATCTCCTGCCGTCACCTGGAGTTTGGCAACCTTAGAACTTCATGGTCTTGGTTACCATGACAGTCATAATTCTGTTCCTAATTCTTTCCCAGTGTTTTACAGAACCAAATATAGGAAAAAGATCACATGCTGTATTTGGTATTTTTTACTGCCCTGGAAGTAAATTGTTTGAGAAGGGGGGGAGTGATCAGTTCACTTGAAGAAAATGGTTGCTTTGGCAATTGAAGTCCCTCCCCTACCCAAACCCCACCCTCCTCAGGCTCCGCCCCCAAAACCTCCCGCCGGTAGCGAAGAAGGACCTGGCAACCCTAGCATAGGATTGCACTGTTTGACTATTTTCCAGAACAGGAAATGTTCTTTGGAAGAGCAACTGCATCCAATAATTGAGCCAGCAGCTTAATTTCATGCTGCTTTCTAGAACTGGGCTATCATTACATCGATTACATGTTGCAAACTGGATGAAAAGGAAGGATAAAACTAGAATAAGAATATGATAGAAATAAAATACCTTCTTTCGTTTCTCCATTATGAATACACTGCAAGTTACATGGAACAGAGACACTTCATATTATTCTACCACACCCTAGGTATTATACTCAGATGATGTGATAATAATAACAACAGCAACAGTAACCATCATGGCACATTTAGGATAATTAGGCATTGGAGTCACTCCCTGACCGGTCCCATGCTGTTGTAGTGCCAGCCCATGTTTTTATGTCTCTCAGGCTTTGTGCCCAATGTAGGGTTGCCAGCTCCGGGTTGGGAAATACCTGGAGATTCTGGGGGTGGAGTCGAGGAGGGCAGGGTTTGGAGAGGGAAGGGACTTCAATGCCATAGAGTCCAATTGCCAAAGCAACCATTTTCTCCAGGGGAACTGATTTCTATCACCTGGAGATCAGTCGTAGTAGCAAGAGATCTCTAGCAATCACCTGGAGGTTGGCAACCATAGCCCAATGTCATCCATCAGTGCCACTGCAACCACTGTTTCACTTGGTAGGGTTGCTAGCTGTGGGTTGGGGAATACGTGGAGATTTGGGGAGGGGGTGCATCCTGAGGAGGGAGATGTTTGGGGAGGGGAGGGACTTCAATGGGGTACAACACCATAGAGCCCACCTTCCAAAGCAGCCATTTTCTCCAGGGGAACTGATCTCTGTAGCCTGGAGATCAGTTGTAATAGTGGAAGATCTCCAGACACCACCTGGAGGTTGGTGACCCTATCTTTTGGGCTTCTCTCCCAGTTTGTGCAAATGTTTCCAGATTTTGTATGGAGAGCCTGCTGGATCAGAGACACCACACTATGGGCTACAAAGCACTCTGCACAAGCCAAGGCAAACAATATCACTGCCTTCATGGTTTCCTTCCACTGGGCCAATACTATTTTGAAGTGAAGTGGGGAGGGTAGCACAGAAAACTGATGTGGGAGCTAGTTGCAGTCTGTGGGTCATTACTGATTTAAATAATTGAATTTCTTTTCAAGCTTACTTCTCTTTAAGCATCCTGACAGTGAGCTAAAAGATATGGTTGTTGTTTTTTCAAGCTCCCTCCACTATGATAGGAGCCCCATGGCGCAGAGTGGTAAGCTGCAGTACTCCAGTCCAAGCTCTGCTCACAACCTGAGTTCGATCCCGACGGAAGTTGGTTTCAGGTAGCCGGCTCAATGTTGACTCAGCCTTCCATCCTTCCGAGGTCGGTAAAATGAGTACCCAGCTGGCTGGGGGTGAAGGGAAGATGACTGGGGAAGGCACTGGCAAACCACCCCGCAAACAAAGTCTGCCTAGTAAACGTCGGGATGTGATGTCACCCCATGGGTCAGGAATGACCCAGTGCTTGCACAGGGGACCTTTACCGTACCACTATGATAGCAATCACCAAGAGTTATAGTGTAAAAATGACATCCTTACTTCATGTGGAGCAAAAAGAAAAGAAAAGAGAGAATAGTAATTTTATTCAAAGTCTTCATGATTAACTTAATGTAGCCTGAATAAGCTCATCTATAAAGTTATGTTTTCATCATGAGCAATTTGTTTTTAAAGAAAGGTACTCACTGAAAGCAGATACTCTGTGGATGATGTTTTGTGAAGGCCTGTGGCCACATACAAATAAATAAATTCTACTTCTACTTCAACAGCCACTTAAAGTGTAGGTCAGGCAATCGCATGTTAGAAAGCTTTCCTATGTCCAAACCACCCAACATGTGGAAAGCCACTGAAAGTAGATTAAAATGTTGAATTTGAAAGCAACTGTTTTTATTCAGTTTACACATTTCTGAGGCTAATCTTTCACAGACACTAAAGTATACACTGGCAATTGGACTTCGTTATAGATGTTTCTTTGGTGAAAAGAAAATTGCTGGTTTTCTCTTTGTTTCTCTGGAGCCCTGCCTGGAGTAGTGTGGAAGCCCCACCTAGTAAAGAAGACTGGCTATAAGTTGAGCCATTCTATTTCCACAGAGTTAGCTTTTTGTAACAAGCTCTCAGATTTTAAGGGCTGAATAATTCTGAAAATATATTAATGGCTTCATACACCTTCCTAGAACACACAGAAATTTATATTGAATAAAATCATATGCATGTTATACATACATGTGATGACGTAGTGTTTCAAAATGGGCCTCTCTCACTCATACACACACACACACACACATAAACAAAAGGACGTGAAGTGTATGTTGGATCCTGCAGACCATTTCCAATAATGGGATTTTCTCCCAGTACAGATTTCAAATGAAACAAGGCTCCTTGTGCTGGAGAAAAACAGCTCTCTGAGCGGAAATGTTTAGCAGGATCCCACAATATGTCTCATTAAATGAATGGCTGTTAATGAGGAATGGTTAAAACAGCCTTTCCATAATGTTCACACTCAGAGAAAGGGGAAGAGGAATCTATTTTACCTGCATTATCAGCTCATTGTAGTCAAACAATGACTTCTTATCAACAAGAACCAGATTTAGTCTTATGAATGGGCTAGATTGGCAACCATCTGTATCTGCATAGCAACTGGGCAAATATTATTCTAGGCCTGTGGAGGGGCCAATGAGACTCAGGTCAGGACATTTTCAATTCAAGTAATATTAGTGTGAACATCTTTTCTCTCTCCTTTCTCTGTCATTACTGTTCTTACAGTATGATCTCATCTGCAGATTGTAAATACTTGGGGCTTTTATAGAGGGAAAATATTACAAAGGCAGAAGTCATGAAGAATTTAGATGGGAGCCACAGTTATAATTATGTTTAGTTATTTATTGACATCTGTGTCTATCAAAAAGAGGTCTTATGGTAATCTATTGAGTTTGGTGAGAAATGTAAATCTACAGCAGGCTGTGTAAAGCTGGTATGATGCAGTAGGTAGAATGGTAGCTAGAGGAGATTGGAGTTTGTTTAGTTTAAATGATTCTATGTTTCTTTTCTATTGCATAATCCAAGTGGAGTTGAAATGCCTTCAAGTCAAAATACCTCCTGCTTAAATGAGGTGAAAGTAAGCCAAGGACAACTGCTTTGGGGAAGAGCTGTTTTGTCAAAGGAAGAAACAGCCACAAGGAAACTCACTGGCAGATGCCCTGGCACTAGGGTTGCCAGGTCCCTCTTCGCCACCGGCAGGAAGTTTTGGGGGTGGAGCCTGAGGAGGGTGGGGTTTGGGGAGGGGAGGGACTTCAATGCCATAGAGTCCAATTGCAAAAGCTGCCATTTTCTCGAGGTGAACTGATCTCTATCTGCTGGAGATCAGTTGTAATAGCAGGACATTTCCAGCTAGTACCTGGCGGTTGGCAACCCTACATAGCACCCATGGGCACCACTTGGGAGACCACTTCTATATGATTTTAGGGGCTTGAGGAAGCCATCGCCTTTGTATTCCTTTTTTGTTCAACTTGCCCTGAACCTAGCGGGCAATTAACATGTTCATACCTCAGTGGGTTGTATGTGAATTAGACAGAGAGAGTACCATAAGCTTTAAAATCAGTAATGGCAGATTGCCGGACAATCAGCACAACTGGTCAATTGCGAAGGAGAAGGAGAAGAAGAATAAGTTGATTCACAACCTATTGGTGGCAACTCCTTCCACAGGATGTTCCAGGTATGAGATGAGCAGAGGTGGTTTGCCATTGCCTTCTTTCGCATAGAGACCCCACTCTTCCATGAGGGTCTCTCACGCAAGTACTGAGAGTGGCCTACTCTGCTTAGGGTTGCCAGCTCTGAGTTGGGAAATTCCTGGAGATTTGGGGGGGTGAAGCCTGAAGAGGGTGGGGTTTGGGGAGTGGAGGGATTTCAATGGGGTATAATGCCATAGAGTCCATCTTCCAAAGTGGATATTTTCACCAGGTGTACTGTTCTCTGTCACCTGAAGATCAGTTGTAATCACAGGAGATTTCCAGCCACCACCTGGAGACTGGCAACCCAAACCCTGTTTCGCTCCAAAACCTGATGAGCTCAATCGGCAAAAGCCCTTTGAAATAGTTCAACCTTGCATTTTTTCCTGAATGTCACCTCCCCATTCCAAAGGATTGAAGCTGCCACTGAAAATGCCCAAATTCAAGCTGAAACTGTCCTAACTTTCCTCTGTGTTGTAACAGGCATACTGGGCAAGGTGGACCAGGCAGCTCTAGATGGGTTCATCATGGTCTTATTCAGGAGGGCACTTCTTAAGTTGTTGTGTTCATCCTCACTGAATTTCCCAGGAAAATCAGGGCTGGTTAGATCCTCCCCATCTGTGTCAGTGAGCAAAATGTTTCCATCATATCAGCCAGGTGATTTATTGATCCACCTGGTGTGGGGCGGGGGAACAGTTCAACAAAGAGCGGTGAAACTAGCAGAAGTGTGTGTTATTTATTCATCACAAGACTTGGGTGGAATCCAGTTGGGGTGTGTAACAGAACCAGACAACACTAGATACTATATTCTGTATCATTTTCATGTGAAAGATTTTTTTTACAGGTCCAGCAACTTTTAACTGTGCCCCCATTATTGCTAACAGAATCCTATTCACATGTTGATTGTACTTTGTAGCCCTTTTCTTAGTGTTTTCTGATGTAGAAGATGACCTTGGCCCCTAGCAGGATGATAGCAACATAAACTGGGGTTACCAACATCCAGATGGTGGCTGGAGATCTCCTGCTATTACAACTGATCACCAGGCAACAAAGATCAGTTCACCTGGAGAAAATGTCCTCTTTTTAAGGTGAACTCTATGGCATTATACCCCATTGAAGTCTCTCCCCCAAACACCTCCCTCCTCAGGATCCACCCCCCAAATATCCAGGTATTTCCCAACCCAGAGCTGGCATCCCTACATAACACCCACAAGAAGTGAGCTGTGACTCACAGAAGCTCATACTCTGCCAGAAATTTTGTTAGTCTTTAAGGTGCTACTAGACCCCCACTAAGATTCCTACAACGCTGAGGAGGCGGGCTGTTCCCAAGCCAAATCCAGAGACCTCGGTAAGCCCCCATGTTCCATGTGGCACCATTAGGGGTCTCTGATCTTGGGGCATATCAGCAGATTTTAAATCCCTCCTAGCTGTGCAGCTGATTGGGTCAACATAGGGCCCGTCACTATCTCTCTACCCACCTCATGGGGTTATTGTGATAAAATGGTCGGGAACAAAATATACCATCTGGAGTTTCTGGGAAGAAGGATGGGGTAAATATGCACACACAAAAAGATAAGAATGAATTTGAGTTAAAAGAATGAAATAGTTTTTTATATTTTGTGGTTTCTCCATCTCAGCTGCTGAATATAAAGGAATGTATTCCTTTATTTTTTTAAAAACCAAAGAGTTCGTTCTGTTTGTTTATGTTGATATCATTGTTAAGGGAGACCATCTGTAATTAATTTTTTTTACCTCCATCAGTTTTACTGAAACTCTGCCAGTTAGTAACACCCTTCCTTAGCTTTCCAAGCTGTGATGGTACTAAATTTTGTATGGAAAAGAGCAAACCTGAGGTTCATTTGCCACACTCTCCTCAGTCAGACTTCAGACTGTGCAACTGGACAATTACAACCAGTGTTGTAAATGTAAGATATGTTTATCTTTAGTTTCTTATGTCCCTGTAAATCACTTTTGTTCTAGTTACATTTGTTAATTGACTCAGGGCCCTTTCAAACTGCCCTTATAATCCATTTTAGCAGCTGGTTGCTTATGGATTTTTTGTGTCATTTCAGACACAACCGTTTTGGCTCCTGGTTGTTGTTAGATTTTTTTTAACCTTTTCAGACAAGGCTGCTTGTGTCCTGTTGGCATCCCAGGGCTCAGCCATTTTTTAATGAAACTGCTTTCTCCCATTTTCAGTTCTTCCTTGCGCTTCTGAATCTCTGCAGTGCGCTGTTTAAAATGTCTGGTGTGCTTCCAAAAAGATGACTTTTCCTCCCCGCCTTTTTCCACGGTGTGTTCTTTTTCAGCTTTTTAAAAATATTCTGAGATTTGTGCTATAGCACCAGAGCAATTCAATGCATCCCAATGCTGGTGATATAACAGTTCAAATTCTGCATAGTTTGTTTCAAAATGGAAAGGGAAAATTCCAGGAACTCACTGGCTGCATTGTGTAATGGTTAGAGTGTTGGACTAGGATCTGGGATGTGTGTGTGTTAAGTGCCGTCAAGTCATTTCCGACTCATGGCGACCCTATGATTCAAATTGCCACTCTTCCACGGAGGCTTGCTGGGAGATCTTGGGCCAGTCACCTTCAGCCAAACCTCTCCCACAGGGTTGTTGTTGTGAGATAAAATGGGGGAGGAGAGAATAATGTCAGTGGCTTGGGTGGGCTATAAATTTCATTTCACAAATGGAGTGTATGGCAGCTCCATGGGACAGTTTCAGGAGGAGAAAGGAGAGCAGAAGGGAAATCTGCAACTGCTTCTGCTGCTTGCAACCTCTGCCATGAGGAGGAAAAGGCCTTGTGGGGGTGGGTGCTACAAAACGTCCTTTGAACATCTGAGTCAAAGTCCTTAACAAACACAAGGACTCGACAAACTCAAGGGCCATTTATTCATGGAAGGTTTTGCATTGGATTTGCCACTCTTTAGTTGCCCTTTTCCCCCATCCATATTCTCAAAACTCAACAATAAGCCGCCATGCAGAGTTTTGAGAATTCAGATGGGGAAAATGTGCATCTATAGAGTGACAAACCCAATGCAAAACCTTCCATGAATAAATGACCAAGGACTTTGTTATGTGTAAATTAGCCCTCATCTCTGAGTTCAGGCTTGCCAGCCAACCCACTGCTTTTCAGACCTGTTGCTACAGCAAGCAACTATCTGCATCTTTGTGGAGTTTACTTCTTGAACTGTTTAAATGTGGAAGTGTTTTTGTTGCTTGTAGTTGTGACTATTATGTCATTGTAAGCCATCTTGCGCATATCAATGGATGGCAATGTTTTAAGTAAATGTAAATAAAAACTAAATTAGCAAGTAGAGGTCCCTGCAGAATAGATATCAGTAATATAATACAGAAGGTATTGCAAACAAGGTACAGTTTAAAACTCATCATATAAAGATTTGCTGCCCAGATTTTATCCCCTGGGACAATTGTCAGCCATCACTTCAGCATATTAATACCATTATTTTCCTTGTTGTTAGATATCTATTACATGGATAACAGTTGCATACACTGACAAACCTCACAGACAAGCAGGATTGTTATGTGTTTACACTGAATGAGAGATCACTTGGACTTTGTTCTCTAATACTGCAGACCCAGCATACAATCAGTTTATCCAGAATATGGGCTGGATCCAGCCATCTTTTTCACTCATTTTTTACTGGGTTGCCAGATCAGTCCCTTCCCACATGGCTTTTTTTCATGCACATCTGAGGACCCCTAGCATATCCTAGTTGGATGATCAAATGGGACATTTTCCTCACTAGAAAAGTTGGTTGGATCCACCCCTATGTCCCGAGTGTATGCCTACAAAAGTCAAGCATGCCTAAATCTCATTGAAATCTAGCCCATAATGGCTCTACTTTTCAACCATAAAGTTCATGAGGTAGCCCTGGCTCTCTGTCTCACCATTAACTCCTCATGGGGTTATTACAACATGATGATATCAGGATATTCAGTTAAGATGGGAAATAACTTTAAAATACATACACACGCATTTTGGTAGCAAAGCCACATAACATATTAAATTGTGTATCATGAACTTTCCAGAGGGATTTTTAAAATCTACTGTAATTGATTCAAGCTCAGATGGGTTTTTCTAAATTCGGTAAGTATCCAATAGTTGTAGGAAGGAGTAGATGAAGGCAGTGAAATATTTAGAAAGTGGAGTGTTCATACTGCTAAACTGAGGCTGACAGATACTAAACATTAGACTAAAATTAATCTTTTTTTTCTAAAGGACTTCATTGAGATAGGCATAAAAGGAGTACTTCAGCACAGGAGAGTCTGTAACATTTCAGCTTTTTTATGAGACAAAGAGTTCCATTTTTTTTTTCACAGAAAGATCCAAGCCAGAAGCAGTATCCATTAAGGAAGCAAATAAGACACGTGGGACACATTTTTTAGAACCATATTGCGGAAATATTCTAAAAGATCCAAATCTGGAGGTCAAATTGAGGAACAGCTGTTCCTTGTGCTTCCTAAAAGTTTTGGGTTTGTTTTATTTTTTACCCCTTACCATATGATTGTGCTTGGATTTCACTTAATTGTTTGTGTCTCTTGCAAGGCATCAACATTGCAGAACATGTCAAAGATTTCAGATACGGCTCATTAAATGGAATAGTTCATTTTCCACAAGGTATTTTGTTGAAGATCCTTGATTGTGATGCCCCAAACATCAGATATGTCAAACAGAATACAAATGATTACACACAGCATTATTAGAACCATCAAAAGGATTGCACTCTTGTTCAAATTGTGTACAATCAATAGGATCACACCTGCTGGCCTGCCCTTCCTTACATATGCATGTACAGTTTGTACATGCATGTAGGACATATATGCATATAGCTTGCTTTCCAAAGGTTATCCTGAATGACCAGAGCAGGCCAGTGGGCGCCAGCAAGTTCTTTCCTGCTTCCTTTCTGTACTTGTTTAAATGTGTGTGAAGTGATGTCATCAAGTGAAATTAGAACCATCCAGAATTAGTTATCACAGAATCCTTACTATCTGCAGTTATAACTGTATGTATCATTTGCTGTGCTTTTAACATTTTTTCGCATGTTGAAAAGTTGAGTTCACTTTCATGTCCTTAAATAGGAGTTTCCTGATAGGAATCCAGAATCTTGCCAGCAATTAGTTTGGAGAATAGTTTACTTATAGGAATCTCTCCATCAAAGGTGTTCGAAGTGGCTTATGGACAATTAAAATAATGTAAAAATACCAACATAAATGTAATATTTCTTGTGCACAGATAGGCTAATATAATGATGAATAGCTTAAAACAACTTTAATATGAACAACTAAAACATAATGCAGTCTCTAAGCCTTTGTTCTACAACATCCTAGGTCTTGTGATCTTAGGGCAAGTCCACCAATTACTAATTCCTTAACACTGCAAAAAAAACAAGGAATGTCTCTAAATTGTAAATTCTATAATGACAACAAAAATGCACGTTTAAAAATATTTCTTTAGCTGAATATCTGTGGATAGGGTATTCTTTAATCAATGTACAACCACAGAAAAAGTTCTGTTGTCTGTGGCTACCTACTTTACTTAAAACAGCGGTTCCCAAACTGTGCTCCGCAGAGCACTTGGTGCTCTGCGAAACATCTCTTAGGGCTCCATGAAGAGACTGGAAAGGAAAATACTACTGACAATCAGTTTAGTATATAGGTGCTAGGTAAAAATTAGTGCTCCGTGATGAATTTCTCTCCTGAAAAGTGCTCCATGACTCAAAAAGCTTGAGAATTGCTGAATTAAAATAATGGTGGCACATGGAGCAGGGGCTTCAGATGATGTCTGCAATTACTGAGCAGATTCATAAAGGAGCCTTTAAATCCCCTGGTGCCAGACTGTGTGGGGCCTTAAATTTTATAACCAGCACTTTAAAATGAGACTGAAACCGAATTAGTAGCCAAGATAAATCTGTTAGCAGAGGTGAAATATATGTTCTGTATTGCTCTGTAATTTATACCAGGTCTTGCTGCTGCATTTTGAGCTAGTTGAAGGGTCCACATTGTATTCATAGGGAATCTCGTTTAGAGTACATTGCAGTAGTCTAGCTTGGAGATTATTAGAATGTGGATAACTGTGGCCAGATCAGCTTTCTGATCAACAGGTGAACCAACCAAAGCTCTCCAAAAGGATGGTATGCTACAGAGGAGCTCTGAGCTACCAGCTGGAAGCCTCAATGTAATAGCTTCCCCAAAGTACAACCTTGTTATTTCAAGGGGAGTACAACCCTATTCAGAGCAGGCTGCTTCCTTACTTCCTGATTTGCTATAGATTCACCCAACAAAAACTCCATCTTCTACATAGGTTCAGTTTATTGGCGCTTCTCCAGCCCATTACCACCTCCAAGCACCTGTTTATAATATCCACTATCTCACTATTTTATTCGTTTTACTTCATCTATACCCCCCTTTTCTCCCCAGTGGGGACCCAAAGGAGCTTACATCATTTTCCTCTTCTCCATTTTATTCTCACAACAACCCTGGGTTAGGCGGTGTGTGTGTGATTAACCAAAGGTCACACAGCAAGCTTCCATGGCAAAGTGGGAATTCGAACCTGGGTCTCCCAGATCCTGGTCTAGCACTCTAACCACTTCACTGCTGAAAGGGAGAACTAGATCTGTTTAACATCAGCATATTAATGACACCCTTAGATAACCCCTACCAGTTCTGAACAAAGACATGTGGGTGGGACTTGCCATTTTTAGAGGAATAGGAGACGAATCAATATATAGCTGAGTTTCTGATCAAAACTATTGTGATTCAATTGAGTGTTTATTGGAATCTGACAGGGTCCAACACATTCTGTGAACACAACATCCTTCTACACAATGTGGACACACTACGCTCTGTTGCCAAGCATTCATAAGTGACTGGCACTAAGGAACAGGACGTTGGGAGGACATAGGGCTGGTTGGCCAATAGAGAGAAAAGACCCCTTCATGCCAAGTTTCTTACTACTAATTGGGAAGGGCATTTAATTTGTGAATCTTGATAAGAGACTAAGTGAGGGAAATCCAGTTCTCCCAAACACACACATATAGAGAGATTCCTGTGATTATTTATTTATTCAGTATAATGCTTCTCCAAATTTGCTCAAGGGGTAACTTAGTCACAATTCTCAACTTGTCACAATCATTCCCTGTGAACAAAGTCAGAGTACAAACAAGACTATTAATTTTTTTCCTGTGATATTTTGAATTTGCACATCCAAATCTCTTTCCAACTACATTAAAAGCAGCATAGCACATGTAAATCATCTGTACAAAACCACAGAGTGTGGTCATTGCAATATCTCACTGCTGTCTGAAAATGCTGAAATAAGCCAAGCACATTTTGACAAAGTATACCATTCATTCACTAACACTCTCTGGTGTTTGAAAGAGCACGGATAGCAGAACAGTACAGATGAACTATCATCTTAGCCAGACAGAGGATGCATGGATTACAGCTATGATGAACTGTATGTTGAGACTACATTAAAGGTAATCCTTGAGGAGTCTATGTTAATGGACAGCAGATCATAATGTTGAGCTGTTGTACCCTCATCCCATTTCATTCTTGAAAATTATAACTTCCATCACTTCTGTATTAGATGAATATATGGTAGCCTTTCTGCAATGTCCTACTACATGCATCAAACTGTACAACTTATTAAACTAATCAGGCCAATAGGGGTTCAATTTATTATGGCAGAGAGTGCAATCCTAAACAGAGTTATACCCTTCTAAGCCATTGACATTAATAGCCTTCGAAAGGTGTAGTTCTGCTTAAGAATGGTCTGTCAGAGTGCTAATTGAGGGTAAATACCCTCCCTTATCCATAGGGTTGCCAGGTCCCTCTTCACCACCAGCAGGAGGTTTTGGGGGTGGAGCCTGAGGAGGGGAGGGTTTGGGGAGGGGAGGGACTTCAATGCCATAGAGCCCAATTGCCAAAGCGGCCATTTTCTCCAGGTGAACTGATCCCTACCGGCTGGAGATCAGTTGTATTAGCAGGAGATCTCCAGGTAGTACCTGGAGGTTGGCAACCCTACTTATCCACCAAATAAACTAGTAGAACAACTAAATGAATGATCCTCCCTCCGTGGCAAGGAGAGGCATCCCTATTCTCTCCAGGATCAGAGGAGCATGCTGAATATATTAGGTGTTGTGGAACTGACAGGCAGGATAATGCTGCAGCAGTCGTCTTGTTTGGGGGCTTCCTAGAGGCACCTGGTTGGCCACTGTGTGAACAGACTGCTGGACTTGATGGGCCTGGGTCTGATCCAGCAGGGCCTTTCTTATGTTTTTATGTTCTTAGAATGAACAAAGGTTTGAGGCTGTCAAAAAGGGACATAATGTATAATGGGTATAATGTCATAGAGTCCATCCTTCAACTAAGGCATTCCTTTTACTCCAGCTGTTAGCCTCAACTGTCAGCTTCCACAGTCAATTATCAACTGTCAGCTTCTAACAGTCTCTCTCTTAACTGCCATTTGTAAAATTAAAAACCTCTGGTCACTCAAGGTTCATCCTTATGCAGTGTCCATCACAATTACAGATGGATGTGTAGTCTCTCCACAATTCTAAGTGTATTCCATCACCAACATATCTTTGGCTGTAAAATGAAGAACCCTGAGATAATTCCAATTTATAAACAAATATAGAAAATGCACACAGACTTGGTTCAGGATTGTTTTGTACAGAATGAACCTGCTAACATTTCCAAGAGAATATTAGTAAATAACATTGCTGAACAAGCCTTTATAAAGATTTTAAGTACCTTTTGCAAAATACACCTTTTTTACTGGACCAGTACTTACCAACCCTTTTGGCTACACTATGGACAAACGGTGAATTGGCAGTCTTGAATACAGCTGTCAGCAATTGCTTCAGCTCCTTTCTCAGCCACTCTAATCAAGAAAATGACTATCTATGATCATCCATTCTACACATTAAGATGGCATAAAGTGTCTGGGAACTTTAATAAAAATGGGCCATTCTACACATTATTTTTTCCATATTCCTAGTGATAGTCTTGATAAAGGTCAGCCAATAATGGCGATGTGGGACTCGATCCAGGCAATTTACATGGTCATTGTGTTCTCTGTGAGAGGAGACATTCACATTTTATAGGCATATATTTGTTCTCATAGGTGAAATCAGGAAGTTCATATGTATGGATGACACTGAATCAGGCCTATGATTTTTTTTAAAGTTTAAATTTACAATAACATGAGTGATAATATTTTTACAGCGCACAAATAAATAAGACAAAAAAGTCTGCTTTACAATGAGTGATTTACTCATTTATCCTTATTGCTAGCTTTAACTGTAGTACATATAATTCCATTGTACACACATGTATTCTAAAATTACCTTTAAAATAATTTTAAGTATGCAACCAACAATAATCAGCAACTTCCCCATTAAAAAAAAATCTGCATGTTTTTGTCACTTTCCAGGACTAACTAACAGCTAGCTCTAACTAAAAACTCTTCCCACATGATTGTAGGTGTATTGTTATTTTAAAAGAATAGGTCTAATTCAACTCAGAGCTTTTTTTCTGAGCACCAGTACTTAGGATGGCATAAAGTGTTCGGGAACAACAAGGAAGCTCAACAGACATGGCCTTTTACATACAAAATTGTAATACGTACGAACAGTTTCTACAATAGGATTCTGGTTAATTCTTGGGGAAAGTGATATGTATTGGTGGTAAGAATATTAAACAGTAGCTCATAGGTGACTATAGCTGGCATTTCACAAATCAATTTTGACATTTTAATGATAATTTAAAGGCCATTTGTTACTCTTTCACTGCTGAACAAAATGGTCCAATAAAATCCTGGCAAACTAAAATTATAGCAGTGAAAGAAATGTTAATCTAATTCAATACTAACCGGGGCAATAATACATCACATTAATAATGCTCAATTTAAAAAAGCTGCCATCCTTTTAAGAAGGCATGTTGGCACCAAAATGTCCATTATAATATGTTACCACTGCATGAACAGTAGTCAAATAAATGTCTCCAGATCAGCTACTTCAGCAATTGTATGCAATGAAAAGGCACCAGGAAAACTGGGTTTCAACATCCTTGAACTTTATTTAGTGAATAATGCGATCCTACTCAAGCACCACCCTGACCTGGATGGCCCAGGCTAGCCTGATCTCGTCAGATCTCAGAAGCTAAGCAGGGTCACCCCTGATTAGTATTTGGATGGGAGACCACCAAGGAATACCAGGGTTGCTGTGCACAGGAAGGCACTGCCAAACCACCTCTGTTAGTCTCTTGCCATGAAAAGCCCAAAAGGGGTCGCCATAAGTCGGCTGCGACTTGACAGCTCTTTACACTCACACTGTGGATTGAACCTTTTGCAAGCCATGCAAGTCCTCTACCCACTGAGCCATGGCTCCTCCTCATTATTAACCATCGCTGTCTTAGGTGTGTCTCCATATATCGTTTTTTCCAGTCAGCTTTTCCAGTCAGCTTCTTGTATCTGATGAAGGAGGTAAACAAAGTAAGCAGAATTGTCCTGATTTCAATGGTAAAGATTTAAGCACATGCTTAATTTCCCCATTGAAATCAATGGAACTTAAAAGTGTTCAAGCACACTCAAGCACTAAATATCCCCAGGGTCAGCTTGCAAAAATCATCCCATCTGTGTAATATATATTACCGGCTGTCCCTATAAATATATTTTCAAAAGCAATATTTGTTTTTCAAGCCTTTCAAAAGAGAGTGTACCGGCAAAAATAACCTGATGTTAACAAATGTATAAAAAAAGATATTGTGTGCTTGCAGGGAATTTTTTTGCTAAAAATGACAGCACTCTTGGCACAGAAGTGACTAATCAGCAGTAGGTAGGGAATTTAAATTTGCTTGCAAAACTGATGTCATGGAGGTCTGTGATTTATTAGGAAGGCACCAAAGAACTACCCCATTTAGCTAACATCATATTCCACTACACCAGGGTACAGTTTTTTGTTTCTCTTAAGAAAGCAGTGTGAAATTTCACATAAAATAGTTTTGCCCCCTTTATATTTCTCACATTGCAAACGTTCTATTTCCACCCTGATTTCACACAAGCCTGGCTGATGAAGTTTCCTGTTAGGTGCCACAATAAAGAAAATGTCAGTGGAGATACTGAAGCTGTGCTTGATCAACAGCTGCAATTGTAATTCTCAAATTAACTTCAGATTTTCAGGCAGATTTCCTTTCTTTCTCACAATCAATCACTACAAATATATATATATATATATATTAGCAGCCTGATCCACAGTTCAAAACATCATTCGAGTAATGTGAAAGATTGCTTGTTTCTTGCATGAAACCATTCCAGTGTTTTTCCAAGACTGACAAATCATCTTGTGGGTTTACCAAGGTTCCCCATTTGGCTCTTCTCTCAATAATTATCTCTGGGAAATGGGAGTCCAGAAGGAAGGGTAGTAACCCTTTGCTGCCCTGACCTGGATGGTCCAGGCTAGCCTGATCTCGTCAGATCTCAGAAGCTAAGCAGGGTCGGCCCTGGTTAGTATTTGGATGGGAGGCCACCAAGGAAGTCCAGGGTTGCTGTGCAGAGGAAGGCACTGGCAAACCACCTCTGTTAGTCTCTTGCCATCAAAACCCCAAAAAGGGGTCGCCATAAGTCGGCTGCGACTTGACAGCACTTTATACACACACAGCCCTTTGCTAAGTCATTCCTTTTTTCCTTATCACACTAGTGGCAAAGCTATAGGCTATGGAGCTCTACCTCCTTATGGTCTTCTCCAACAAAGAACAAATCTGAGGACTGAGAAGTAAGTTTGTTGTGAGACCTTATCCACAGAAGAAGGAGGAGAACTCATATTGCAGTACTTTCTTTGTCTTAAAATATTGTCAAAGGCTTTCACGGTCAGAGTTCATTGGTTCTTGTAGGTTATCCGGGCTGTGTAACCGTGGTCTTGGTATTTTCTTTCCTGATGTTTCGCCAGCAGCTGTGGCAGGCATCTTCAGAGGAGTAACACTGAAGGAACTGTCCTTTAGTGTTACTCCTCTGAAGATGCCTGCCACAGCTGCTGGCGAAACGTCAGGAAAGAAAATACCAAGACCACGGTTACACAGCCCGGATAACCTACAAGAACCAATTTCTTTGTCTTATCCAGCAATAAGAAAATATAGATATGCCGGTACAGCAATTGCTATGCTTGCATCACAGGCAACATGCAAGATGTGCATTTTGATTATCTGTTTCATGTATAGCTTCATACAAAATTATACTGCCAGCATTTCAAGTATGTACATTGTTAACGCTAGGAATAAACGAAAAGGTGCTAGGCAGGATCCAGCCAACTTTTTTCTTTCAATCTCAGACTAGTTCCCCTCCTTATTATTTGCCACTGTTCCATCATTTTTTGTACAACAGGTCCCATAGTCCCCAGCAGAGCCTTTTGGGGGTCAAAGATGACTCCTCACTTTTTCACCAATGGGTTGAGTCCAACCCATTGTATTAACCTTATTATAGGAAATCATTCAGAACAGCCCCAAGATATAACACAGGGCTGTAAAATTATCACATGAACACATGAAGCTGCCTTATACTGAATCAAATCTTTGGTCCTTCAAAGTCAGTATTGTCTACTCAGACCGGCAGCAGCTCTCCAAGGTCTCAGGCAGAGGGTCTTTCACATCACCTACCTGCCTAGTCCCTTTAACTGGAGATGCCGGGGATTGAACCTGGGACCTTCTGCATGCAAAGCAGATGCTCTACCACTGAGCCACAGCCCATAATATAATGCTATGAATGACAGCTAAAGGTTTCCAAGCAAGGGACTCTGTTTCATTAATGCATTGTCATAAATTGACATTTGACCCACTGTTGTTTGTGCCCGTAATTACTTCCCCCAGAGTCCAACACCAAATTGTCCGATCTCTGTATTTGAACTTTAATTTAAAAAAAAATGGGCCTCTACATTTAAAGAGTGCGAATAACTGCAGATCTTTGGCATCTTCAGAACCTTTTTGGGCTTTCATTTTATTACAGTGATCCCCAATACACTGGAAAACAAAAACTGCTATGCCAAACAAGGCAAGGATCTGTGTTCACAAAGTAGGAAAACACTAGTTGCTGGACAATTAACCAAGTACATACTTTTTCTTTACCCTTATCATTGCCACCACTACTAAGTGTAATACTTTAACAATGGCAGTCTGAGCAGCTGGAAGTAGACTCCACATAGTGTTGCCAACCTCCAGGTGGTGGCTGGAGATCTCCTGCTATTACAACTGATCTCCAGCCAATAGAGATCAGTTCACCTGGAGAAAATGACCACTTTGGGAATTGAACTCTATGGCATTGAAGTCCCTCCCCTCACCAAACCCTGCCCTCCTCAAGCTCTGCCCCAAAAACCTGGCGAAGAGGGACCTGGCAACCCTAACTCAACATCATCGGCCACTTTAATTTAACTACTCCAAATGAGATCCTTATAAATGCATCAGCAAAATTGAAAACCTGGCTTTTTTAATGCTGCCAACATCAGATAAATGAACATCCATTCAGAATTATCTCTCTTTTAATTTTATTAATATGGTCATAGACCAGCACAAATCACTTGCCAGTGTAATCGTGGATTTTTCTCAAAAGGCCCACTTATTTCAATGGGATTTACTTCTAAGTACATTCTGCATAGTCTTGTAGCCCTAGTTTTGTTCTTTGTAATGAACTGTATGTTTTACTGATACATGCCTTCTCTCTGGGAAAATGAAGATCAGCGCTTTGAAGTATAACTGGATTGTAACGCATTTCATACTCAAATACCATGGAAAAGAAAATAAAAAGTCATAAAATGCAGACGAATCGCCTCCCCCCTTTCTCTGTTATTATCTTTAATCACTTTAATTAACCTTTTTGAAACCTGGTTAATTGTTAGGGTTGCCAACCTCCAGGTGGGACCTGGAGTTCTCCCAGAATGACAACTTATCTCCAGACTACAGTGATCAGTATCCCTAAAGAACATGTCTGTTTTGAACTTTATTGTATACGAAAGTAAATTTTAAAAAATACAATGTAGAGAGCCTACACTAAGCACTTGAGAACTGACCTCCCTGAGCACTCACATACACACATACACACCAGCGAAGGACTACACCTTATTAGAGGGAGAAGGAAGTTTCAGGGAGGGGCATACAATCTGAAATCTGGGGCTTGAGGTCTGGAGAGATCCGGGGACCAAAACAGGGGAGGTCCGAGGAGCAGAGGAAGGAGCTGTTAAAGCAGAGAGAAAAAGCAGCAGAGTGCAGAAGGGGTTCTCAGAGGGAAACCAGAGTTCTGACCAGCAGAGATCTGGACCAGAGATCTGAGGAACAATTTGCTGGGGCTTGGGGTCCTTCTTTTATGGAAAAAGGGTCCCAGGTCCTGGTGGGGAATTGGCCGTCCTGATTTGGGATTGGGTTGAGATAAGAGTTTGAATCATATTGGCAGGTTGAAAGTTAACCGATGTCATACTTTGATGGGAAAAATTGAGGAAAATAATTTGATTTAGACTATGGTGAACAAGATCTGCATGGCACAAAGACCTGTGCAAAGAAAAAATTGCTGGTGAAATTAGAGCAGGGGGCAATTTAATGACTTAAGTGCATTCCTTGATTGTGTCACCTACCTTGGTCTCGGCAGACACCTCCTGGGTGTGTGGATATTGGGTAATGTCCTCAGTCTTGAACAGTCTTTTGTTCTTAAGAAAGATACACCATGGAGCTGGGAAAGATTGCATTTAATCGGTTTTAATTCTGGCAACACCCTTCCTCATTCTTGGGACTTTCCAGTGTCATGGCTGAACCCAGGTGCCTTTTCGAGACTCCCCGTGTTTCAAATCCTCTGGCATTTAAGCTCTAAAAGGGGGTGCCTATTAAAACAACAAGGGAAGATGACTGGAGAAGGCACTGGCAAACCACCCCACAAACAAAGTCTGCCTAGGAAATGTCAGGATGTGAGTTTGACATCACCCCATGGGTCAGGAATGACCCAGTGCTTGCACAGGGGACCTTTACCTTACCTTATTTAAACAACTAAGTCCAAAATAAAAAGGGGAACCCTACTATCTAAGGGGTCTCAGCTGGAGGAGGGGCAGGGTCCTCACATTTCTATGGCAAGACCCCAATATGCCCCTGATCACCCAGAAGACTTCTGCACTGTGTGAATGCAATGGTGGCAGAGAAATAGTGTTTCTTTGCTGTTGTCTCCTTTTACAGAGTTGGTTTAAAAGTGAGTTCTTCTCCCTGCCCTGTCAGATTCATGGTGGGTCTTTCTCCACTGTCACTCTAGCCATTTCCCCTTTCTTTTCATCATCCGCAGCCCCTCAGTAAATCTAGCGGCTAGCATAGATTTTGAGCATATTGTAGCATAGATCAGCTGCCAGCGTAGTGTAGTGGTTAAGAACGGTGGTTTGGAGCGATGGACTCTGATCTGGAGAACTGGGGTTGATTCCCCACTTCTTCACATGAGCGGCGGAGGCTAATCTGGTGAACGGGATTTGTTTCCCCACTCCTACACATGAAGCCAGCTGGGTGACCTTGGGCAAGTCACACTCTCTCATCCCCATGTACCTCACAGGGTGTCTTTTGTGGGGAAGGGAAGGTGATTGTAAGCCGGTTTGATTCTTCCTTAATTGGTAGATAAATTTGGCATATAAAAACAAACTCTTCATCTTCTTCTTATTTTCTTCTCTAGCCTTACATCCTATACACCATTATCTCAGAGAAGGTGACACTGTTGGACTCTCACCTTGCAGGAACATGTGAAATTGTCTGGCCCACCCCTGCCTTGGGATATTCCATGCTGATCATACTATAATACAGTTTACATGTCAGTTACACATTCCTGATATAACTGTGCTGAGGCAGCCTACTAATTTCAGTTTCTCTAGTGCAAATAAAATTTAAGAACCTTTTCAAAGACACTTGAAATGCACTTTGCTGAATTAGTTACACCTACAGCTAAAACTGTAACTAATGTGCCTAATCTGTCTTTGCAAGAGCTCATAAAACCTGATTCAAGATAAAACCTGGCAAACATTTTGCAATGGGACTACGAGTAACAATACATGTTTACTCCCATCACGGCTAATGAACCATGTTTGTGAATTCTCTATGGGCCTTTGTAATCTAGTCCTGCGTTTATAGATGTTTTCACTGCAATCCTTTTCTTCCATGAATTTAATCATTCTTTATTTGTGTATATTTTTAATTGCACTAAAATGAATTTAATCATTTTGTTACCTCTTTTCCTGGCTGTTTGGTAGAATATACTAATGTTCTTAAGGCTGTTTTCCTGTGTAAAGCTTTTTGAGAGAATGAGAAAGCATTCATAAAAACAGGCTTTCCATGTGAAAATGAATTAATTTAGGGAAGGAATACATGTTATCATAAACAGCTAAAACAAACATGGCTTAGACTTACAAAATTACAAAATTAGAAAGTGTTTTTTTTTTTTTTAAGTTCCAAACTAGATGTGAAATGGCAAACAATATAGGGTTGCCAATGCTGGTCTGAGGAGGTTTGGAGGTAGTCCCTGTGGAGGGTGGAATTTGGGGAGAGACTATGTTATATCATGAAGCCTGCCCTGTGAAGCTGCCATTTTCTCCAGGGGAACTGGTCACTGTAGTCTGGAGATCATTTGTAATTCCAGGAGAACTGCAGGCCGCACCTGGAGGTTGGCAACCATAATGTAACTGTCTCCTTAACAACAATAACAACCCTTTTTAAAGGAATAGCAGTGAAGCTGAACTGCCTCACTTTGAGCATGGGGCAGGCAATTACGAATGTTAACACTCAACAAAAGTTCTTTTCTTCCAGTAATTTAAATGCACTCTTAAATGCACCCCAAGAGCCTCCAGTTCTCCCTGAGAGCCCTCAAACCCTATAATCTGGTAGCTGTTGCAGCGATTGTTCTAGCAACAATTGCTGCTGGAGGAACGAAGGTGTCTCTCTGGGCTATCAGGCAAATATGCCTTTAAAGCAGTTCTTCATGTACCAGAAACTCTTGGGCATGGGAGGACATTCTATATATCCTTAGTATGATGATTAGCCAACCTGGCTTCTTCTATGGTTGGCAGCAGATTCCACCACCATCCACTTTGTTCCTCCCTCCCCAGCTGGTCAGCTAGTCCCTCTTGCCTTCCTACCCACTCTCCATACTTGGTTCTGCATACATCATTCAACCTAGCAGCAATTTTTGAGGTCTAACAGCCCATCCCTGAGCCAAAAGGATGACAGTCCTTAGGAGGCCAAGAAGGGGCTGCGTCACCGAACGGGACCCCTGCGCCAGTGCCCATGCACTTATGCCACCCAGGGTGGCATAGATGCCAGCGGGAGGTGGGCCCGCCATCCTCCCAGCGCTGCTGTGGCAGCGTCGCCCAAGGACACCAGCACAGCCTCGTGCCAGCAAAGGTGTGCCGGCGTCCTGACCTTCATGCACCATCCTCCCAGGGGCATTCCCGGAGAGTTCCAGTGCCAGGCCAGGGGAGGAGCCGCCTTTAAACAGCCTCCTAAGCCCTTTCTGGCCAGGATTGCCCCCTGTGCCCTTGCCTGGAGATATGCCACCTTTTTAGGTGGTGTATCCCCGTGCAACCAAATGGAGCAGTTCCATGGGTTTTACAGGTAGGGGCAAAGGTTTGGCTTCATGGGGGGGGGGGGGAATCCTCCAGCCACCAGCGCAGCCCCTTCCTTCAGGAGTGGGCAGTAAATGTATCTTTGTGCTGGGAGAGTTTGTTTTGCTAGGTAGCGCTCTAATGATAAGTGACAAATTGGATGCTATAAAACAGTTAATTACCCATCTCCATGCAGATGCTTCATTTGCTTACAAGATAACTCTCCTGAAATGATTTGCCCCAGTACATCAGCACCGGGGATATGTGATTTCTTTCCACTTCTTTTGAAGAGTTACTGTTGCTTCCTTAATCCCCGGGAACAGCATTTTAAAGATTTTTGTTTGCTTCCAATTATGAAGGCCAATTCATACTAGAAATAGGTGAGCCTGGTGAAACTCATTCTTCACAGCTATCCATACCACAACATGAACATTGTCTATATAAAAACTGATTGATGAATACAGGAGACTCATTGCAGCTGAAGCATGAACTGAGTCCTCTCTGGTACAGTCAACAGTCTCTACCAGGTGATCTATAGGGAGGCTTTTCCCCCTGGCTGACCTGCACTATGGGAACTCTGCCAAACCTATCTTATCTGGAAATCATTCTCATTGCAAGTGTTCAAAATTGCTTTCTCGAATGCAGAATGTGATAGGATACACATAAAAATTGATTTTAGTTCAAAACAAAAAAAGATCTCAAGTGTTACATAAGCCTTTTACTAGACTATTTCATAGATGTTTTTATTTTACTACTGTAATTCCTGTCCGATAATTGATGACTCCTGGCCTTCTTTTCTTCCAGCTTCCTACTTCCAGACTTATGTTCTCACATTGCTGAACCTTTATTGTTTAAACTATAAAAATGTATCCAGTGTCCAACAGCTTCTTGTGTGTACTGAGGACACAGAGCCCCAAAGCAGAGTTCTATGTTCATCTGAAGCTCCTATGCAGATCACTTCATCTCTGTGTGTGTGGAGCACAATGAAATATTAATCTGGAAAGGTCCCAATATTGCTAGTAAATATCCATGATATTATGCAGGTGGCTTCCTTACACCACATGCCTTAAATTCCTGCTATTATTAGGGTTTAATGTCTGGAGACTAGTCTCAAATTATTTCAAAAATCTACAGTTTTCATAACCTGTTTTAAAAGGAGGATGGTCGTGGAGCAGAATGTATATATGCTTGCTTAGAATGTAGACATGCTTGTATAGAGGAGACTGTAAAATTAAAGTTACTTTTCTGCTGAACAAAAGAGACACAAAAAACATTGATAAGTTATACATGGCACCTCACAAAGTCAACTTTTTATCTGCCTCATTGGTTTCAATATATATATTTAAAGGGGGGTATATATTTAAATATATATATTTAAAGGGGGTAATTTTCAACTGTAATTACCCCTTATATATATTTAAAGGGGGTAATTTTAAACTGTAATTGGGAACTTTCTTTGGGAGCCCTATTTGAGTGGAAAGGTGGAATAGAAGTGTTTTAAATAAATATATAAATTATAAGGATCAGCAAATTAAGGCCGTTTATGCATGGGAGGTTTTGCCTTGGATTTGCCGCACATTTTCCCCATCCGAATTCACAAAACTGAAAAATAAGCTCCCATGCAGAGTTTTGAGGATTTGGATGGGGAAAATGTGCATCTAGAGAGGAGCCAATCCAAGGCAAAACCTCCCATGCATAAATGGCCTAAGAGAACTAGGTTGAGAGATTTTTTAATTAGCTGTTTTATTAATTTTTGCGTTTTCCACACCATGTAATGATGTATTTTTACGGTATCCATTCTGCATGCCAAACAGGAAACATTATACAGAGGTTTTCCTCTGGGACTTACTAACAGTCTAAAGCAGAGTATGTTTATTTTTTATTTTTTTGCTTTCAAACTTATACAAGTGTAAAAATTGTAGCGATGCTAAAAATCCTTTTATTGCATAATCACTTGTCAGGTTTTCACAAGCAAGACTATGAAATATTTCAGTTCAAAAAATGCTTGTTTCAATTGTTTGACATATATGGGCACTCCTGGGTTGGTGCATGAGCCAAAAATAAGACCACTTTTCATTGAAAGCATATGGAGCAGCAAACATGGAAACCAATAAAATTCCTCCATTTGTTTTCTGGCACCACAGCTTTCAAAGAGATCCAGTTAAAACAATAAAAAGACAAATGTTGAGAAAAGGCCTCCATTCCGTTAATGCTCTGAAATGCCATAAGTAAGATGTAAACAGAAATAACAAGGAGGGATTTTCTTTGCTGTGACCAAGTTTATTTTAGGTTCTCTTCCCTCCCCCCCCTCCCCCCATGAGTTCAAGATGTTTGGATTTTTGGTCTTGATTGCATACAATCAATATGGAATTGTTTTGAGACCAATGGTTGAGTTTGAGGGCCTGCAAAATATTGTTCAGATGAATTAAAAAAGCACTAAATCTAAATAATTATGGGTTGGATCCAGCCAGTTTTTTCATTCAATTTTACCCACTCCTCCTCTTTACTACAGCCCACATGGCTTTTGTCCTGGTAGGTCCCATGATCCCCACCATAGCCTTTTTTGGTGGTCATGTGGGACCCCATACTCCCTTTTCCAACAGTGGAAAAGCTGGTTGGATCCAACCCTATGTATTTCTGAAACTGTTTCTTAATAAATTAGCAAAAAGTAATTCTTGTCATGGTAAAATCCATGTATATGAGCTATGACAAGTACTTTCAGTACCATGCTTTCTATACATTTAATACTTGGCTATCTTACTCTGTACCCCAATGTTAGCTTTTAGATGTCTATTTCTCTGAAAACATTATCTTAAACTTTGGGCTCTCATTGTTGGTGCAGATGCATGATTCTTCTGTCAAAGCTTACCTCAGGCCAGCTCAGTTTAGGCTGCCTTGGTCATGATGTGCCAGTTTCTCTAATCTACAATGTACAAGGGAGGATGTTGTTAACAACAAGGTGAACTACAGTTTCAGAAAGCCCATCACACCAGGTCACCTCCCTGCTTTGCTTATCATTTTTCCAGTTTATCCATAAGTTGCAAACGTGTCACTGCTGTTATTTAAAGACCATTGTAATTGCATATTTTAAAAAGGAGGAGAGTTGTGCAACTGTACAACGGCTAAAGTCAGAATTGATCCATGCATGAAAGTTGCAGGAGCTTGGGAGACAGTGTGGTGTAGTGGTTAAGAGCAGTGGTTTGGAGCGGTGGAGTCTGATCTGGAGAACCGGGTTTGATTCCCCACTCCTCCACAGGAGCGGCGAAGTCTAATCTGGTGAACTGGAGTCGTTTCCCCATTCCTACACATGAAGCCAGCTGGGTGACCTTGGGAAAGTCACAGCTCTCTTAGAGCTCTCTCAGTCCCACCTACCTCACAGGGTGTCTGTTGTGGGGAGAGGAAGGGAAGGTGGTTGTAAGCCGGTTTGAGTCTCCCTTAAGTGGTAGGAAAGTCGGCATATAAAAACCAACTCTTCTTCTTCCTCCTCCTCCTCCTCCAGTTAGGCAGGTCCAGAGGCTACTCTGGGAAGACTGGGAAGACAGACTGGGAAGAACAAAGTAACAGAAATTCCTGGCAAGCAGACATGTTCACGTTCTCAGAGGAAAGATTGCTGCACAGTTAACAGGTCCAAGAAACAACTATTGGCCAGAATCATCCATTTAAAGGGAATTTAGGGAGACATGAACTTCCTTTATGCCTGCTTGTGTATTTGTATTTGCTTATAGAGTCATATTCTGTATGAATTCTTATTGCTATTCAATCAAAAAAGTGTTCATCAAAAAATTATTCAAACTTCCCCTACCACCGTGTGATCCTACTACAGGAAAGTGACACCCATGTAATTGCAATAACAGATGAATCAGATCTGCTGACTAACAGATAAGATAAAATACGTTTTCTCCAGTTCAGCAGAGAGTTTGACATTGAATCCATGGGCTTCATCATCCTTAATGCTATATTGATCCTGACCAACGCTTGTTTGTTATACTGGAGCAGTTTCATGATACTTCAGATAATTGAGCTGTTGGTCTCAGCTGTAAAGGCAAATCCTATTTTTCTCTCTCTTTCAACTAACAAGGAATACATTTTGTTCAAATTTAGCAAGGTAAATTTCCTCTGTGGCATACCTTTTAGAGAGAGCTTTGCAATGTAAGAACAAAACTAGACCTGGCACACCATTTGGCTTCTGTCACCTGCCAGAGAAATAATGGCCGTACTATAGTTCTACCACTTCCATCCAATCAAGACTACCAGTCTGGTCCAACTGGATATGAATTCTAACTGACAAACTGATCTACCTTTTCCTTCCTGAAGTACTATAAGTCATCTGCTTTGCCTCTGAAAGGTCCCAGGTTCAATCCAGGACATAAGTTGAGGAGGGGCAGGAGATAAATAAAATAATAAATAAATACATGTGCAACTAAAAGTATAAGGAAGTAAGTGATCCTAGAGAACCTGGACAGCCTCTGCCACTCAGAGGCATCTTCCAGCCTCCAGCCCTGGTCTGGTTTTTCCTCACTTCCAGGGCACCTCTGATGATAGCACAATCAGGGCAATTGTTCCACACTGCTTGTTTTTATGTGGAACATCCCTGTATGTGTGTCATACTTTTGTTTACAGACCATTCAGTTTTCGGCATTGGGGGTGGGGCTGCACTTGTGTTGTTGCACTGGAGCAATGAGGCAATTTAACACCCCCATTGGTCCCCATTGGTTTATGCAGTTACTGTCCCTCAAAGCCCACCGGCAGATCATACCTGTCTGTCATTTTTGGTTAGCTGCTTTCCCACATTAGACTGGTTTTTGTATTGGCTGTGCTAGCCTTCCTTCCCTTTTTGAATTACAGACAGTAGCTAAAGAATTCAGCATAACAATGATATAGCCAATTGCAGGACTAAGAGAATGTTGTTTTGGGAGGTTATTGTTGAGGTTCTTCAAAGCACCCTTACATTGGTCCTATTCTGTTCATCAGTAAAGAATTTTACTGTGCTTATGCTCCATTCATTATCACAGCGCACCAATTTTGTTCACAGAAAATATGTGTGTTGGGGGTACACCATGCACTGTACAGGCAATCCTTTTGGCCAGCAGAGATTGGCCTCACCTACCCACCCAGGGCTTGTCAGACTTCCAACTCCTTCGCCACTGCCTTGGTTTGCCTGCCTGCAAGGGACTAATTGGGCTGTCACTCTCCCTGCTGCCTTGGCTTACCCTCCCGCTCCGCACATAGAATTTGAAAATGGCACCCAGGCACAGCGCTCACGTGCACGAAGGAATGTGCCATGTGGCAGCAACGCAATGATTGCCTACTTGTTTCAGGCCTTCTGATAGCCCATGACAGTTTCGTCAGTTCATGCATGGTCTACTGCTGGCCTGCTGCAATGCTGCCATGCAATATATATCTAAAAAAGAACACACTGTGAAAAAAAGGCAGGGGGAGGGGGGAAGCGGCGCTTTCAGAAGCGCCTCAGACATTTCAAACACCACATTACAGCGATTCAGACGTGCAAAAAAGAACTGAAAATAGAAGAAAGCAGTTTTTGTTTTAAAAGGGCTCCGGTCCGCTTTGCTAATGGGACACAAGTGGCTTTGTATGAAAAGGTTTAAAAAAATAATCTGTTAGCAGCTGGGAGCCAAAACTATTGTGGCTGAAACGACACCAAAAAAATCAGTTAGCAACCGGCTGCTAAAACGGATTACAAAGGCCGTTTGAAAGGGGCCTCTAAGTCTACCCCACAGAGTTACTGTGAAAATAAAATGGAGGAGGAGTGATACATGGATACCGCCCTGAGCTCTTTGAAGGAAGGGCTGGATCAAAATGCAGTTTTTAAAAATTGCTTTACTGGAGGGGAAAGAATTGTGTTTACAGTATAATTAAGGAATGGTGTGAAATCACTTTAAATAGCGACAATTTAGCAATTCATTAGTTTTTTTTTTTTTTAAGCAATAGCATAAGGTTCAAGTTAGACATAACCTTCAGTAGCACATGGTTTTTAGCCATCTGGAAAGACCAGGGATCAGTTCAGACTTCCTTCTTATTTTCTGTGCAGCATGCGGCATTTAGTATTCCTGAGCATGGCAAATTGTTCCATTCAAGTTATTTCATGTGATATTAAAATGTATTTCCAAAAAAATTGTTTTTGACACTTTCTATAGACTTGCCAAGTAAATATATCTGTTCCTGGTTTAGCTAGGCCTGAAAGAATTTTTTCCTATGAGAAATTGCCATCGGGTACAGGGCCGAATAGAATGTTATAAAATTACCTGCTGTTTTTAATACTTTAAAATTTTTGAGGAATTCAGACTTCATGTTTTTGATCCAGCCTAGCTGTAGTCTGAGCTGCTTCTCCACACGCAGGAGTCTCTCTCCAGTACAAACAGGATGAGAATTTTTGCTGGCTATCCCAGAAGCTACTAACCTACACTAGCCAATGTGTAGGAAATGCAATTGGGTGGAACACTGGAGATCAAACAGCCTGAAACAGCAGGGTTCCTAGACTGCAGGGGGTTTTATCGTATGGAACCTTGCTGTTAGGAGGAGTTGGACTAGATAGGCCATGAGATCCTTTTCAAAATTATGGCCAGATGAACACATGAAGCTGCCTTATGCTGAATCAGACCCTTGGTCCATCAAAGTCAATATTGTCTACTCAGACCGGCAGCGGTTCTCCAGGGTCTCAGGCAGAGGTCTTTTACATCACCTACTTGCCTAGTCCCTTTAATGGGGATGCCAGGGATTAAACCTGGGACCTTCTGCATGCCAAGCAGAGGCTGTACCACTGAGCCACAGCCCCTCCCCATATTCTTCAAGTTTATCTTCCATCCTCATTTCAGCACCATCCCAGTGTGGACCTATCTCCTATGATAATCTTTTTCTATCTCTCCTTCTCCAGTACATCCAGCATCACATGAGTAGGTAACTCATCAATTCCTGTTTAATTTTTCCTGTTATGTCTCTAAAGTTAATAGTCTGTGAACCTACTTAGAGTCCTCATGTAACGTCTGTTAGCACTTTCATTAAGGGCTGTTTTACCCATGCTAACTTCTTAGACTCTGTTGAGTGCTTCTTTATTTATTCATATAAAATATTTATATCACACATAATTTACTTAGACTCAAGGTGGCTAACAGCTATTTGGTAACTATCAGCACCATTCTAAGAAGAGTTACACCTGTCCAAGTCCATTTGACTCTGAAGGGTCTCTCTCTGCTTGCCCTGGCCTGGATGGCCCAAGCTCACCCAATCTTATCAGATCACGGAAGCAATTCAGGATCAACGCTGGTTAGTACTTGAATAGGAGACCACCGAGCAAGTCCAGGGTTACTACATGGAGGCAGGAAATGGCAAACCACATCTGTTCATCTCTAGCCTTGAAAACCCAATGGGGTTGCCACAAGTTGGCTGCAACTTGACATCACTTTCTACCACCGATTCGGACCGCACTGTAATTAGAGATCACCAATTCTCAAGCAAACAATATTATCATTTTTTCAGGATTTCCTTTGCAACCATGAAGACTAGAAACTGTTTAAAAATGAAAGCTGGTCCCTTTCTAGATATAGAAAAAGACAGCGTAGTCTCTCTTTTTTCTCTTTTCGTTAATCTTCCCAATTTATTGATGGAACATTATGCTACACTAATTTATTGAACTGAATATGACTAGTTCTGCTGAAGAAGAATTGCTGTGGTCTGATTTAGACACATATGTACATCGCTGAATAACACATCATCACTCAGTGATTAGAATGAGAACTCCTGGACTGTCTCCACTGGAAAGTATTGTGTCTGTTTCACACATGTAACTCATCAGCTGAGGTTGCAGCCATCCAACAATGAGCATGAACGTTGTATAGGACAGCGCTGACAAGGAAAGGACAATGCATCTGATTTAACCATCATTTGTCAACTTTTCAAAAAGGTCTGTTCTTCTGCTCGGCATTTAGCTAAATGACTGATTAATTAGTTAAACCATTCCAATGGCTCCACAATTACAACATTTTTGAGGATATTGCATGAAGAATGAGGTAATCAGTGTAATGGACAAATGAGCTTCCAAGCTTTGCCTGAAGGAAAACTTTGACATAGACTAGCTACAGCGAGGCCATATGGATGGGATTTTTTAAACAGATAATGTATAAACAATTATAAAAGCTCATAATTCAGGTGAAACATAGCCAAATCACAATCAAATTATTATCTCATAACAGTTATAATGAACCAGTTTGTTCATGAACTTCTCAGTAGGTCCTTAGTTGGTAAATGCTGAAATGATTCCTTTTTCTTCCCAAGAGTGCTCTTGAAACAGAAGCTGTAGAGCTTGCAGCTGTGAACTTCCTGACGAAGAAGACTGTTCTTTTTTCTTTTTTAAAGCAAAAAATCCAGCTTTGAATATGTACTAAAAGTCTACAGATTTGGGAAGGGGGTGTAGTAACCTCTTCTCCCTCCCCCTGTAAAATCATTCACTCAAAGCGCTTTGTTTTGGTAGCATGCTGAAAGTGTGAATGCCACTGAAGCACAGCTGAATGTCTGCATTTTACTGTACTACAAATCAAAATAATACTTTTCTTAGGACCAATTAATTGTGAGCAGCAAGCAAGCAAGCTTTCAAATTCGCCAGAAATCTTTTTCGGGCTTGATACTAAGTGAAGTAAGGAGGAGGAGGAAGAGGGAGAAAAAGATGTTGCTGGACAAGATTCTGCAGTAATAATTAAATTTTTTAAATGAAATCTGTAATACTCTTAAGATGGAATGAATGAGACATTGACAGAGATTTACAGTACAATCCTAAGAACACTTTCCTGGGTGTAAGCCCTACTGAATGGACCTGAGTAGGATTCTGAGAGAGCCAGCATGGTGTAGTGGTTCAGAGCGGTGGAGTCTGATCTGGAGAACAGGGTTCGATTCCCCACTCCTCCACATGAGCGGTGGAGGCTAATCTTGTGAACTGGATTTGTTTCCCCACTCCTACACGACTCTGGAAAGAGCCTGCATGGGGCTGGAGCAACTGGCTCGCTCGCAGTGGCGGCTTGCTCACTTTGCATGGGGGCAAGGGCAGCCAGCTCACTTGCAGCTGCTAGGTCCACTGACTTGCTGCAACAGTGCCTACAAGAGCTGCCTGAATGGGGTGATGTAGCCCCACCAGGCCATCAGCCCACCAGGATTTTTCCTGGTGGCCTTAATGGCCAATCCACCCCTCTTGTGCACTTGGAAATTTCTATGAGGAATAATATTATAGTATATGTGCAAGATATATGTATGTTTGTGGTCCAGCGTGGTGTAGTGGTTGAGCGGTAGACTCTAATCTGGAGAACCGGGTTTGAGTCCCCACTCCTCCACATGAGTGGCGGACTCTCATCTGGTGAACTGGGTTGGTTTCCCCACTCCTACACATGAAGCCAGCTGTATGACCTTGGGCTAGTCACAGTTCTTTTCGAGCTCTCTCAGCCACACCTACCTCACAAGGTGTCTATTGTGGGAAGAGGAAGGGAAGGCGATTGTAAGCTGGTTTGATTCTCCTTAAAAGGTAGAGAAAATCAGCATATAAAAACAAACTCTCCTCCTCCTTCCATTACTTTGTGAGAAAAGACGGGTCTATTCATGACAGTACTTACGTTTGTGCTTTCCCTTTTCCTGTTGTACTTTACTTCACAAGAGTGTGCTACCATAAAGTCTAACAAATGTATTGCGACAGAGAACTTCTTCAGATGCCTCTGCCAGCCCATTGGTGTGTATCTGAACTGGGTTGTCCCTAACAATCCATTTGTCACAAGAGCTGCAAGCAAAGCTGGCCGCTGGATTTCTTTTTTATGTGGGCCGAGGTCATACCAGTCCGCATCATGCATCCAATGGTTATTATCTCCATAAACCATTACATGCTGCATTGAATGTTTTTACTGCAGGAAAGACAGCAATTCTGGGAAGAGTCCTTGGACTGGTAGAGACAGAAGTTGGCAGGCCTTGTGAATAGTGGTACCCGACTACCACAGGAAGAATTGCAACACACTCGCCAAACCAAATCAAATGTATTTATTACGGCCCACAACCAGCAAATACAGCAAAAGACACTCGCCGAAACCATTTGAATTACGTTTGTTTGGTTTCATGTCACATCTGTATACGTTCACCTAAAATAGGGTTGCCCTTTGCCACCGGTGGGAGGTTTTTGGGCCGGAGCCTAAGGAGGGCGGGGTTTGGGGAGGGGAGGGACTTCAATGCCATAGAGTCCAATTGCCACAGCGGCCATTTTCTCCAGGTGAACGGATCTCTATTGGCTGGAGTTCAGTTGTAATAGCAGGAGATCTCCTGCTACTACCCGGAGGTTATAGCAAAACAGTTCACAGTGCGATACAAGTTGGCTAAGCAAAAATAATCAACAGTAGGCTCAGTTCTACACATATATTTTAAGTGAGAAGTCAATACAAAAAGTAAGGTAAGGTAAAGGTCCCCTGTGCAAGCACTGGGTCATTCCTGACCCATGGGTTGACGTCACATCCCGACGCTTCCAAGGCAGACTTTTGTTTACGGGGTGGTTTGCCAGTGCCTTCCCCAGTCATCTCCCCTTTACCCCCAGCAAGCTGGGTCCTCATTTTACCTACCTTGGATGGAAGGCTGGAAGGCTGAGTCAACCTTGAGCCGGCTACCTGAAACCAACTTCCATTGGGTCGTGAGCAGAGCTTTTGACTGCAGTACTGCAGCTTACCACTCTGCGCCACGGGGCTCTTGTATACAAAACGTAGTGCAAGCAATATGTACAACTGAGTGATAGTCAAACAAGAGAACATAGTACAACAGGTATCAATGAACAAGGCCAAGAAACGTCATTGATATTTCATTGTACTATGTTCATTGATTCTTGTTGTACTACGTTCTCTCGTTTGACTATCGCTCACTTGTAGATATTGCTTGCACTGCTTTTTGTATTGACCTCACTCGGAATCTATGTGTAGGACTGAGCCTAGCGTTGATTATTTCTGCATAACTACGCGGAGGTTGTGCAACCCTGACCTGAAATGAAAGGGACACCCCTCCAGGTTGAGGCTGGAAAGGTGCCTCTGGCGAAAAGAGCCCGGTGAGGCGGCCCGCTGAAACGCCGCAGCCAGAAATCCCACCCGATGGGGTCGCACCCGGAGGGAGGAACGCTGTCAGGTCACAAAGGAAACTTTCAATCGCGCTTGTGTTGGGGAGGAGGGGAGCGACGGAGCAGTCGGGCCGGTGGGAGAAAAGGCCCCATTGTGCCGCGTCATTGGCCGTGAATGGGTCCCAAACACTCCCGTCGCCCCAGTCGCTGGCTGAGGATCGGAGCATCTCTGGCCTTCGGCTCGCCCCCTTCCCCGGGAGTCCCCCCCGAAGCCAGCTCCGGGCGGAATCGGGTCGCCAGGTCCCTCTTCGCCACCGGCGGGAGATTTTTTTTTGGGGGGGGGGCGGAGCCCGAGGAGGGTGGGGCTTGGGGAGGGCCATAGAGTCCAATTCTCGACTCGGCCGTTTTCCTCCAGGTGAGCGGCTCTTTCTCTCGGCTGGAGACCAGTCGTCGTAGCAGGCGATCCCCGGCCGGTCCCTGGAAGCTGGCCGCCCTAGGGCGCGAGAGAGGGGCGGAGGAGAGGCTGCGGGGAGCCGGCTGTTATTTTGGGAGCTCCCTCCCCGCTCCCCTCCGCCGGGCCAGAGCGCGCTGGTCCCGGGGAGCCCCCAGGCGAGCCCCCAGCTGGCCGCCGGCCAGGCGCTCCTGCGCTCGCCGCCCTCGCCGCCAGCAGCCTTTGTTCGGGCTCGGCAAGCCGCGCGGACCCCTCGGCCTTCCCCTCGTAAGTGGCGCCGCCGTCTCGGGAAGCCCCCGCGGGGGGCCGGGCGGGCTGGCGCGGAGGGAGCCGCGGGTCGCCCCAGAGGGCCTGGGGGGGGGGGAGAGGACGGACGGACGGGGGGGGGGATCCTGCTCTCGGTTCCAACGGAGTAGGAAAGAGCAAGAGTCCAGTAGCACCTTCAAGACTTCCAAACATATTTTCTGGCAGGGGATGGGCTTTCGTGAGCCACAGCTCTTGAAGGTGCTACTGGACCCAGTGCAAAACCTTCCATGAATAAATGGTGCATCATCACCATTTATTCATGGCAGGTTTTGCACTGGGATTGGCCACTCTTTTGATGCGCTTTCCCCCCCATCCATATGCTCAGAACTCAACCATAAGCCGCCAGGCAGAGTTTGGAGAATTCAGATGGGGGAAATGCGCATCTGTAGAGTGACCAATCCAAGGCAAAGCCTCCCATGAATAAACGGCCTTGCAAGTGCCCTTTTCTACTACTGCAGGCGGACGAACACGGCTGCCCGCTGTGATTTCTGTTCCGACGGTAAGTGCCGGCGGCGACGCTGCGTCTAGGGGCCGGGCGAGGTGGCATGCTGAAGGGCGGGGGGGGGGGAAGCCCAAAACCCCCTCCGCACCCAAGGCGTTGATTTGGCCGCTGCTGCTTTGGGCTGAGCGATGGATGCCGCCGCGCGGTTGCCTTTTGTCGCGTCCCTCCGAATCAGCGAAAGACCGAGGGGACTGAACTCCACTCCGAAAGGGCCTCTCTTGTGCTGGAGGGGGCTTTGCCTGGGATCTGCCGCCCTCCGGATGCACGTTTTCCGCATCTGAACTCTCCAAACTCTGCATGGGGGCTTCTTTTGGAGTTTTGAGAAGCTGGCTGGGGGAAGAGTGCCTCTAGAGAGGGGCAGATCCAAGGCAAACCCTCCCGTGCGTTTCCCCCCTTGGCTTATGCAGGGGAGGTTTTGCCTTGGATGTGCACTCTTCCCCCATCCCAGTTCTCAAAACTCAACAATAAAGCCCCCATGCGGAGTTTGGAGAGCTCGGATGGGGGAAAGGTGCATCTGGAAAGCAGCAGATCCCAGGCAAAAGCTCCCATGGTAAAACGGTTCGGGCGCAGCTAAACACGCACTGGAACTAGGGCAGCTTGTTCCCAAGGCAGTCTGATTCCTGAAAGCATCTGAGGCGTTTATTATGACTCTGCTAGGGAGGTGGGGACTGGAGTGTGATGCCTGACCCAGGTAACGGACCCTTATGTGGATGTCAGTAGTTCGTGGAAGCAGCAAGGTTAGTTCTTCCTCCTCAGAAGTGCACTTTATGGAAACCGCAAACCGCCTAGTTCTTTGAATGGTCCCCATTCATTCAACACCCCCCCCACACACACACACACACACTTTCCTACTTCTCAGAAGAGAGTTCAGGATTTTCTCAGCATACAGCTGAAAAAAAATAGGAAGCTGTAGGTACCACAATGGCTGGACATGCCTTGTTTTTAGCAGACCATGGTAGATGCAGCTGAAATTGCTCATTCGGGCTTTTGTGCGCCTCCCTGCCCCCTCTCGCCAATTAAAAAAAAACAACATCCTGGAGTTAAGCCCGCAGCTAAGACAACTAAACAGTGACAGTTCCGATTCATCAGAGATACAGTTGAGCCCCCTTGATTTTAATGGGAGAAAGTTAAAACACTTATATAACTTTCCCCCCCAAATCAATGGAACTCTAGATACTTAACTTCAGTTGGATCATGTCTCCTAAAAGTATGTAAAAGATTAAAATAGTCATAGAAGGGAAAAGTACATCTCTCGTCATGTTTTAATTGTCTCCCAGTGAATACAGTGATTGCGTCTGATCTGTTTTTTGTTTGGGGGTGGGGAGATACTGTGTTTATAGAAAGTGTGTGATAGTCAGTGAGCACTTGAAGCTGACTTTCCAATACCACACAATACTAATTTAGCTCTCTTACTTTGACAGCTAGGTTCCCATGGTGAAATCAGAATCCCCCTCCTCCAGGAACTCCTTTGTCTTAAAGTTTCCGAGGGACAGTAAAGTTGTCACCTTGCTACCTATTTGTGCAGGCAACAGAATGTAGCCAAATTCCCTTGACAAAAGGATCCAGTCTATGGATCTAAGTATGAAAAGTAAGTTGATAGGATTTAAAAAAAAAAAAAGATGTGAATTGGTAAACTAAGCTACGGTCTTTATGAAATGAATGAATGTAAATTAAAAATGGTGGAAAGTAGTTTGACTTCCATCCCTCAGTAGTTGCCCCCGAGTCCAGATAAAAATTCCAGCATCTTTTGTTGATCTGGGCAGAAGCACATGGTGAACAAGTGTTTTATTAATCTAATCAGCTGTTTGCTAATGGGGATTTTGAGTTCCTGTTTGATGTGCACGGGCGTTTAAGTTTCATTCTCTGTTCAACAAATTGTCGTCATTGCATTGGGAAACACATCTCTTCTTGCATGCTGTTGTTTAGTCTATTTATAAAATAGAATCCACTCAGTTGGAACTAGAGACCACAACTACCAAAGATTCCTGGTCAGTGCTAAAATTGGAATGGGCCTTTCTGGAACTGTGCTTCCCCTCTAACGGCGTCATGTCCAGCCATGTTTTAAATTAATCTGTTTCCAAAGATGCAGTATCACTTCTGTACAGAGAGAAGTGTGCTGCTGTTCTCTCTGTCCTGGTTTTATGTCGAACGTGTATTTGATTTTTAAAAGATGACGTAACATACAGCTGGGAAAGACCAGGAAGTCATATCAATGGAAACTAGCTTAGTCCTTGTGTAGGATTCCCCCGAAATTTGCCCCCTGCAGATATAGGCACACAGTGCAGCTACCCAAGTGCATATCAAATGGAGGGTGAACAAAAAGAGCCAATGTTTCCCCCCTCTGAAAAAAAAAATCCCTACAAAAACTAGAGCAGACAGCTCCTGGTAATACAGGCTGCGGGAAAAGTGAGCAGGAGGAACCAGAGTTACCAACAATTCTGTCCCAGGGAACTTTCTTCTCCTGATCTAGTGTATCATAATCCATTGTACCCTGAGCATGAAATGAGATGAATCCATAGAGTTTCTTCAAAAGTAATTTAATAGGATCAAAAGCTATTCCATTCTTATCCTCTCTTTTGTGATGGTTATAAAGAAAATCCATAACTAAAACTTATACATTTAACATGGCAATCCTAAGAAGACTTACACCCTTCTAAATCTACTGAATTATTTAGGATTGCAGTGTAGACATTGGAACTGCTACTAACCAAACAGGTAGAAACACTTCTGTTTTGTTCAGTTTGAGGATAAATTTTTGTGTTTGAAATGATATTTGTGGTTTTTGTTTTTGTGTTTGAAATGATATTTGGGGTTTTTTGTTTTGCTTTGCCTTTTGCTCAGGTTGTGGATTGATTAAACCAAGCTTTGGACATTTAACTATGCAATCCAAAGTATACCCGTCTATGTCCATTGAAGTCAATGGGCATAGAAGAGCACATTTGTGTGTAGGATAGCATGGTAGATAGTATTGAATGTATTAAATGTGGCTGATAACAAAGATCTCGGGAACCAAGGACTCCTGCCTGGGACCAGATGTTATGTGCTTCTTCAGGGGGTTGCAGTTGCAGTGTTTAATTATTAATTGTCTGAACACTTTACTGTAATGAACTTGCAGAGAAGTCATTCTCTGTCTCATTTTAAACTGTACTATGTAAATTGGGCCTTGTTTCAAGAAATGCTGGTAATTTTCCTATGATCTGTCAACTACCCATTTAGTCTGGAGATTCTAATGCATGTGTTGGCAACTTGCTTGTACAGTTTATCCAATGTCTTTTGACCCTCATAGGTTAAGTGCTATAAGCCTGATGACATATTTCAGCATGCCTGGCCCACTTTTAATGGTATGCTTGGCCCTCTTGGAAATAACATCACAGCACAATGCTAGCTAACAAATGTGAGTAGGTATGGCAAAATTATGAAGTTAATGCTGCAGAAACATTTGTGGCTCAGATCCAACTGGATTCTGAAAGCTTCAGAAGAGCCTTTAGGGAAAGGATGTTGGGGAAAGTTGGTTATATCATCCTGGTATAAAATATATATTTTTGAAAGTCAGTATCAGCACATGAAGCTGCCTTCTACTGAATCAGACCCTTGGTCCATCAAAGTCAGTACTGTCTACTCAGACTGGCAGCGGCTCTCCAGGGTCTCAGGCAGGGGTCTTTCACATCACCTACTTGCCTAGTCCCTTTAACTGGAGATGCCGGGGATTGAACCTGGGACCTTCTGCATGCCAAGCAGACACTCTACCACTGAGCCACAGCCCCTCCCCATCAAGGAAGTACAGAACATCTTGGCAGGATCATAGGGTAAAAAATTTTTTTAATATATACGATGCACAATGTGTATTTTATATGCTTCAAATTATTCTGGAAGCCCATAGAATGTTTACAACATAGCTGTAAAATAGAGGGTGGTTCTTTTTTTTAATTGGGGCCAAGTCAACACTGTGCACTGATTGGCTCCTTCAGCTATAACTGAATTTGCAGCTACACAACCATCTCTGAATGATGTCATTAGCCACTGTGTCTGCCAGCTGATTGTGGGATCTCTGTGTGTTGCAATAAAAAGAAGCCCGAATGTTTTTGGTCTGGCATGATGCAGCAGCTGTGGGGTTTGTGGTACCTTGTGGTGACTTTGAAGCATTTCAGATTCTTTCCTCCTGAGCCAATTAAGCGATGATGTCACTTTCCAAATTCAAGAACTTAACGCTGAAGGATTTTGCTCTGAATGTGACTCTTCACCCTAGGGAAGGGGAAACTGCCCCATAACTCCATTGTAGAGCAAATCTGCCTATTCAAGCACATTCCATTGTTCACAGACTTAGCCACCACATGACCTTGTGGCCAGAGTAGTTCAGAACGGGATAAATATGATTTTTAAAACAGTCTATGGGCAGACTGCAATATACATTTAAGAAAATACTTTGTGTGTATGTTAATTTTCTGCCTTATTGAGACCACATGGCTCTAGTTGACTTTCTTTAAACATATAAATGTTTGGCTAGGCTGCTTACAATGAGTTTCTTTTCTTTTTTAATTGCCCAGAGAGACAGAACTGCAATCATGGCATAAGGCTCAGACAAAGCTATGCTTCAAAACATAGGGTTTTTGGGATGTCAGGCACACTGATTCACACTGGGCATGTGCAGGCCATACGGAAATTGGACCCAACTGTTCTCAGTTATTCCAAATGGCAGACTTACAAATGGGATGAAGCAGCCATCCCAGTCTTGTTCTTGCAAAGCCCCATGTAATCAGGCTGATGTATGAGTAGGGTTGCAAGGTCCCTCTTTGCCACCAACAGGAGGTTTTTGGGGCGGAGCCTGAGGAGGGAGGGGTTTGGGGAGGGATTTCAATGCCGTAGAGTCCAGTTGCCAAAGTGGCCATTTTCTCCAGGTGAGATCAGTTGTAGTAGCAGGAAATCTCCAGCTAGTACCTGGAGGTTGGCAATCGTATGTATGAGCTGGTTTCTCAATATGTTGAACCAGCAAAGGTTGAGCCTAACTGAGAAGTTTTATAGAAAAATGATAGCTCCATCCTTTCTTTCACCAGAATAGTAGCCCTGATCACACCAAGACTTAGAATGCAGTATTCTTTTTCCAAGTTGGACCAAGTTTAAGAATATCGTAAGCTGCCAGGCATACACTTTTCTGTTTGGTCCCAGCTTCTATTTAAGCCAACCACCTTCTTTGCTCCTGGGGTCCCAGTAGTGTCGCCAGTATTAGTTAGAGAATACCTGGAGATTTTGAGAGTGGAGCCTGAGGAGGGTGGGGTTTGGAGAGGGGAGGGGCTTCAGTGGGATATAATGCCATAGAGTTTAACTTCCAAAGCAACCATTATCTCCAGGTGAAATGATCTCTGTCACCTGGAGATCAGTTGTAATAGCGGGTGAGCTCCAGCTACCACCTGGAGGATGGCAACCCTAATTGGCAACCCTAATTGCCAATTCACCAGTAGGGGGGGATGCCCCATCCCCAGCTCCTGGTTCCCTCCACCACTCTGAGCAGCAGGGGAAATTAAGGTTGTTGGGCTTATGGTGGGATGTCATTTCTGGGGAAGATCTGGAAGGGAAGACCCTAGACACCTGCCACTCAGAGTAGATGATATTGAACTAATTTAGGGTTGCCAGGTCACTCTTCGCCACTGGCGGGAGGTTTGGGGGGGCGGAGCCTGAGGACATGGTTTGGGGAGGGGAGGGACTTCAATGCCATAGAGTCCAATTGCCAAAGCGGCCATTTCCTCCAGGTGAACTGATCTCTGTTGGTTGGAGATTAGTTGTAATAGCAGGAGATCTCCAGCTAGTACCTGGAGTTTGGCAACCCTAAGCTAACTTGACCAATGGTCTTCTACATTGTACGGCAGGGCTCACCAACTGGAGAATGGCCTAGATACAATATATTGTATTTTACGGGGCATCTAATAGTAGTGCTTAATATCTGCAGGAAAAAAGTGTACAAAAAAGTGTAGAAAAAAGTGGATATGGTGCTGAACGTAGACTGAGAAGATGTGAGTTTTAATTTTAATTTGCTGTTGCTCATTTCAATGGTACTGAACTGTTTGTGCATAACCAATGTGCTGTACATAGAATTCAGTGCTCTGTGGATGCGTTGCAAACTCCAACTCTTCATCCATTTCCTACTCTAAACTTTTGGACCAGTGGATCTGATGCATTTCCAGATAAACATATGTGTTTTGCTTTTTTAAAAGGTGTTTTTAATTAAATGTACGTTACTGAAAAATGCACATTTAAAACCCTACTGTGATTATAGAATAGAACAGTAATATAACATTTATCAATATATATAGACATGCTTTTCCTTGCTTATTAAGAACAAAAATGCTTAGTCAGCAGCTTTAAAAGTCCCTTTATAACTGGGAATGTTTATGGGTCAATACTCACTATATGGTGAAATATTATAAAAGGTAAAGGTCCCCTGTGCAAGCTCCGGCGTTTACTAGGCAGACTTTGTTTACAGGGTGGTTTGCCAGTGCCTTCCTCAGTCATCTTCCCTTTACCCCCAGCAAGCTGGATATTCATTTTACCGACCTTGGAAGGATGGAAGGCTGAGTCAACCTTGAGCCCGCTACCTGAAACCAACTTCCGTTGGGATCGAACTCAGGTTGTGAGCAGAGCTTGGACTGCAGTGCTGCAGCTTATCACTCTGCGCCACGGTGCTCCTATGGTGAAATATTATGTATAGTTTAAAATGAGTGGTCCCACTATTCTTCATTCTCCCAATCCCTCCCTCCCTACTTCCTTGCCTACTGTCTAATTTCAGTTTTCAGTACTTTTGGGTCAGAGATGTTCAAATAGTGGGTTGGATCCCAAGACTCCTTTTTGCTAGGTTGGATCCTGTGACCCTCTTCCACTTAGTCTTCCTTAACAGAGAAACACTTCCTCCGATGGAGAATTACTTTTTCAGATGGAGAAAAGCTTTCTTTGTTGAAGGAAGTATTTCTGTGTTGGAGGAAAACATGGTGAAAGGGAGTCATAGAGTCCAACATAGTTGAAGGGAATCATAGCACCCAGTCCAGTATTGACAGTTGTCAATTGTACTTACCAGGTGAATTATTTTCAGATGTTTGATTTCGGTGTGCAACGATATATTCTACGCATAGTCTTCCCATCAGTGAGGTTGCTGTTTTGTGTGAGTGAGGCAATGTGCATATTTCCCATGCCTGTAAAATTTTGGTACATGCGAAGAGAACACTGGATTTTTGAGGGCATCCATCTGCATGTTCCAAAATGTACACACTCCAAAAATACATTCATTACCCCATTCACAGCAAATGGCAACCGCACATATTGGGAGACTCGTGCATAGAACATATTCCCGAAATCAAATATCTGAAAAGGTCTGTGGACTTCTTTTCAGTATTCTCCAATGGGAATATATCAGTTGTAAGGGTTTCATTTTGTTTGTTTGTTTTAATTCCAAGCGACCTGTAGGAGATTTATGTGCATGGTTTCCTTTAGCATTAACAGGAGTGTGCATAAAAACATTGTACAGCAATACATGAATGGTCCCTTAATAGTTAAATGGCTATAATTTACTACCCTACAAAGCAACTTGAGAACTTGCATGCCATGCATCCAGATCTTTGTTCACCAGACTATGCTGGGTAATAAAAAAAAAAAGCTGAATAATTTTATGACTAATAACATTAGTAATTCTATATGTTCGGGATCAAATCTAATTCTGCGGAGTGTAATAATAGAAAGGAGGGTGGTCTTGCAGTTTAAAATACAGATCCCCGGGTCAAATTTCAGGGTTCTGTTTAAGCTCTGCAAACTGTCGGTGTAGCTAGGAACAGTTTACTCTCTTGCTTCATCTTGAAAGAAATATAATGGGAACATTTACTCACAAGGCAGTGTGATTCCCTTATGGAATGTGATATATAGCCTCAATGTTTTTTCTTGAGTTAAATGGAACAGTAGGTTGACATGGTTAAGTTTCACCGAGGAACTAAAAAAGAGAGAGAGAAGTGGTGGTGGTGTATCTGACATCTTCCCCCAAAGATGTATCTGTAGGGTTGCCAGCTTTGGGATGGCAAATTCCTGGAGGTTTTGGGATGAAGCCTGGGGAGGGCAGGGTTCGGAGAGGAGAGGAATCTCAGCAGAGTATAATGTCATGGAGTCCGCCCTCCAAAGCAGCCATTTTCTCCTGGGGAAAGTCATCTCTGTTGTCTGGAGATAGGGATGCCATCCTCCAGGTGGGACCTGGGGATCCCCTGGAATTACAGCTCATCTCCAGAGTACAGGAAACTGCAGGGAAGATTCTCAGTTATCATCTATTCACACTGTTCTGTTTATTAAATCAGACTTCTCTTCCCCAGTTCCAGACAAATCAGGCAGATCTAAGGTCAAAAACGCATGGTCGCTGTAGCCTCCTTTATTCCCTGTTTCAGCCAGGATCAATTTTTTGCGAACGGACTTTACCTTATTGATTGTCGGCTCAGCCCTGTTTCGACGCAAAATGAACCCAGCTTTTCTCATTCCACTTTTAGCCCGAGTCAAACTGTTCTTCCTGGCTCGTCATTGGTCAATTTGAAACAACCAATCATCGGGGGTGGGGGGCGTGACAAACTAAACAGGAACTCCATGTCTCCCGCATTTTCTGTTTCTATGGATCAGTTTGCACACAGTTTTGTCCCTGCTCAATCAAGGTAATGAGTCCAGTTTTTCCCCCAGCTCGGGTTACTTTGATCCTCGCTGAAATGGGGAATAAAGGAGGTTCAGCGACCGTGCGTTTTAGACCATAGTCTAACCAAGGCTGAGCCAAAATGGGGCCCCATTTTGTGAAACCATCTCCCCCCCCCCCATACACACAAAAGGGAGCTCCTGTTTTTTCAGTCTTTGGAGAATGCAAACAAATGGGTAAAATATTCAGCCTCTGGCGTTGATTTCATTGTTTTGCTATTGTTTGCTATAAAAAGGCTTTAAAAAGACAAGCCACCATGGCAGAGATGTGTAGGGAGTTAAGAGACAATAACCCATTTGTAAATGTTATGAGGCCAAATGGAATCTCTTCTGACATTCAGGAGAGGATGGAAATTCCCCAGCAGGGGTAAAGCAGTTTGAGGAGGGCATTTTTCAGTGGGCAAATGGCATGAGAGGGAACAGTAATAAAGCCTTTTCCCTCCACATTGTTTTCTTACTCAACTGAGCAACCCCAGCGGTTAATCTTTGTGAAAGGGAAAAAAGGTTTTTTAAAATAAACCTTAATTTATATGGCTATACAGAGACAAATGGGCAGTACCATTCTCTGCATATTACTGTGGAATGTCTCTCTTAAAGTGACCAAGGGAGACAATCTAGAGAATATATTTTCCCCTCCCCGGGAAAATGCTGTTCTTTCCATCAAAACATCATACCCTTAAAACATTCACATCTTTCCAGGAAATTAATCATTGCCCGATTTGTTTATTTACTTCATTTGTGCTCCATCTTTCTCCCCAATGGGGACCCAAAGTGGCTTACACCATTCCCCTCGCCTTCCTTTTATCCTCACAACAACCCTGTGAGGTAGGTTGGACTGAGTGTGTGACTGGCTCAAGGTCATCCTGCAAACATCTATGGCACAATGGGGATTCAAACCTGGCTCTCCCAGAGTCTAGCTACAACAGACTTTCTCTCATTAACTACATTGTCTTTTACTGTTCACAGGTAGTATGAACCTGAGATGCTAGTATGGGGGGGAATGAGGATTGGACTGGAATGTGGAAACCTGGGTCCATATCCCCACACATCCATGAATCTTGCTATATGACCTTGAGCCAGTCATCTATATCAGCCTAATCTACCTCACAGGGTTATTGTGAAAATGAGATAGAAGAACCATTTACACAACTCTGAGCTCCTGGAGGAAGTACACAGAATCACCTTATTCCTCACAGAGGCCTGACTTAACCCGCCTCCATAACTGTAAACACACACATAAATGTGTAATTTGAGCCTTTGTATCTTTAACCAGGAAGTTTATTCATTTATTGTTTTATCTAGTAGAAAGTCAAACTATGGCTGATAAGTAGAGTGATTTGTTTATTAGATAGCAGAGTGCGGATCAAGTAGACTGAGACAGTGAATGGGGGTGGAAATCCAGAGTAGGCTGAGTAAAAGTCTTCTACTCCAGCCTGAAAGATATGTTATCTTTTTTCCATAGCCAAACAGCAAGTAAATCTTGTTTTTTTGGCAGGACAACAGAGGCAGATAGGAGGAAGATGCCTGACATCTCAACAAACGAATTAGTGAAACAACTTGAAAACGTAGATAAGCTTACCACATTTTGTCTTGGGGTAAAGCATTCCACCCACAAGGAGGAAGCTGTACAAAAACATTCAGTTTAATTATCTGTCAAAAGAAGCACAGTTTCTGGAGACTAGAGATAAAGCTGTGATGCATTTATTTTTAACATGCAGTGACTGTAATTATTAACAAAAAATTCATGTAGTAATTACCTTGTTTCTAGTATGGGGAAAATGTTCTGAGCTGGTCACACAGGCTCACCCTAGAATTCATTCATTCATTCATTTACTTCATTTATACCCAGCCTTTCTACGCACTGACCCAAAGTGGCTCCATTTTATCCTGACAACAATCCTGTGAGGTAGGTTAGGCTGAGTGTGTGACTGGCCCAAGGTCTCCCAGCAAGCTTCCATGTTAGCGTGGAGATTTGAACCTGGGTCCAAGTCTGATACTCTAACCACTGCAACATACTGGCTCTGAACAGTCCTAAGTACATTTTCCTGGGAGTAAGCCCCGTCGAGTAGACCTGAGTAGAATTCTGAGTAAACTTGCCTAGGATTGGTTCTTGTAGGTTATCCGGGCTGTGTGACCGTGGTCTTGGCATTTTATTTCCTGACGTTTCGCCAGCAGCTGTGGCAGACATCTTCAGAGGAGTAACACTGAAGGACAGTGTTACTCCTCTGAAGATGCCTGCTACAGCTGCTGGCGAAATGTCAGGAAAGAAAATACCAAGACCACGGTCACACAGCCTGGATAGCCTACAAGAACCAATGAACTCTGACCGTGAAAGCCTTCGACAATATTTTGCCTAGGATTGCCCTCCAAATCAGAAAAACCTTATTTAATTTGTGATATTAAGTAAACAGGCTACAGTCTGAAGTACAGACAGTTCATAGTGGACAAAACCTAATAGTCAAGACAGTGAGGCTTCCTGGAGAAGGCACAGATATATTCTTCCCCAGAACATATGGGCGAAAATGCATGGTCGCTTTAGCCTCCTTTATTCCCTGTTTTAGCCAGGATCGAATGCACGTTTGGCGAAAACGCATGCGTTGGATCCTGGCTGAATCCTGGCTGAAACAGGGAATAAATGAGGCTAAAGCGACCGTGCGTTTTCGCCCTTCCTTTATTTTCTCTTATAGAAGCAAACTGCTTATATTCTTAGGAGAAAAATTAAGCTCTGCATTTAGGGACAATTCATCACTCCAGCAGCAGTGTCTTCGGGGGTTGTTGGGAGTTGATCAGTGCTATGTATACGGTAGTTGTTCTTCCCCCCAAAAGTGGCACAAGGGAAGATAATGTTTACTTCAAACACCTGAGGAACATCTCGAGCTGTGCAGCAGGGCTAGAAAACTTTGTGAAACTAAGAGGCTGAGCTCCCTTTTCTCTGACAGAGCTATCAAATCCAGAAAACTCCTAGCTTTCGGGCATACCACTGAACTTAGAGCACCTTTCTTGATAAGGTTGTTTACAGATACACTAGGTTTGTTGAAGGGATCTAATTCTCTATGCTCAGAAACATCTGTTTTAGAGGCAACTGGAGCAGGGCTGCCACAGGCCTGGAGAGAAATGTCTTGCACCTTAAATAGAGGCTTCATATAGAGAAACGGACAGCTGAAGTTTTTCTTGGCAAGGTAAATAACATCTCATTAAAGCTTTATTAAAGGGAAGGACATAGTTACAACCTCAGCAGGAAGACATAGGTTTGTGTTTGCCCTTGGTTCCTTCTTGAGGGTGTTGCTGGACCTGGGTCTCTTGTTGAATGGGAAAGAGTGCCTTTCACTAGCTTTGGCCTTTCCTGGCCACTGTGTTGCATTTCCTGGTAACATTTGGGCTAGACGACTGCAATATGCTTAGGGTTGCCAGGTCCCTCTTCGCCACTGGTGGGAGATTTTGTGGGTGGAGCCTGATGAGGGCAGGGTTTGGAGAGGGGAGGGACTTCAATGCTACAGAGTCCAATTGCCAAAGCGTCCATTTTCTCCAGGGGATCTGATCTCTATCGGCTGGAGATCAGTTGTAATAGGAGGAGATCTCCGGCTACTACCCGGAGGTTGGGCAACCCTACTTTGGGGTTTGTTAGGCTGAGAGAGAGTGACTGACCCAAGGTCATCATGAGCTTCTATGGCAGGCTGGGCATTTGAACAAGATTCTCCCAGATCCTAGTTCAGCACTCTAACCAGCACACTGCTGAAATAGCAGCCAGAATCCCTAGTGATATAAGATTTTTTTACTTAGTGCAATGTGTTCATGCACTGGTCCCTAGATGAAGGTATTTCTCTAGAGCAGTGGTGGCGAACCTATGGCACGCATGCCAGAGGGAATACTCAGAGCCCTCTCTGTGGACACGCATGCCGTAGCCCCAGCACAGAGTTTTCCTGAGTTCGTTACTAGAAAGACAGAGGGACGTGGGGCCGGGCTGCTCCCCTCCCCCTCTCCACACGCGCCTGAGGGCATTTCTCACATCATCCACCCCTCTGCCCAGCAGCCCAATGGGAGCACTTCCTTCCTCCCCGTCACATGCGGCAGGGCGGCTCACATGCCGGGCAGCTCACATGTGGCGTGAGGGTGCGGCACAGATAGCAGCCTGTTGAGTCTGTGGCGAAGGTGATTCCCGTGGTGGGGTTGGAGAGGAGCTAGGTTGGAGGGGAGCATAGCTCACAGCGTGGCATAGCTGGAGGGGAGTAGAGCGCTCGGGCCACAGCGCGGGCTTTGCCGCTCCTCCCACCTTTCAGTGAAATCCGCTACTAAAAGAGGAACACCCACTTACCCAGCATGTAATTAACCTGTGGAACTCTTTGCCACAGGATGTGGTGATGGCATCTAGCCTAGATGCCTTTAAGAGGGGATTGGACAAATTTCTGGAGGAAAAATCCATCACGGGTTACTAGCCCTGATGGGTATGTGCTTCCTCCTTATTATAGATGTGGGCCACTGTGAGATACAGGAGCTGGACTAGATAGGTCCAACGCATGTACAGCGGAGGTGAATCAAAAGTAGGAAATGCACTCAGATGCCTTTTCAGAGCAGGCCAAAAGGTCTGCAAATTCAAAAGGAACCCCAGCTGAGAATCACTGCCGTAGATTGTTGATTCAGGGAATATCCATTTTTTAGTGTTAATTAATGGTGTTGGCTATTTTTGGTATAGGGATAGATTTGTATTGGGTGCTTCATTTTTTTTTGTTGCTCTAAAACTTACAAAGTATGAGCCAAGGTTAGACAAATTATCAGCATGCATACAACAGCAAAAATCACATTAATTGTTCAAAAGCATGCCAAATGCGAACTTTTACCTTACAATAAAAAGTTGTTTGTATCATTGAAAGCTCTGTTATTGTGTTTTTCTTTTAAGACAAAAGATGTTAATGTACGAGTTGTTTTTACTAAACTAAAACCTCAGTATTCAGGTTAAATTGCCGTGTGGGCACTTTGCGATAAATAAGTGGGTTTTGGGTTACAGTTTGGGCGCTCGGTCTCTAAAAGGTTCGCCATCACTGCTCTAGAGGCTCCATGCAGCCATTAAGAGGGAGAGGCCGCAGCTTTTGGTTGGAGTGTGGGTTACTTGTTTCGTTTCTGTTCGTGGGCTGTCTGCTTCAACACTTTACCAGTTTCTGCCAAGCCTGTGTTCAGTGTTGGTTTTTTATTGTTGTTTAAGTACCTTCAGAGAAACCAGATGTTCATCTGATTGCAGGAAGTGTTTTGTGAGAGTGATCTATTTCTCCCTGTGTTCACTCCTGGTGAGAGCAGGAGTGTTGCGTTCATTGTGTTGTTTTTACCAGGTTCAGAAAAGCTAGGGTGTGTGTGTGTGTGTTTGGTGCTCGGTTCAGGAAGAGTGTGGGCGCAATGGGCAGGGAGGATGTGAGGTGTGATCCTGGTTATCACTGCACCTGCCTAAGTATTGGGCAGAATAGAGATTCTGTTAGTGTATCACACCTCCTGCTGCTTAATGCTCTACCAGTTGAGTTGACTGAGATGGTTTTTGGTGCAAGATTCCATGGCTTGAAGTCATGGGGGGGTTAAATTTCTATTCTGTTGCCTATTTAACAGGCACAATTCATGAGTTTGTGGCTGGAATTGAAATTGTTGAAGACTTTCTATTCCTTGGTTCCATCATCAACCAAAAGGGAGACTGCAGCCAAGAAATCAGAAGGAGATTGAGACTGGGAAGGGCAGCCATGAAGAAGCTAGAAAAAATTCTTAAGTGTATGGATGTGTCACTGGCAACCAAGATCAGGTTAATTCATGCCATCGTATTCCCTATTACTATGTATTGGTGTGAGAGCTGGACAATGAAAAAAGCTGATAGGAAGAAAGTAGATTCCTTTGAAATATGGTGTTGGAGGAGAGTGTTACGGATACACTGGACCGCCAAAAAAAAAATCAGTGGGTTTTAGATCAAATCAAGCCTGAACTGACCCTAGAAGCTAAAATGACTAAACTGAGGCTGTCGTAGTTCGGACATACTATGAGAAGACAAGAGTCACTGGAAAAGACAATCATGCTAGGTAAAGTTGAAGGCAGCAGGAAAAGAGGAAGACACAACAAGAGATGGATTGACTCTATAAAGGAAGCCATGGCCCTCAATTTGCAAGATCTGAGCAAGGCTGTTAAGGATAGGACACTTTGGAGGACATTGATTCATAGGGTCGCCATGAGTCGGAGATGACTTGGTGGCACTTAACACACACACACACACACTCACAGACATGTTCATGGAGGAGAGGGGTATTCATGGCTACTAGTAAAAATGAGAATTAGTCATGATGCATACCTATTCTCTCCAGGATCACATGAGCATGCATATTATATTAGGTACTTTGGAATGCTGGCAGGACAATGCTGCTGCAATTGTCTTTTTTAAAAAAATATTTAGTCAATAAAATTAACAAAAGCAAAAACAAAAAAAAACATATAGCAGTCTTCATAATTTAAAATACAATATATATATGTGTGTGTAAACTTAAAAAAACACACACCCTGAATGACTATATTACAGCTTCACGGTTTAGTCCTCTATAAAATAACTAGACTGTCATCGCGGAACATTGTCCTTTCCCACCCTTGATTATAAGATTTTCCATTTTATTTACAATTCGTAACCATAGCTCGTCTAGGTTTATTGTATCACCCATTTTTCTGATGTGTTGTTAACTTAATTAATACATATATTTCTTTTACTTTAACCAACCATTCCTCTACCTTTGGAGTCGTTTTTTGTTACCAATGTCTGACAAAAGTCATTCTAGCAGCAGTTATCATGTGTAACCCCATACATAGTTTATGTTTAGTTAGGTTAGGGGCTAAATTTAACAAAAAATATCTCAGGTTTACATGGGATATCAATCTCCATTCCAACAGACAGATATTTCACTATTTCAGTCCAGAACGTTATAGCTCTCTCAGACTTCTACCACATATGAATGAAGTCTGCTTGTTTTTTATCACAGTACCAGCAACTATCGTTAATTGATGTGTAGATTTTACTTATTCTAATTGGAGTTAAATGCCACATATATACCATCTTAATTAGATTTTCTCTTATTACAAGCTAACTGAGAAATCCAATCCCTTTGAAAAAATATATTCCCATTCTTGATCACTCAATGATTTATCTAAGTAAATGTTCCATTTGTCCCTATAGCCTAATGTTGAATTTAAATTTTCTTTTACTAAAATTGCATATATTTGCTGCTGCAATTGTCTTGTTTGTGGGCTTCCTAGAGGCACCTGGTTGGCCACTGTGTGAACAGATTGCTGGACTTGGTGGTCCTTGGTCTGATCCAGCATGGCCTTTCTTATGTTCTTAACCTATAATTCACATATAAGTGCTAGAAGTCAGTTGTAAGGAAAAGGGGGGAACCCTACATTTTCTAAGCATCTCTGAGGAGAAATCAGATGACATTTGCATTGGATAATTATTAATTATTATATTTGGTGTCTGCTGATGTTTGAAAATCATTTGTGCTCTGTGAAATCCACTAGTCTCTGAACAGAGAGCTGCATTGGCAAAGAGAATCTTCTCCCAACCTGTTCTTCCACAGGGTGAAACAAGGCACTTCCTTTCCAGCAAAAAAGGAGATGATCTGTCTTCTGTTGTTGCAAAATGAGCAACAGCTGCCTCCTGTTCTACATACTGACTGTTAAAACTCCATTATTTAGAGTGTGTTATCTAACCCTTTAGACACTGATCAGTTTTCACAAGGAGATATTTCTCTGTTCTATGTCCCAGCTTCTCTTTAGAAATGTACCCACGAGGCATGTTGCAATCTATTAACGGGAGAGGGAAACTAAACTCAGCGGGTGCACATTTTGTGTGTGTTTTTTTCACACATAAAGAACGAGGAATACCTTGCACAAATTTCTCAGTAAAAAGGCCATGACTTTCCTAACATGTTCCATAGAGTAACGGTTCCCCCTTTTAAAGTAATTCATTTTGGGCTCTTATATAATGACCTTGATCCAGCTGAGGTTAGAGGTGACTAAGCTGCAGTGCTAAATAGGGGGTGTGCATAACAATATGCCGAACCGAGAAAGGCGGCATTTAAACAAACCCGAAAAGCCAAAGTAACCAAATATTTTCAGCTTTTTTGGCTTTTCGGGTTTCCCTGTGGCCTCATGGAGCTCCTTTTAACGTTTAAAGGGAACGGCTCCATGTTAGTCAATGAGAAATCTTTGTGGGGCTCCGAAGTTTGGGTCCCGGAGTCCAATATTATGGGCACCCAAATGGAGGAAAACTGGGTATCCATAAAATCATACCTCCTTACCCAAACTTTACCAAACTCAAGGGTTCTTATAAAGAGAGGCACCAGCAGCTATGCCTCTACCTTGAAAAACAACCCACCACCACCACAGCCCCAGAAAGATTCCCCACAGGGTATAATGGAGCCAAAACTTTTCAGTTATCTGGAAAAATGCCGGGAGGGGGGGGGAATCCATATCAATATGGGGATTCGACATTTTTTGATTTTCCCAAAACAATGTTGGGTCCATTAAACCCGAACCTGAAAAATACCCGGGGGGGGGGGGAGTGTGTGTGTATGCTGACTGTGGCAGCTGAGCGCTTTTTTCTTGTTTTAAAAAAACCCGGACTTTTCAGGATGATAATGGAGTCAGTGTAAAAAAGAAGGGTAGGAATGCAGCATTGTGGGTCTGTATGTGGGGTTTAGCTCTGCCCTGTTTCATCTTGGAATTTATTGCCCTTCAAGTCTGCTACCAACCTGTGATAATTTCGCATTGAATCAATGCCAGAAAAAAAGCAAATGCTAACTGCACTTATGAAATATAACTGCAATGGATCTAAAAGCTAGTCTCCTGGTGTTTTATTAGATGTTGATACATCTACATTTATTACATTTTAAAGTCTTAGTTTGTGTTTGAAAGATTGCCGTATATGGATGCCAAGAGAATGTATTTGTCATTATATTTTTTACAAGAGGCTGCAAAGTGCGAAAGGAGATATTTTTTATTAGAGCTTCTGCAGCTGACTGTGCACAAACATTTTGGAATTCTTCGGTGCCCTTAAGAAAATGCGGGCCCATGTATCCATGAAAACGGGATCTAATATTTTTGAAATGGCAAGATTGCATTAGGCCTAAGAGTTGGGAAGAGTTTAAAAAACAAAATTAAAAGTCCTGTTGAAAAGTTCTTGTATCGTTTAGAAATATCCAACATTTGAATTAAATGATATAACAGCATTCCAAAGAACAGCAATTTTTCATTTTCTCCAAATGGATATATTTAATGCTATTTAGGATAAAATTGCCTTTTAATTTACAACTTATCTCTCTATGCACCTCACTGTGAACAGACCTATAATTCTACTCCCCATGTGTGTCTTTTGATTTCAGTACAACTGCCACTTTAAATTGTTTTTTAAAAGTCTATAGAAAGAAAACCTTCATTATTCCTCGGTGACCTTTACTAAACACAGGTTGCAGCAGGATTACGCATTAGAGAAAAATCTGAACTGTTTTTCTTAAGGCCCTAGCTTTTAGCCTGCCAGTGGCTGCTCAGTTTTATTATTATTTTTCACCTCTTCAAATCTCAGCTGCACAATTAATGTTGCATTTAAATATAAATATGTGCATATATATTCCTTTCCAGGACTGAAGAGCTGGTCAAAGTTGTTGGTGCAAAACCAAAAATGAGCTATAAAGAGACAAATTGCATGAAGGACTGACTTTCATCTGTTCAAATTGCTGTACGTTGCTCATCTTTTCTCTCTAGCTCAGGGGTGGGGAACGTCAGGCCTGGGGGCCGTTTAAGGCCCTCGAAATCATTTGGTCTGGCCCTTTGTGGGTCCTGGCAGATCTCTAGCTCAGAAGGATTTAAGACTGGTGATCCACCCCCTCCCACGTATAGGAATAGCCTCTATTCAAGGTGGATGTGAGTTTGTTTTGCCGAGAATAATAACCCTTCCCCCTCCCTTGCAGAAGAGTCATTAGCTATGGAGCTGTTAGGACAGCCCAAGAAACTGTGTTAACCCTTTCCCACCCGAGCCATGGAGAAACGTATTCCCTCTGTACTACAAGAGGGCTGACGCCCGGCTGGTGCAACAGGCCATCCTGTGCCACCAGGTGGGTGAGTGCGCCACCTGTTGGATGCCTGCCTGCTTGCCCATGCTGGGGAGGGGTCATCTGGGGCAGCTGCTTGCTTGGGGCTTGGTCGACTAATTTTTAAGTTGATAATTTTGTATGGCCCGCAAATGATGTTATAAATATCCAAATGGCCCTTGGCGGGAAAAAGGTTCCCCACCCTTGCTCTAGCTAATAATAGGGTTGCTAGCACCAGGTTGGGAAATACCTGGAGATTTCTTGGGGGGGAGGGGGAAGCCTGAGGAAAGTGGGACCAGGAGAGGGGAGGGACTTCAATGCCATAGAGTCCAATTGCCAAAGCAGCCATTTTTTCCCAGGGGAACTGATCTGTATTGCCTGGAGATCAGATGTAATAGTGGGAGATCTCCAGCCACCACCTGGAGGTTGGCAACCCTAGCTAATAATCAGAAGTAAGACTCCAACACTGCAGTCCTATACAATATTAGGTGTCCATTGGTTTTAGTGGAATTAAGTATGACTAGTTCAGCACAAAATCAGTCTACATAAACTGCAAAGGAAAACCTGAAAGTACTTCGTTTCAGGCTGATCTGCAACATGCAGCCAATTCTGTGCAGAATTGTTTGGTTTTGGAAGTACTCTAGGGCCGAAATAATTTTCGATAGGGAATTGTACTATCAATATTATTAGTAAATCAATGTAATAAACATAACATAGGTTGAAAGTATTTGTTAGCAATGTTGTGGTGCAAGAACAAAAATGTTATTGTGGCAGTCTCTTAGTAGCATATGGTCTTATGATAAGGTTGCCAATTTCCAGGTAATAACTGGAGATCTCCTGCTATTACAACTATACATTTTTATAAGCAACTCTGTGCTTCAGTTTCACTTTTGAACGTTGTGCTTGTATCGCTTTGAGTTCCAACTACCTGGAGGTTGGCAACCCTACAAGTGGCTTTAGACATTTCTGAAGGTTTTTTGGGGGGCAGTGCTTGAAGAGGACAGAACTAGGGGAGGGGAAGAAGCTCAGCAGTAGAGTCTGCCTTCCAAAACTGTCAATTCTTGTAGGGGAACTGATCGCTGTAGTTTGGAGATCGGTTGTTATTCCAGGGGAACTCCAGGCCTCACCTGGAGGTTGGTGATCCTTAGCGTTGCCAGGTCCTTCTTCTCCTCCAGCAGGAGGCTGTAGCTTGAAAGTGTGCATGCACGCTCGTCCCTTCTGGTTTAGAACCGGAAGTGCCACCTCGCAAGGGGGCTTATACCTCTAAGTTTGAGTGGTAAAGCGGCCCTTTACCACTCAAACTAAGAGGTATAAGGCCCCTCGCAAGGCGGAACTTCCAGTTCTAAACTGGAAGTGACACGCACGGTATGCACGCGCGTGCGCGTTTGCCCGCCGACCCTCAGGTGGTCAGCGGGCAGAGGGGCAAATTGCCGGGGGTTTGCCCGCCACCAGCGGGCACCTGGCATCCTGTTAGTGCTGTCGGCCTAATTCTCACCATACCACTTCAGTAGAGGGGTGGGCTTGCATGGCTAAATGCTACACACAAAAATCCGTCCACGTAGATAACTAGTGTATTGGGGACGGGGGGGAAACCTGTGCAAAAAATGTGGGAGTTATGATTTACTATCGTGGCATCCTAAGTGTTGGTGCAGGTTATAAACTTCCATGTACAGAAGAAAACAAGTTACTCCAAGCCCTGACGGTTATGAAGAGCACTTAGAATACCCTTGATAAAGGCTGCAAATCTTGCACAAAGTTATGCATGAATGTCATTGGGACATAAGCACATAAAACTGTGGTCTGGACTGAAGCCAACATCCTCTTTCCTTGAGTCTTCAGACTGTTTAAAAAAAGGCAATGAAGGGTGTGAACCTCTCACCCTCATTAATCATCTTGAAGACCCAGGTCTGCAGCAAACAGCACAAAGCTTATTCTTCTGTCACTACTGATTATTCACTGTTTTTATCATCTAACAAGGCATAATTTGGAATTAAAACTTGGTTATGGCAGAAATTGCTGTAGGAAGGAAAAGCAAAGAACAGGATTGATGCGGGGGAAAGAACAAATGACAGGGTGCTAAAACCCTGAGATGAAACTGTTGGAAGAAGGCTTGTTTCCCCCCCACACACACACACAAGAGATCCAGTAATATTGAAATAATAAAAAGATACGTAACAGGGTTAACATCTGGATTTAAGTTCTAAGTTCTTTTCCAGGGTCCTGAAAGCTGTCCAGTCAGCCACAGTATGGGTCCGTACTTTTTCAGTAGCAGCTCCAGCACTGTAGAATGCCCTCCCAGGGGAGATGCAGGTGTCTGGTTTCTGCAGCAGTTGTAAAGCTTGTTGTTTTCAGGCAGGTACTTGGCAGTTAGTTTTAAAAGGAGGCATTCCCTAGAGGACAAGTTCTGTGGTTTGGATCTCCCCCTAGGCTGCCAGGTCCCCCCTCTCCCCTTCAGGAGGACATTGTGATGAAATTTGGAATTTGTGCGTATGCACACGCCGACGCACAAGCGTCCCTTCCAGTTTATAACCAGAAGTGCTGCCTCGCGAAGGGCCTTATACCTCTTAGTTTGAGTGGTAAAGCAGCCCTTTACCACTCAAACTAACCACTCAAACTAAGCAGCCCTTTACCACTCAAACTAAGAGGTATAAGGCCCCTCATGAGGTGGAACTTCCGGTCCTAAACCAGAAGTGACACGTGCGGTATGTACCTGCACGTTTGCCCGGCGGCGGGCAGAGGGGTAAATTGCCGGGAGTTTGCCCGCCACCAGCGGGCACCTGGCAACCCTATCTCCCCCCCCTTATTGTCCTGTTTTAAAAATTACTTCATTTATACCCCACTTTTCTCTCCCATGGAGATCCAAACTGGCTTACAACATTAGTTGTAGATATGGTTTTTGTAAGCTGCCTTGAGCCACTGTGATGAATAAGAAAGGCATCGTGGAAATATTTTGATATATAAAGTTAAAATTTGTCCAAGGGAATTGCTGTTCATTGCCAACAAAGTTTGCTGTAGCTTTGATCCACTACAACTTCTTATTTTTCATTATATCCTACCCATATACAGCAAACTAATAACAGACCCTATTTATTTTTAAATCCAGACCGAGCAGAACATAATATCTGTATTAAAATATCAAGCTGATTGCTCAGCTGCTGAAATGTGATTAAACTTAACCCCTTTGAAGGTTTGCTTAACAAGCAACAATTCACATATTTGATAAATATTTTTGTGTTTGCTCATCCTGAACATTCTACAACTTTATTATTCTCTGCCCCTGGTCACTTAAATATTCCACCAATCAGGAAAACACAATCCAAGACCTACCTTTGCAGTATTTATCTTTGTGCCTCGGGTTGCCACCTCCAGGTTGGGAAATACCTAGAGATTTTTGGGGCAGAGCCTGAGGAGGGTGGGGTTTGGGGAGGGGAGGGACTTCAATGCCATAGAGTCCAATTGCCAAAGCAGCCATTTTCTCCAGGGGAACTGATCTCTATCAGCTGGACATCAGTTGTAATAGCAGGACATCTCTTGCTGTTACCTGGAGGTTGGCAACCCTAGTTCTCCACAAAGATCTGTTCTGGAGAAAAATGGCAGCTTTGGAAGGAGGAGTTTATGGTATTACATCCCTGCTGAGTTCCCTTCCTCTCCAAACTCTGCCCTCCCTGGGCACCACCCCCAAATCTCCAGGAATGTGCCAAGCCACAGCTGGCAAGTCTACAACAGCACAAAAATACTGGCTGCTGAACTTGCGGAGTACTTTCTGTTTGTCGGATTCCTCTTTGGAAAATGAGGCCAAACAGGGCTACTGAGTAACCAAAGTATTTTGGTTCCATGCTGAAGTGATCTGTTTTCTCGGAGCACAACAGCACACACAATCGGAGCTTGCTGGATTTTAATTACGAGGAAGGAGTGGTAGAATGTTTTAGTTCCATCGTCAACATTTTCTAGCCGTAAGGGATGTACGGTTTATTCTTCTGCACAGGGAAATTGTATACATAGTTTTCATTAGCATGAATGGAAGTCGCTTTGCCTGCATAATCCTATTGTGGGTTGATTAGAGAAGGAGGCCCTGTTCTACCCTGGAGTCCATCTTAAATAGAAATAAACATCATTTCATTGTATATTTTTGCTGAGGCCCATATCCTGGTTGGGTTAACTAGTGTCATAAAGAGAATTCTCTTGATTCCTCCTTACCCAATTTTGCTCTGAAATCCAACAATCCATTGTTTTTCCTCATTTCACAAGTCTGCGTCTGATCAATTTGATGAGAGCTGAGGCAGGAAAGGAGGTTCTGCAAAGTTTCATAATTTTACTCTGTAGGGTCTCAGAGGCAGGCAACGTCTTCCCAACCTTGCTATCCTCCTGCTAAAGCATCACCCTGTGATGTGTGACATAAAACAATTGCATGGGCTGGTTACAAAAGTGTGTATGGATTTCTCTACAAAGAGAAATGAAATAGAAATACCTCTCTTCAAAGAGAATAAGAGAAATCAATAGGTATATTTTAAAAAGCAAATTGGGGGGATCCCCTCCCCATAACAATGCTAGTGTTAACCTTATATGAAGAAGGCAGAAAGTAATTAATTTTAGAAAAAATGCCATATTTATTTGTTTATTTATTCGATTTCTTGCCCACCCTCCCCGGCTGAGGCCAGGCTCAGGGTGAGTCACATCAACCATCAGAATTTAAAATGATAAAACATTCCATTTAAAAACAGGCAACTCTCAAGATGGTGCTCCACTTTCTATCGACTTGACAGAGCAAACAAGCAGGCCACCCCCTCAGATGGATTCCAACATATAATATAAAAGGGGGGGATAGGGACACCAGCAGGTATGATATCCGCAGCTACTAGGGTTGCCAACCTCCAGGTACTAGCTGGAGATCTCCTGCTATTACAACTGATCTCCAGCAAATAGAGATCAGATCACCTGGAGAAAATGGCCACTGTGACAATTGGACTCTATGGCATTGAAGTCCCTCCCCTCCACAAACCCCGCCCTCCTCAGGCTACGCCCCAAAAACCTCCCGCCGGTGGTGAAGAGGGACCTGGCAACCATAGCAGCTACCCTCAACTATAGGCCTGGTGCAGCTACCCTCAACTATAGGAATAGCTGTCTTACAGGCTGGTGGAACTCTTTAAGGTCCCACAGGGCCCTGATGTCACAGGACAGAGCATTCCACTAGGCCGGGGCCGGGGCCAAGAAGGCCATGCTCTCGTCAAGGTCAGCCACACAGTATTAGGGCTGGGGACCACCAGTAGATTGTTATCAGCAGATCATAACTCTCTTTGAGGGGTATATTAGCCTATTTGTTGGCATTCATGTTTGGGGTACTTGCATATAAAGGCCAGCCCAAAGTCATCTCTGAGCAGATACCAACACCCTTTGACTGACACAACTTGGAATATGTGATCAGTCAGGAACTGCCCATAAACAAAAATGGCTGTTCTGAAACTGTAATTCTATGCCCAGCAAAAAGAAACCAGCTGGTTTCACCAGTGATGGTCAGACATTCTAACTCACAAGAATCCCATTTGGCTAGATCCAAATAACAGATTACTACCTAAAAATCTGATCCCAGCTCAACATTTATCAGATGCTTCGTAGCCATGTTGGTCTGCAGTAGAGCAGCTAGATTCGAGTCCAGTAGCACCTTAGAGACCAACAAGATTTACTCTGAGAATTTTACTTTACTTTATGAATTTTACTTAATTTGTAGATCCCCCCCTTGATTCTTGATTGTACACTATGAATTATGTTGCACATGGTTACACTTGATGAATGGAGATTTAGTCTTCAAGCCACGTAAACATTAAACCAGGGGTGTCGAACATAAGGTCCGTAGGCCAGATCCAACTCTTTGAGAGCCCTTATCCGGCTCACGAGCCAGCTGAGGCAGCCACCCCCCACACTCTTGATCTGGGCTGGCGATGCATGGCATGGCCTGGCCCGACCAAGCGACATTTATGTCATATCTTGCCTCCTAACAATTGAGTTCAACGCCCCTGCATTAAACCATTGTTGCTAATATATATTTTTCTGATAGGCTCAATGAAGAAGAAGAGTTGGTTTTTATAAGCCGACTTTCTCTGCCACTTATGGAAGACTCAAACCGGCTTACAATCACCTTCCCTTCCCCTCCCCACAAGAGACACCCTGTGAGGTAGGTGGGGCTGAGAGAGCTCTAACATAGCTGTAACTTGCCCAAGGTCACCCAGCTGGCTTCATGTGTAGGGGTGGGGAAACAAATCCAGTTCACCAGATTAGCCTCCATCGCTCATGTGGAGGAGTGGGGAATCAAACCTGGTTCTCCAGATCAGAGTCCACCACTCCAAACTACCACTCTTAACCACTACGCCATGTGGTTTTGAAGTTATGAAACAGCGTAGTCTTCAAGTTATGAAACCACTCCTCCTAATTTAATCAATGTGAGACACCATCTGCGATTAACCAGGTATAAAAAATGGTTGAAGAAGTGGGTTACAGGCTGCCATTACTCTCCTATTCCAAATGGAAATGAAATGGTAGGCAAGGTGTTTTTTTTAAATAGCAAAAGGTGGTAGTGTGCTTTAAAGTCCGTCAGAAACCTATTTAATGTTTTCTCAAAGACAATTTGAGAATGAAGTCTGACCATGCAAAATCACTGCCGTAAGTGACCTTTGTGGATTAACCTTTTTACTATTTTTAGCGGGGGAGGGTTTCAGAGCCACTGAACATCAGCATAACATTTGGGCAAGCTGTGCATTTAATACTGACTTTCCCCCACACACACAATTAATATTTATCAGTTTCAGTGGCAACCCTACCTAAAAGGTACAGGGTCTTTAAATATTTCATGAACAAAAGAGGCCGTTTTTTCTCTCTTTAAGACGGGAGGGTGGGTTTGAGCATTTGGTAAATAGTTGCTCTGCTTGGAATCTCCCATGCCAGACTTTTTTGTTTGGAAAAGGAAGGGGTCTGTCCCACTAAAAATGAGTTATAAGTCTTGTGTGAGAAGTGGTATCTGTGTGGTCATGTGACCTGTCCTGCTTACATTAACCTTTAAAACACTGAGGGCAGAGAAGGTATGATATACATCATAGCTGTGCCAGTCAAGTATCTGCAGGCAAGAATCAAGCATATGTGCTGGTAGAGTCATAACAAAACTAAGAAGACTGAGAACTTACATGTCTTGTGACAGAGCGAGACCTTTGTAACCTACTTTCAACATAATTCAAGTTACTGTTTAAAAAGATTACGATTAAGGACATAGTTGAAACTTAGCAAAATGTTAATGTTCCACATGGATGCATACCATTCCAGGGCGTTCTTGGGTCGATAAACTGAAATGTATGAAGGAAGGCATTTGTTCTAAAATTCAGTGCAAAATAATATTCCTGTATTTCTAATATGTGCTGTAAATTATAAAGTAGATGTATCAATGTAGAAACAAGTAGTTGTTTCATGTGAAGGAAGATCACTTTTTACATAGCTGCTTTGTAAAAACCATAACTTGGTTATGGACCCAATCAATCCCCTTCTCCTTTTTTATGGATCTGTGAGAGGAGGAAAAATGTATCCAACTGTATAGAATCCTGAGGCGTGCTAATGGTACCATCCTAACCAGGGTTTCACCCTTCTGAGTCCGTTGCCGTCATTGGGTTTAGTCTGATGTAACTCTGCTTAGGATGGTACAGTTAATCTCAGAAAATAGTTATGAGTATGTTTTTTTAAAGGAATAATGTTACTGTGGCTCCAGCTTTCCAGCATTTAGGAAAGATTGGGGATTCTGGAAGAAAAAATGGAGTTTCTCGGTAGCTTTAATTGGCTTCATATACAGATAAATGTGGTTTGGTTTTGTTGCTATGACTAGATTCAGTGCATTGTGGGATTTTGAGAAAGCATAAAACAGCATGGAGTAATATCAGCTGTACAAAATTGGTTTGAGGACATTTATCTGAAGATGGTGATGCTAGTTCAGAGATTCTTCTTGGTGATCGGATAGCTTTCTAATACTTTCCAATTGAAATTGGCTAGCTAAACCTAATGGGCAGCCCAATCCTCAGGGATGCCGTGGCAGAGATGGCCAGCAGCCAGCATAGGGTTGCCAGCTCCAGGTTCAGAAATACCTGGAGATTTGAAGGTGGAGCCTGGGTGAGTGGGGTTTAGGGAGGGAAGGGACCTCAGTAGGGTACAATGCCATTCAGTCCACTTTCCAAAGCAGCCATTTTCTCTAGGTGAAGTGGAATAAATGTTTCAAATAATTAATTACTTAGTAAGCTTTGTATGTAGTCTTGAGACCAGTTGTAATTCCAGGAGAGCTCCAGCCTTCACCTGGAGGTTGGCAACCCTATGCCAGCGCAGTAGTGGGACCACTGGTTGCCATTGTGAAGGGGGAAAAAACAACACACACACCCATCCGCAGGGCACAGAGCAAGCACACCCGAGCCCATAGTGACCCCAGCAACACCCCCCAATCAGTAGGGTTGACAACTTCCTGGTGGTGGCTGGAGATCTCCTGCTATTATAACTGATCTCCAGCCAATCGAGATCAGTTCACCTGGAGAAAAGGGCCGCTTTGGCAATTGGACTCTATGGCATTGAAGTCCCTCCCCTCCCCAAACCCCACCCTCTTTAGGCAGCACCCAAAAAACCTCCCGCTGGTGGCAGATAAGGACCTGGCAACCCTACCAATCAGGCAGCAACACCCGGTGACAACCCTCTGAGTGGCACACACTGGCACAAGGGTCTGACCGGCATTCCAAGTACTGACCACATGCATTGTCCTTGCTCCAAGCCATATACAGCCTTTCCCCAGGGGAAAAACACACAAACACAAGGGGAAAAATAGATGCCGGGCTTGAGCCCACAGACCCCACTTCCCAGATCAGCATCCTAACCACTGGGTCAGGAAGGCAGTTACAAAGGAGGCATGCCGTCAGACATTAGGTACCCACTGCAGCCCTGATGTCACCACCAGACATATGGGGCCAGGCAAAGAACATTGCAAAGAGAGACCTGTCTCAGTGAAGAGGTACCAGGATAGCATGGCTTAGAGCTCCTGGTTTGATTGATTAGTCAGATCATGAGAGGGAGGGCAGGAAGAGTTGCATTAGTGCTTGGTTCTCGTGGCCTTTTCTTACATGCCCAGGTAAATGCAGTTCACCACTTTGGGGTTAGGAAGCAATTTTCCTCCAGGCCAGATTGGCCAGGGATCCTGGAGGATTTTTTATGGGCATGGAGTAGGGGTCACTGGGTGTGTGGGGTGGGGGGAGTCAGTTGCGAATTTCCTGCTTTGTACAGGGAGTTGGACTAGATGACCCTGGTGGTCCTTTCCAACTCTGTGATTCCCATATCGGGAGAGGAGAGAGGCAAGTAAAAGTGTTCGAGCTGATGGTTTGCCCTGCAAGCCGCAAAAGGGGGGCAGGATGGCCCAACTGATGGGCAGTCCCAGAAAGCAATAATTTTGGCTGAGAAACTCCTTCCCTCTGTGCTGCTCCTCTGAGCCTTGTCAAAGGGGATGGGGACTGCACAGCAGTGGCCATGTCAGTTAGTTGCCACTATCTGTGACATGTCTGAAGACTGAGCAGCAACCCATAAAGGCTCCTAGGGAATTTACATGTCATCAATCTTTAAGGTGCACCTCTGAGGCCTGAGGGAACTGGGAGCCCAAATCTCACCTCCAGCTGGGAACCAGAAAGAGGCTTCAGCTGCCAGGCCCGTCCTCCCTCCTCCACTCCAGTACTCTCCTTAGCCACTCCAAGTAGGGTTGCCAGGTCCCTCTTTGCCACCAGCGGTAGGTTTTGGGGGCGGCGCCTGAGGAGGGCAGGGTTTGGGGAGGGGAGGGACTTCAATGCCATAGAGTCCCAATTGCCAAAGCGGCCATTTTCTCCAGGGGAACTGATCTCTATTGGCTGCAGATCAGGTGTAATAGCAGGAGATCTCCAGCTAGTACCTGGAGGTTGGCAACCCTAACTCCAAACCACATTTCTACAGCTGCTCATCAGTCCAGAACGGCAGCACAGCTCAGTTCAAGCCTCTCCCATAAAGAAATTTGAAAAATGCTTTTGAAGTTCACAAGTATTTCTGCCACCAATCCCTTCTGTGAATCTTTCTGCTATAAATATCTTCTCGTCCTTTTAATAATTTTGCACTTTATTCGTTTAAAAAAAAATCTTTAGCACCCTTTATTCTTTCTGCTTGTATTATTACAGGTGGTTCTGTGAAGGCAAAGAACTTAAAAATTCTCCTGATATTCAGATCTGTTGTGAAAACGGAGAACTCCAAAGATTAATTATATCAGAAGCCTTTGAGGACGACACGGGGCGCTATTGTTGTCTTGCCTCAAACTCTGTTGGATCTGACTCTACATCTGCAGAAGTGTTTGTTGAAGGTAAGGAGTCATGACAGCTAATGTGGCCACACACATTATATGCATTATGTACAGATTCCAAGAGATCTATAGAAATAGCCCTAACTTGTAAAGGGATGCAAGTTGCAGAGGGATGTTTGTAGCTGAACTTCTCTTGCCTCCATGGCTTACTTGGACAATGGGATGAAAGGTGGTCACTATGGTTCTGTAGGGCTCAAATTGGAGAGCCAGCATTGTGTAGTGGTTAAGAGCAGTGGTTTGGAGCGGTGGACTCTCAACTGGAGAACAGGGTTTGATTCCCCACTCCTCCACATGAGTGGCGGATGCTAATCTGGTGAACTGGATTTGTTTTCCCCACTCCTATACATGAAGCCAGTTGGGTGACCTTGGGCTAGTCACAGCTCTCTTAGAGCTCTCTCAGCCTCACCTACCTCACAGGGTGTCTGTTGTGGGGAGGGGAAGGGAAGGTGATTGTAAGCTGGTTTGATTCTTCCTTAAGTGGTAGAGAAAACTGGCATATAAAAACCAACTCTTCGTCTTCTTGTCTAATATTTGGCATGAAACCTATAAAATTATGGTATCTGGGTGCAGAACTAGATTTCAGAACCATTGAAAACAATGACTCTGCAAAACCCTTTCAACAAGTGAATGTTTGTGCTGCATACATAATTGTAAAGTGATGGAAGAGCTTATTTTTCTTTAACTTAAAGTCTTGTACTAAAGTGTAGCTGATGACCATGATGACATGAGTTGTTTGTGTTTGTCTGCTTCCAGGTGCCAGTTCGTCTGATTCTGACACTGAAATTTTCAAATCGAACTCGGGAGCCATGCCACAGTAAGTTTATATAGCGCAGCTCTTAGTTACATACCGTGTTTCTAGGGCAGTCTGGAGGGATTATTGCAAAGTGGTTCCGCTTCACCTCTTCTTCGTACAGTCACTGCATAAGAAGAAGGAAAAACAAGCCAGTGTTAATTAATGATCGGGCCATGTTAAAATATTGCATTGAACCTTGGACATGGGGAAACAGAGGTGGATTTTCATTCAGAGTCTCCATTTGGATAGCTAGTTAAAAAGTCTGCAGTGGCTGACTCTTTGAAGTAAATTTGATTTGCAGACACAGTCAGGAAGCTTTTCTGTATTGTGTTATCTATTTCAGTTAATGTCACTTAGTTCTACATAACATAAAGCATTCTGGTGTCAGTTGTACCTGAAATTCTGCTTATCTGAAAGCCCAGGCATGTAGCATTTCAAACTAAATGTGTGTGAACTTTTAATGAAACTTCGTTTGTGCCTCTTCTTACCTGTATCTTTGCTTTGCTTCTGTTTTGTGATCTGTATGGGGAATTTTTCACGGAGATTTGCTGCTGTTTCGACACTGATTTGCGTCGGAGTCAAATTTTGGTTATTCACTGCAGATCCGGCTTTTCCCTGATAGAGGTATAAAAGTCGCGTTATGTCAGCGGCAAACCAAACTACTTCTGAGCCGTACTTTCCAGTAGAAGCGTGTTTTGTTGCTCGGATGCCCATGAAAAAATGTTTGCTTCGGTTCTGCTGTCCCTCCCCGTGAGTCTCCTTTCTCCTCCCCCAAGAACGGTGATTGGCTGGGGGAGTTTCACGCTCGGACAAGAATACCGCCCCTTTTGCTGCCTGCCTGCCTGCCTAGAGTCCTGGCACTTCTCTCCCTCTGTCCCGGAGGCTAGCGGGCGGGCAGGTGGCACGCCTTCCCCGCCCCTCGCCCGGGATGGGCCTTGGAGCTGGGCCCACACCTCCAAGCCCAGGGGGACGTCAGACGGATGTGCTCCTTGCGTGCTGGGGGTGGTGGTGGTGGCAGCTCGGTCTAGGGCAGCTGGACCCATGGGGGGATGTTCAAGGGAAGGGGCTGTTGGCCCCTCTACCCCAGCAGGGAGGGGGATTTTTGAGAAATCGGATGGAAAAAATGTGCATCCTGAGAGCGGAAAACCCAAGGCAAAACTCCCTCCCATCACTCTTCTGAAGAGGGGCGGCCAGCCTGCTCTGGCTCCTCTCTCTCGATGCACTGTGGCCGGATCATGGCCGGCACGCAAGCCAGGGGCCTTCTTTCCTCTTCCCTTCCCCTGCCATGTCCCTCTACCCCAGCGGGGAGGGGGGATTTTTGAGAATTCGGATGGGAAAAATGTGCATCCTGAGAGCGGAAAACCCAAGGCAAAACTCCCATCACTCTTCTGAAGAGGGGCGGCCAGCCTGCTCTTATCTCCTTCCTCTCTCTCGGTGCACTGTGGCCGGATCATGGTCGGCGCGCAAGCCAGGGGCCTTCTTTCCTCTCCCCACCCCCCCGCCATTCCCACTTTCAGCTAAACACTTCTCTGGGCACATGGATGCAATTCCTGCCCCCCCCAATCCTGTCTATCATTAAAGGGCAATGGGTTCCACACCTATAGAAAATAGAGGGAAGCTTTGAGGAAAGCTCTGCCTTGCCCCCCCCCCCAATTTGGAATCTGACTGTTCCAAAAGCAGAACAGAGCGAGGGTGAAAGAAAAATGGAGGAGACCAGAGGGACTGGTGCTTGTTTTTTGTGCTGGGGCTGGTGAACCGCACGAGGTAATCTGCTGGGCGGAGTTGGGACAGAGCTGGGGGCAGGCATAAACAATGAGCCTGTTGGAAGGGGAGGCCTCCTGCAAAAGGGACAGACCAAACCGTTGTCAAATACAGCGTGCTTTGTTCCCATGAAAAACCAAAACTACATCGAGATTGACAGGGATAAATTGCGGCCATGAAAAAAATATTTAAATCGTGTGTTTTTTTAGTCCGTGGCAAAACAGAAGCAAAATCTACCGTGAAAAATGCCCCTATGTCTTTGAAAATGAATTATTCCAATCTGTGAAGGTAGGCCTCTAGAAGAAAATCAGTAGCATATCTTTGTAAGGATATTTTAATTTTATTTGTAATAGGTGTTTGTTTTGCAAGTAAAAACTACAAAATTTTTGAAAGCGAGAGCAAGTAGATTTAAAACTTCAGTTCATAGATCTGCTGCCATGTGAGAGTGACCAATGGAAGGCCTTCTGTTTCCGCTGCCCAACAGCTGTCTTCTTTGTGCCGCTGACTCCAGACAATGGAGGGGAAGGGAAGTAATGCCCTTCTGGACAGGTTAAATCCCCTGCTTCCTGAATGGCCGTCCAACAGCCTCTCAATTTATCCCAATAAATTGTCCCAAGGATAAAATTATATGATATGGTATGTAGCAGCAGCTGGAAGCCTTGGAGTACCCTAAAGAGTACCAGTTATTGTTATGGCCATGAATAAGGGCTAATATAACACGCACACACATATGCCATGGATGTTTAAGGAAGTTGGCATCAGAAGATTATAAGCCACAACACCTTTTGTTGCTGGTAGGACCCCTCACATATTGATCACAGCTGTCCTTGGCTTAGCGAATGGATTCTCTTATCTTTAGTTAGGAATGTAGTTTCTGTTTCCCGCTCATAAACACAAAGTGCTTTCTAAGAACGCCTTTGGGCAACATTATAGGCTATGCTAATTAATGTATTCAGGCGTCTAATTATGTATTGGCTTTTTTGTCTTTATGATGTAATGTGCCTGCCCCGATACTAAAGCATAAAGGATCCTTCCTTTCCTTTGTTCTCTCATGGTGACTCTCCACTCTTGTATTGGTGGTAGCCCACCTGGCTCATTATTTAGCTAAATAAAGAACTGCTGCTTAATTTCTAACCTCCTCCTAATTGTCTGTTTATTGGACTCTACAGACAATTAGGCACTTCATTTTGGCGCCCAACGTGAGGCACAAAGCTGATAGGCTACCCCCAAAATCAAACACCCAACCTAGTTAGGAGGGGATTCGCTTTTAGAGTCCCCAAGCCTTTGGCAGGTGGGCGCGGGAAAAATCGCCCCAGGGAAGCCCGACATCTCTGTCGCTCCCCGGGGGGCGGAGGACCCCGAAAAAGCCCAGCCCAAACTCTTGCCGAAGGAGGTTAGCCGCGCTGTGAGGAGAAGGAGGAGAGGCTTGGATCGTGCTCTGGTGTGAGTATTGAGTCAAATAAAACAGCGAGCTCTCCCTCTCTTCGTGTGTGTGTATGTGTGGAGGTGGCTTGACTGTTGAGACATAGAATTGACTATGAAGCGAGTGTGGAGTCCCGATTCGTGTCATTATCCCTTTCCAATAGACAACTCTGAGGCAACAGAAATGTGGAGAAAAATCGGTAGATGGGATGTTGGCACTCCATTGTGCTGGAGATGTGCATTTGTCTTGTCCACCAAGCTGCATTCTTTCACAGTAAGGCCATTTATGCAGGGTCAATTTTGATGCTCGCTCAAAGCTCTTTTAAAAAATGCGACCTTTAAAATGCCTATTCACGGTCCCTATGCAAAATGAGAAATTAAAAAAAAAAACCACTCGCCTGCTCCTTTGTTCCTTCCATTAGCCAACCGCCATTTGCAAAGCTAAAGCGCGGCTGTCATTTTGCATGCTTCCTTGAGCAGATTCTTCGCAGCGAGGGTGGAGCAAACACAAACGGTTGCATTAAAGGGGCTCTTAAGAAATGTGAAGCAGGTATGTGCCGGCTTCCAGTCACTTCCTGAATGACAGTTCAGTGAGAAAAACTCAAAAAAAATATGCGAGGCATTTCAGCCTGGAACGCACTGCTAATTACCAAACATAAATGGCCTAAGACTACTTGCTAACAGGAGTGTATGCTAACCTACCTTCTCTTCCCCCCACACACACACCAGGGAGAGGGAACTAAAATGAAACATAACTATCAATATGACCAATTCAGATCATGCCAGCCATAGGAAAAACTTTGTCAAAAGCCACATGTGAAGTTCAGCAGCTCATATACACCAGCAAGTTGCCTTTAATGAGAGTCAGCAGTGGTATGCCAGAAAGTCAGTCCCTGTGCACACCAGCACCATGTTGGTGGATGCACACAATTGCATTGCTAAATGAAGACAGGACTGGAAGCTATCAGTGGACAATATTGCTTCTGTGACTGCCATGGGCTACCATGGTCATAAGAACTGTCCCTATAGGAGGGAGGCAATCATAGGAACATTGTCTGACTTTTCTCTTCTTTATGCAGGGCCCAGAAGAAAAGTACTTCTGTTTCTTTAACAATAGGATCTTCTGCTCCAAAGGCTGGGATCACTACAGCAGTAATCCAACCTATCTCGGTGCCTAATCAGCAAGTATGCAGATGTCACATTTTAATTTAGTAATTTAATGTAATAATTCTTGGTAATTCATTACCGCACAGGCATTTGTAAACAAATAAAATCACCTCCAATGGTTGCAGCTTGAATTCCTTGTTAGATGCAGTTGCTCCATGAAGTCTTCCCTAGAAAACAAAACCCTTATTTTGTGGGATGTGCAAGTTCCTTGCGCCGGAGGAAAGCGTTACCATCAGTGAACCACATCTGTGAGATTCAGATCTACATCTGACCAAACTGACCAGCTTTTGTGCAGATATTTTGTATATTTATTTCAATCCTTTAGACCCAATAACTTGGCTCTCTACAAGTCTTTAAAATTAAAAATACAATAAACAGAAAAGGTGCACAATAGAAAATATATGAGAGTTTAAGCCTTAAAAGGCGTATTGTTTTGGTATTGCGTGTGTAAATGGGCTAGACTATTTTTGCAAGCAGTATATTATTACAAACGATACCCCTGTGTCCTGCAAATATTTTCGTCTTTCTCTTTTTTAGGTCCAGAGTCCTACTTCATATCTCTACAGATTAGATGGATCTAAACCCAGTCATGCTGCGCCTATTTTTACAAAGGTCTGGTTTCTCCACTGAGATTCTCATTGAATGGTTACAGGATCTAACAGCAAAAACATTTTTAGTGCATGGATCACATAAAGGTCACAAATTAATGTTGTTCCGTTTTTGTATTGATATTTTAAGAAAAGCGCCTTTTCTGAAGTGAACATTTTCTATTTCTTGTACAGTAAGAGATAGAGTTTATATATTTTAATGAAATTCTGTTTACTAATTAATCTTATGTTCATAGTTATAAAATCCTCAGCATATGGATAACAGTGAAGCTGTATCCTCATGGTCATCTTAAATGTACATTATACCTGGAAGGTCTCCTGAACAAGTCCCAGTGAAATAAATTCTCTGCTCTTGTTCACTTCCAGGTGAATTGTCAGTGTCTCGTGGTGGTTTTAATTGTGCAGGTAACATGATCACCCCACTATGACTTCATCCCTATGATAGTATATGAACAGCCAGAAGACAACCATCCTATAGATAAGCCTGGACGGCCCAGGCTAGCCTGATCTCATCAGATCTCAGAAGCTAAGCAGGGTCAACCCTGGTTAGTATTTGGATGGGAGACCCCCAAGGAATACCAGGGTTGCTGTGCAGAGGAAGGCACTGGCAAACCACCTCTGTTAGTCTCTTGCCATGAAAACCCCCCAAAAGGGGTCGCCATAAGTCGGCTGCGATTTGACGGCACTTTACACACACACATAGATAAGAAAGGAAATTTTTATGTAAATAGCACTGTTCTAGTTTAGATTTCCTCTGTGTTGCCATTAAATAAAGCCATAGTGAAAAACAGAATAACACTTGATAAAATGCTGATAGCAGGTTTTGCTGTCCAAATAAAATGCATTTATTGAACTTCCAGGAGCTGCAAAATGCAACTGCAACTGAAGGACAAGTAGTTGTGTTTGAGTGCAGAGTGAGGGGACCACCCCCCTTGCAGGTCAGTTGGTTTCGGCAAGGCGTTGAAATTCAGGATTCCCCAGACTTCAGAGTTCTTCAAAAAAGTAAGTGGCAGAATATTTCCTGTTTCAAATAGCCACGAAGCACGAGAAACCGCAGGAATATATCATTCAGTATTGTTTTGTTGCATGTGATTATTTCATTTATTTAAAAAAAAAATAGAGCACTATTCTTAATTTTACCCGCCTATAACTTTAGTATCAAAAGCTGCATTCAAATGTCAAAACAAACCACAGATAGTTTGTAATAAACTCTGCTTAGTCTCTCAGATATGAGCAACCAGTCCTGGCTGCTTCCACAGTTAGATCCTCCTTCCCTAGTAGGAGGCCTTCACGGTATTTGGAAATATCCTCACAATGTCATGACTCATCTGCCCTCCCCCGCACACGCACACACACATTCAAAAATAAACCTCCTTTGATCAAGCTCAAAAGAAAACTACAGGCTGGCTACAGGTCCATCTGGACGTCCCACCCAGAGCCACTATGGGAAACGGCAGAGTTTAGCTGCACCTTCAGAGAAGAAGAACTTAAGTTCTGCATCTTCCTCTACCTTCAGCTGTATAAGGGTTTTTTTTTCCATTACCAACTGAGCCACACTGTAGTTTTATACTGCAACTCAAGGGGAAAGGGAGTGCTGAAATCCCTGTCCTATCTGAGCAAATGGGATGGAGAAAAGGGGCAGGAACAGTGGAGTGAGGGTTGGTGCCTGTGTTATGTGAACATCATTCCCCACCCTACTTGTTGCTGCCATGGAGGGAGGGTGTCACATTTTTAAACCTTTATGTGGAAAGCATTCCCGGTTTGTGCATAAATCCCAGTTTGCCTGTTTTCTTGTCTCTTCTCCACACACGGAAAGAAAGAACATCTCTATGCACAGGTGACTGTAAGGGAGGGTACTCAATAAACCGTGGTTTGTGGAGTCAGATTTCCCAACATACCACAATTAGTACAAACCAGGGTTGCCAGCCTTCAAGTTGCCAGCAATCCCTAGGAGACTGGCAGGGTCAAGACTTACCCTATTGCTGATCTTCTGATGCTGCAATGTCATTTTTGGCTATGTAGCTAGAAGTGATGTCACCACAATGGGGGATGCTCTAGGATTCACGCAAACTCTATCGTAAAAACTCACAGGGTTTTGGATGAATCCTAGAACATCCCACAATGTGGTGATGTCACTTCTGGCTATGTAGCCAGAAGTGACATTGCTACATTGGAAGACAGCCAATTGCTCCCCCATTTCCCCCCCCCCAAAAAAAACCTCTTGAGTGCCCTGGGGAACAGGGGACTGTGGGTAGGCAAATGGCAACCCTAATACAAACAGTAGCTAATAAACCAGCAATAAAAACTTTCTGGGAAACTTGGTTTAGGGCCAACCAATAAGCTGAGGTTTCCTGGATCACCTGTGTTCAGAAAGCCCAACTAACTGGAGTTTGCTCAAACCCTGGCATATTGTGTTGTCTGAGTGCAGCCTAATACTGCTACGTTAAGACATACTCTTGTTGAGAGTAACTAGTTTCTGACACATCTTGTTCTTTTCCCCCTTTCTTCTCCCTCCCCTGCTCCCTATTTGGATGATGTGATAAGCAGAGCCTCGATCTGCAGCTGAACCTGGTAAGCATCATATGAAAGAACAATCTTTTTGTTCATTCGCCCTTTGTGTTTGTACTGAAGCTAAACAGTGTAATGTTTCTGCAGCGAAATGGTAATATGAAACCCCCTCCAAGGCAGTCTATTCTTTATTACCAACTTCAGATCCTGCTGTCCTGCACTTTACATCAGTTCCTTTATTAGCAGAACAGCAAATTCCATCCAGGCCAGTGTGAGGAGCCCCCCCCCCCCCGGTAAACCTTTTAAGCTCTCATTCTCTGAAATGGAGTATTGCAAGCTAATGAGGACAGACTGTATCCACAGTTTCCATCACTGAAACTCTACTGGCATGTTTTGGATAGTACCAGACCACTAAATGCTAAATTTCCACTTCTCAAATATGCATGATGTTAAATATAAGCAATGCTAAATTTCCACTTCTCAAATATGCATGATGTTAAATACAAGCAGAACTATCTTAAAATAAACAACCATTCCCAGTTCGGTGTTATTTTTCCAATATATTCATAGGGTGAGACATCCAGAATTAAGTGGGGATGGGGCTGATTCTGCTTATGTTTTCTTCTTGTTTTTGTTAAGACCATCCTGCAATTGTATGATTGAATTTTCTAGATATTCAGTTGTCGTAATCTGAGGAATGGTTCCCTTGTCTTAGGCTACTTCTGTGCTTCCAGCTCAGTGGACAGCCTAGCCAATTCCCGCATAGTTCATAGCAATTGTTCATTTCCCCTATCATCTACCCCTGGACAACTTCCTTAACAGTTTTGCAGTGCAGGCATTAATAGCGATGGTCCAAGGTCACACCAGCATGCTGGAAGCACTGTTTCTTCTCTACTCCCCTCCAGATCAAGAGTTGGATTCCCACCCAGTATTGACAAACTGTAGTGAGGCTTTGGTGGTCAGATGGTGGGATGTTGTCAGGGAAGGATTGGAGTGTTTGACTCGTTTAAAAGCGTGGAGTAGATAGCCGAGCTTCAAAAACCCAGAACTGATCAGCAAAGCAGAGTTTGAGAAGAGCAATAGTACAGTAAAGCGGTATATTCTCCAGTTTTTTCTCCAGATGTGCTTAGCAGGTGGGAGACAAACGCGAAGAAAATGGATGTTTTAAATAAAACCTGTGTTTAAGCCCAGAATAGCTGTCTAGTGTCTATATAGTCTGCAGAGAGGGTGACAGCAGATGTGAAATAACTCTAGCAATTCTAAGGATAGCATAGTCACTGTGATGCAACTGTATCATTTGCTGCCCAATGTTAATAAGGAAATTGAGGGCAGAGTTACCATCAGGCTCAGGGTATGAGATGGGTAAAACTGTCTCAACTCCCCGAGCCTAACCTTCGAATAAGGGTGTTGAAAAGTTTTATGAAGCCATTAAAATGCAGAAGCTTGGTGGAGTTACACTTCAAATAATTTGATTATCTGTCTCTGTCCCTTCCTAAAAATATGTACTTCCCAGGGTACTTTTTAAAAAATGTTACCGGTGTAATAAATACAACAGGGAAGCAAAGAGGAACGCTTTTATCTCTTCACCCGCTAATCCTTGACAGTCAGCAAAAACATTCTCAGATGGCCATTCACTACACGCTTACAGGTCAGAGCTGGCTGGCTGATGAGAAGAGAAAAATAGCTGTTCTCTCTGGATTCAGGCACCTGAACAATTACGAAACAGGTTTTTCTTGTCACTGCTAAGTTGTATCTGCCTAATGTGTTTTACACTCCTCTTTCTGTCTAGACGGAAATCAGCCTGCATCACTAATCTCTTCAGACTGTTTTGAGAATTAATAGCCAGTCGAATTACTTAAGGCCAACATCACAGTTTGTCAAATTACCTGCTCAGTACTACGTTATTTTGACATTTTGACTTTATGCTGATTGACTCCTTCAAAGAACAGCCTGTTTAGGAAGGAGGAAAGAAACCTGTAGAATCATTTGCCAGCTGTTGATGCTTTGGCCATTACTCAGCTGTCTGGAAGCAGCCACAAAGTATATTGAATTTCTTTAAAACAATCATCTTCTGGTATGTAAAAATACTATAGCCAGGATTTTCTTGGAGGGGGGATGTTTGATTCAGGTTGGTCTCATTGGAAAGACACAGACACCCCTTTGAAATGTTATCAGTCTTACAGAGCAATCCTGAACAGAGTTACACCCTGGATTTAAGACGGCGTAACTCCCTTTAGGATTGCACTGTTAATGGAACATCATAGAACTTGTTTAGTTATTCTTATTCAAGCTGGGTTCTAGTCCGTCAGCTGTACAAAAGAGCCCTGAGCCAAAGAGAATCATGCCTCGGTTCCAAAGACTTTTCTTTAAAGTGCCAGTAATCTGAGGCCTTTTCCTCACATTACTTTCTGGCATGGGAATCACTGGAGTGCAACTCCTTCTTTCAGTGTGAAGGTAACATCAGAAGCTGCCAAGCACCTGGGAGCAGCTCCAGCACTTCCCCATGTCAGCACTCGCCTAGCTTCTTGGAAAGCAGGTATTAGTGGGGGGGGGAAGGGGAGGAGGAGTCCATATTATAGACTCCTCCTGCATGGCCTGGCATTCTGACGCAATGTTCACATGGCAGGAGGGAGCCATGCCAGAGGGGCTCAGATGTGGCAAAGCTAGTGCAAGGGGACTACAGATGGAAGTGTAACCTTTGGATGCCTGTGTATGCAGAGAGTAGGCCTAGTCCCAGAACAATATACGCAAACGTCAGAGCATGGAAGTCTTATCACAGAACTCTGGGAAAGGAATTGTACCAACTCTTTACAGTTCAAAAAGCAACAGGACCTAGAGGCCAGCGGCAAATCGGTTCCATTGCTTCACTGAATAGAACTTCGAGGAAAGCAAAAAACATAACAAAAACCCAAATAATATTAGAGTGTAGGGTTGCCAATCTCCAGGTACTAGCTGGAGATCTCCTCTATTACAACTGATCTCCAGCTGATAGAGATCAGTTGCCCTGGAGAAAATGGCTGCTTTGGCAATTGGACTCTATGGCATTGAAGTCCCTCCCCAAACCCCACCTGCCGGTGGTGGAGAGTGACCTGGCAACCCTATTAGAATGGTTAGGGGAAATAATCCTCTATCACTGTATCATTCTGGTTTTGCTATACTTTTCTCTTTCCTGTCTTCTTCTGCAGCACCAATATATTTACAGTATGTTGAACTCAATGGGGAATGGTTACTTTTGGCCCTTAGCTTCTCTAGATTCCTTTAGGAAGGAGAACAATTCAATAGATGGATGAAGCGGAAGAACAAGTTATTTTTTGCCAGATAAGGAAACTGAAGTACCAAATCTAGCTTGGAGAGCTGATCCAACATTTAAGTAGAAAGGGAAAGCAGAGTAGGAAATAGGAGGCTACAGAATAAGTTTGGGAATACCTATAGTAAATCCTTGAAGCAACAAACTTTTTCTTCCCTGATAGACAGAAATATTTACAATTACTTTGTGTTTATGTTAGGTGGCGCTGCCAGCAAGTTGACAATTCTTTGCTGAGATCTTACAGAAACAACTAATTCTTGCTTTCAGTCTAGCAATTTACCAGTTCAGCTCCATGATAAAATAACCTTTCTTTGTCCCCCTTCCTTTTAAACTACCATTAAGTCATCTTTAAAAATTAGTAATAAATTTGTATATGTATCTTGTTTCTAATGCAATGTAATGCAATGTACAACCCATGTTGTATCCAGCACTCTAGGTTGTTCGGTATATTTGCAGTTGTACAACCAACCTGAACCCAAGGCTTGTTCCTATCATTGACTCGACATGTGGTAGCCGTTGTTTTTATCCGGATCAGCCTGTGTGGAGCCAAGTATATGTAAATGGCTGATGCACACTGAATTCAGGGTAGATTAACTTTTGCTGTGCTGTTGTGATGTTAAAAAAAGGCACAGAAGAGGGCAACCAGAATTATTAAGGGGCCTATGAGGAAAGGCTAAAGACTCCAGGACTTTTCAGTTCAGAAAAAGACAGCTGAGGAGGGACATCGCAGAGGTGGATAAATTAAGCATGGGGTGAAAAAAGTGGCTAGAGATAACTTTTTCTCTCTCTCCCATAATACGAGCATTTGGGGGCACCCAAAAAAGTGGCTAGAGTGAACTTTTTCACCCTCTCCCATAATACAAGCATTTGGGGGGACCCAATGAAGCTATTGGTCCATAGATTTAGGACAGACAAAAAGAACTACTTCTTTACTCAACAAGTAATTAAATTGTGGGATTCACTGTGAGTGGATGAACTGATGGTCATGGACATAGATGACTTTAAAAGGGGGGTTCGAGGTTCATGGACAATAGGTCCATCAACAGCTACTAGCCACAGTCCCTGAAGGAAGCCTCCATCTACAGAGGCAGCAAACCTCTGAATACTAGTGCTGGGAGACAATAAGGGCCTTGGCCTCTGTGCCTTGTTGGCCCTTCAGGGTAATTGGTTGGCTGCTGTGGCAAAAACGTTGCTGGATTGGATGGACCACTGGTCTGATCCAGCAGGGCTCCTATTTTCTCAAGAGCCAGTCCAGGCTGAGCAAGTGGTGGCAGCATGCTGAAGACTGGCCGTTCTTCAGTTTGATGCAGCCTTGGGTGACGTAATCCAATAGCCAGTGCAGGCAGCTACAAAGGCAAGGGAATTCCAAGGGCTCAAGGTTGGTTGGGCAAATTTTCAAGGGGAAAAATATTTTTCCCTCCCTTGCTCAGCTTAAACCATTAGGGTAAACTTTCTGAAGTGCAGGTGAGTGAAAGGAAAATGGAGTGTAACAGCCCATTCCTGAGAAATGGGCTGAAAGTCCTTTGGAGGTGGCGTGACCCTGCCACCAGCGTAAGTGCTCTCTTATTCCGTGATAAGAGGAACCTATGCTGGTGGGGGGGCACACTGCTCCCCCGCCGCCGGAGTCTCTCCGGGACCTATATCCTGGAAGAGAAATGTGGCACCAGCGTGGGAGGGGCTTTCCTGGAGGGTGGAGCTGACGTCAGCTTCCTAAGCCCCTCCAGCCTGGGAATGCCCCTTTCACCAATAGCGTTGCTGTGCCAGGTTTTCAATGGGGGGAAATGCTTTTAAAAGGCATTTTAAAAGGCTTTTTTAGCCTTTCAGCAGCCAGAAAACCACTTTGGAGGCAGCTCGGTGGCGCCTCGACTACACTGTCCCCGGCCGTCGCAAAGCTCAGGAATGAGCTGCCAGTATCCATTCACTTGAGTGAAGCATTGGAAAGGGCAGGCGGCAATCTTAATTTTCATCCAAACCAGCAAAATAGTTAAGCTGGCCCTCAGTGCAGCTGGAAGGCTGCATGTGCTAGCTCAAGAGTGACAGCTTCCATGAAGAGATAGTTAGAATAGGACCTTGGAGGTCAGTGAGCTTTTGAAAAATATATTTTAAAATCCTGATTAAGAAGCAAAGGCGCAAGCAGAAATACAGTCTGCTTCCTGTAAAAGGAATTGATTGCAGAGTTAGGAAATACCGGATTTTTTTGTCTGCAAAAGTTTCTACCATTTAGTTCTGCTAATTAGTAAGTGAAAATGTATTATTTGAAGCTAGCAATGTCATTGCCCAGTGGACCTGAAATCTTAGTGTGGCTTAGGACATTATACAACAGCAGAAATGAAGGATGTGCAAATGCCTAGGGCCGTGTTGGCGAACCTATGGCACGGGTGCCACTTCCGGCACGCGTAGCCCTTTCTGCCGGCACGCACTGTTCCTCCAAGCCGCTGGCCTTTCCGGCTCTGCCCCACCCCGGATGGGGGAGGCTGTAGCCCAGGGGGGGGGGGAACCTCCGACATCATTGGCAGTGGCCCCGGACTCTCCCACAGAAGCTGCCGCCATTGCCGCCGCTGGAGCGTGCGCGGCCAGCCAGGCGGGTGGGAGAGCGGGGAACAGAAGCCGAGCGCTCACACTCGGCATGGCCGGCGGCTTCTCCGGCGCCCTCTGGGCCTGTGCGGGCGGAGGGGCATGGCTGGTCGGTGGGTGCGAAGGAGGAGCCCTCTGCCCCACCCTGCTCGCCTCTCACAAGCCTGCCGCCGAGCCCCACCGAGTGGCAAATCCAAGGCAAAACCTCCCATGCATAAATGGCCTCTTTCTTTTTCTGTCTCCCTCTGTCCTTTTCTTTCTCTCCCTTGCTCCATTTCTTTCTCCCTTTCTCTCTCTTTTTCTTTCTTTCTCTCCCTCCCTTCCTTCCCTTTCCCCCTCCCTTCCCTTCTTTCCTTCCTTCCTTCCTTCTTTCCCTCCAGCGGCTTCTCCGGCACCCTCTGGGTCTGTGCGGGCGGAGGGGCGTGTAGTCCTATTCCACCTTTGAAGTGCCCACAAGCTATCCTCCAAACACCTTTCCATTTGTCTTGATATGTAGAGAGAAAACACTAAGGAACTAGTTGCCAATCTCCAGGTACTAGCTGGAGATCTGCTATTACAGGTGATCTCCAACCAATAGAGATCAGTTCCCCTGGAAAAAATTGCCACTTTGGCAATTGGACTCTATGGCACTGAAGTCCTTCCCCAAACCCCGCCCTCCTCAGGCGCCACCCCAAAAACCTCCCACTCATGGCGAAGAGGAACTTGGCAACCCTAGCCTCTCCCTCTGGGCCCCCTCTGGGGGTGGTATTCAGGTTAAATTGCCGCATTGGCACTCGGCGATAAATAAGTGGGTTTTTGGTTGCAGTTTGGGCACTCGGTCTCTAAAAGGTTCGCCATCACTGGCCTAGGGCATCTCCTTGTTTACACTTCTGGTGTAAATGTCCATAGAGAGGTCTTGTGGATCTTCTTTCCAGAGCTGCAGGAGCTGTACCCATATTTGTATCCATGCATCTCATTGACCCAACAGATATTACACTGGCTGTGCAAAGACAGGATCTGCAGGATGCTCTTCACAGCTTTCCCATGAGACAATTCCACATGGCTGTGGGAAATTTCTGCATGAAGCAACCACATGGGCTCAGCAGGTTGGATCTCTCCAGCATAATAGATTCCCTAATTTCCAACAGTTGCTGATCATATTTTGGAAACCCACGCAAGCTGCCCTGAATAGGTGGTGGAGTATTTGAGGGTCAGTGGTAGAGCGTCTACTTTGCATGAAGAAGGTCCCAGGTTCAGTCAACAAAGAACTGATAATGTGAAAGATCTGTGTCTGAGACTCTTGAGAGCCATTGCTCATCTGAGTAGAGAATACTGACCTTGCTAGATCAGTGGTTTAACTCAGCATAGGGAAGCTTCATGCTTTAACATGCAGCTTCAGTACAACTTATGTATCTGTTAATTCTACATGTTGTGTTACCACAGAAATAGGATTGCCACCAAAATGGCAGTATTCTCCCTCAACCCCCATCTGTGTGGTATACCACCTGCATATGATCTAACGTGTTGTGTATTTCCTCACCCCTGCCTGCAGAAGCCAACAATGTGAGTGTGATTGGGGAAATACACAGCTTAATGATACTGCATCACAGACAATGTACTGCTGCTGTAAAGTTAGTAGTGGGGAAGGCTTGAATACAGAGGGACACAATTTTGGGGAAGCAGCAACCCTTTGTTTCTGGCAACGTATAATTCTGCCCTTAATCTTATGTGAATGTCTCCTCAAAATCAAGCTGTTACTGCCATGTGGGTGGGTAAATGGTAAAATGCACTCGTAATTACTCCGATTTTTTAATATGAAGTGTCAGCAAGTTGTTTTTTTCACTTGTTATGGAATTTTTAATACATGTAAAAGTTTTCACAGGAGTGACTTGATACCATCAATTGTTCTAGTTTGGTCTTTTCTGTGTCTCTGTGGAAACTGGGTTGTCTCAGGTTTCTCACAGAAGTCCTTTTTTTCTGCCAGAAACTTTTTTCTTCTTCTCTATGACCTAAATATCCAGTCTGACACAACTAATTGTGTTGTTCAATTATTATTAAATGCATTTTTATCCTACCATCCCTTCAAGGAGCTCTGGTTGGCAAACATGGTACCCCCAAGTCCAGCCTCAAAAATGCTGTGAGGTGGGTTAGGCTGAGAGTTAATGACTGGCTCAAGGTCACCCAAATCGCTTTGTGGCTCAGTGGGGATTGGAACCAGATCGCCACATTTTTAGTACTACACTACACTGGCTCTATACCTTATACTCCTTTACCATAGGCAAAGGACCAAGGTTGAATGTAGAACACAAGTTTTTCCATATGTCAAAATCACAGCATAATTAGTGGGTTTGAGTTACAGTAGCCCTGACCACTTAATTACATTAAAATAGCTTAATGAAAATGTTTGCTTCCTACAATTATTTTTGCATCAAAAGGGAAGGCAAAGATCAAAGCTGAAAATAAAACCTATGGTGTTGTCATACTTTTAGTATGATGCATTTACATCCCAGTCTATGCATGTTTACTTCTGACAGTCCTGTTAAGTGTAGTAGGTCTTCTTCACTTAGGTTGCTTCCACACAGTGGTTTGGTTTTGTTTTGGCATCCAAAACTGGAGCACTGGGGTGGGGGTTAATTTGTGGTGGGGGGGGTTAGCATCCACATGACTTCATCCCTTGATTGTCCACTATCCAGGTCCACTACAGCTTTGTTCTGATCTTTTCCAAAACTGGTTTGATATGATCATTTGGGAAAGATCACTTGTAAAGCTTGTTTGCACACTGTTGGCACAGTAAGGTATGCATTTTGGCAAGTCCTTCCCGCATCAGGGCTGTTTTTCTTCAACTCCTGCAGCCACCATTCTCTCCCCAGTGTATTAATAGTATTAATGCTACAGCGATTCGTGAATGACTGATTTCTCTTAAAAACCCCAAAAGCCCTCTGGTGGTGTGGAGGGGAATGGTAGCTGTGGTAGTCAGTCATACGAACATGAAAAGCCAGGCTGGATCAGACCAAGGCCCATCAAGTCCAGCAGTCTGTTCACACAGTGGCCAACCAGGTGCCTCTAGGAGGCCCACAAACAAGATAACTGCGGCAGCATTTTCCCGCCTGTGTTTCAAGCGAAGTGCAGGGGAAACTTCCATGTGGATGTTCCATGATTCCTACAAATGGGCAGAGGTAACAGAACATCCACACAGCAGTTTCTCCAGCAGTTTCCCCAATTGGTTCTTGTAGGTTATCCGGGCTGTGTAACCGTGGTCTTACACAGCCCGGATAACCTACAAGAACCAATGAACTCTGACCGTGAAAGCCTTCGACAGTAGTTTTCCCAATGTTTGCAGCAATAATGAGGGACACACTGACAATTGGCACAGACAATTGGCACTGAGTGGAAACAGCTCCAGATGCTGTCGCAGACCGTTGTCATTAAAGCAAACTGGGTGAGTATAAAAACGCCCGAAGTTCATTCCCAGGATAAGCAATGTGTTCAGGCAAAGTGTGAGCCAGCCCCAATGCAACACAATGTTCTCGTTAACTAAACGAACTGACTTAATCCCCAAGCTTTCCCTTTCTCTTTATGATACTTAGGATTTAAATTTTTCCCCAAAACTAACAATGGTGTTCTGTTGTGACCTTCTTGGCCAGATTAGGGTGGTTACAGAACATAAAGAGGGTTTTTCAGTGGCCACCACCCAACTGTGGAGCTCACTTCCCTTGGAGAATCACCAACACTTAAATCATCTTTTGAAAGTATGAGACCCTTTCTGAAAGAAAGAAAAAAAGGGTGGTGGTGGGGGGTGGAGAACAAGCTGGCACAAGTTGGGTTTCTGAGTGCCTGCGATTATTTGTTCAGTTTAAATTTGATTTTACTGGATTCTCCGCATAGCTTCTCTTTTACTTTATTGTTTCATGCTCTGGTTGGAGGGAACTAGCATTTCAAGTAAATAAATTACAGCTGGTATGTATTTCTTGTACAAGTAACCATTAGCAGCTTAATTAGTTAATGTCACGTAAGTTGATTGCTGTTGAATAAAGGCTGCAGCCCTGTTCCTAGTCACCCAGGCTTGGGTCTGGAGGGCTCACTGACTTCATCGATACCGCAATCGTAATCCTAGATTATTCCACCATTTAGATTTTTTTTTAAGTTAAAAGATATACAGGTGGCTTTTGTTTTAAAAAATAAACCTCAAAGTGCTTGTGGCAGGGCTTGTTTTACCTTTGCCAGAATGGTCTGTTTCCTTCCGCACAGCCTGCTTAGCTGCTTTCCAACATGGCTGTCCCAAGAACATGGGTAAACAGGGAAGGCTGAGGGAAGCAAGGCCGGAGGGGAGCGGCCACAGATGTAGTGAACGGGATGCGGAAGGTGGTCCAGCCGAAGCTGTGAAGGGAGAAAGAAATGGAGGAAAAGAGAAGTAGGGCTGTTGATTCGGTTCGGCCCGAACTGAAAATCAAACAAATTTTCCTCGATTCGGCGCTTTTCTGTTCGGACGGATCCAAACTCCAAAATGGGAGAAATCCGGGAGGCCGAACTCTTCATGTTCGGCAAGTTCGGCGAGTAAATTTGGCAAATTCGGTGGTTCGGCGGAGACGCATGCGCAGGAGCTGATCCGCCCGTTGGCAATCTGCTTTCTCCCGCGGCCAATGGTAGCCCAGCAGATTCTTCTCATGGCCAATCAGAGCATTGATTTGAAGTTTTGAACTGGCCAAGAGAAAGTTTAAAACACCCGCCCATCCCTCCCTTCCCCACTGTCTTCCATTTTGGTGGCGAGAGATCCAGCGATTCCAGCCAGCGGAATTGGTGCGGTTGAGAGATCCACCCGAGTTCATCAGTTGGAACTGGTTTGAGGGTGTTTTGTGGTGTTTGTGTTGTGCGGGTGGTTGCTTTGCTTGGGGTTCCACGGTCCGGCCTAGCCTCCCCCCCCCCCAGGTTGGCTTGAGAAGGGCGAGCGGTCTCCGTGCGGAGGTGCGAGGAGGACCCTCTCGCCGCCGGGGCTCCCGCGTTCCCATCCCACCCCCCACCCCCCGGTGCTTGGGTGCCACTTGAGTTCATCCAGCGCTTTTGGCTTTTGGTTGTCTTGTGGTCTTTGAGTTGTGCGGGTGGTTGCTTTGCTTGGGGTTCCACGGTCCGGCCTAGCCTCCCCCCCCCCAGGTTGGCTTGAGAAGGGCGAGTGGTCTCCGTGCGGAGGTGCGAGGAGGACCCTCTCGCCGCCGGGGCTCCCACGTTCCCATCCCACCCCCCACCCCCCGGTGCTTGGGTGCCCTCTAATCTTTGCAACCGGGGATTGCCAAAAGCCGCTGGGCAGACACACCTCAAAGTGGAAGATATACATTACACAGGAAAAGACTCTCTGAGAAAAAGAAGGGGGGCGTATGTCTTTCCCTTCCTCCAGCCACTTTTTATAAGAGAGTTGGGTGGTCAATTAATTACTTCCTCCAGCCCGCGGAGCTGCCATGGGTGCAATACTTATATTTCGCGCTTCACCCCGGCATGCAGTTTGTGAATTGCGTGGGCTCTCTCAGTCCAATGTATTGCATTGCATCATTTGCTTGAATGTGCAAATGCAGCCGAGCCGAGTCACGGACGGTCTATGCTTTGCGATGGGCAATTGGGGGAGGGCTTCCGGGATCCATATCTTGCCTCCCTAGGACCCCATCGTCACCAAAATTGGCAGTCCTTTCAATAAGGGTCACAAGAAGCAATGATGAAAGTTTTGAACGTCCAGCTCTAACCCCCCTCCCCCGCAGCCGCGGGAGGCCAAGAGTGATTGTTTAAAATTTAAATGGCAATATTCGGCCGAATATTTTGCCGAACTTTAATTTCTCGCCGAATTTAACGGATCCGAATCAGGGGAGTTCGGACTTTGGCGTGTACCGAATCCAGACGGGCTGAATTCGGCCGAATCCGAACTATACCGAATTTTTTTATTTTCAACAGCCCTAAAGAGAAGACCAGTTCCAAGCTGGCAGATAAGGACCAAAATAAGAGCACCAAGTCCTGGGAGCTGGAAGCCCACAGCTCGGGGGAAGGGGGAGCTAGAGTTGCTAAACCTTTTCTAAATAGCAGCTGCAGGATGTGGATTTGGTTCAGGTGGAAACACAGGGCAAGAGGTGGTTCAACCCTTTTCCTATGAGAGAGTGTGTTTTCCCGCCTGGGTGAATGGAATCATATGGCTCTTGCTAGGGTCGGTATTCAGCAACTAAGGCACCACCACTGAAAAGGCCCTTGCTCTGATGAACATACTGATGATCACATAGGTTTATGTTGGGTAAGGCAGTCCTGCCCCCTAACATGGCCCTATGCCATTTAAGGTTTTCAAGGTCAAAACTAGTGCCTTGAACAGTTCCCAGGAGCATACTAGTAACCAGAGCACTTATTTGAATATTTTAAATGATAAAAATTGTCACAGTCCTAGTAGAAACATTGTTGTCACATTCAGAATAAGTGAAGCTTTCAGGTGGTTTTAAAAGGCAGCCCCATGGACAAAGTATTGCCACTATTAGTCTGCTTGTTAGCTTGACTATTGTTATTTATGTTCTTCTATCTCTCTCCAGGAGAGGTGCAGCTGGAATACTGCTCTAAGTAAACTGAAAACACAGATGTTATCTGAGCTGCCTAGAATAAGGGACAGGTCTAACAGCACCATTAAACCACGAACTTGTTTTTTTAAGTGCAAACCCATCCAGGGTAGGTTGTATACGTCCTCCCACTGACACGAAACCACTTCCTAGCTGAAGTTCTATCTTGTCCGGATTGAGCTTCAAGTTGTTAGCCCTTATGTCCCCCTCATTATCGATTTCAAGTACTTCTTTAACACTCCCAGCACAGAGACTGGAGAGAAATAGAATTGGGTATCATCAGGACACAGATGCCACATCACCCTGTGGATTCATGTAGATGTTGAGTGGCCTAGAGGACAGGTGACAACACTCTGGACCATCAGCGCAAAGGAGCCCTGGTGCTGGACTTCTCCCCCAACACCCCTTCCTGACCTTTTAGAATAACCAAAGTGGTCATAGAATCATAGAGTTGGAAGGAACCATGAGGGTCATCTAGTCCAACTTGGGTCATCTAGAGGGTCATCTAGTCCATCTAGTTCCTGCACAATGTAGGAAATTCACAACTACCTCCCCCCACACCCCCAGTGACCCCTACTCCATGCCCAGAAGATGGCCAAGGTGCCCTCCCTTTCATCACATGGACGAACACATGAAGCTGCCTTATACTGAATCAGACCCTTGATCCATCAAAGTCAGTATTGTCTGCTCAGACTGGCAGTAGCTCTCCAGGGTCTCAGGCAGAAGTCTTTCACATCACCTACTTGCCTAGTCCCTTTAACTGGAGATGCCGGGGATTGAACCTGGAACCTTCTGCACGTCAAGCAGATGCTCTACCATTGAGCCACGGCCCCTCTACTGAAGGTCATCAAATCTGCATTGCTGACAGATGACCTTATAACCTCTTCTTAAAAACCTCCAGGACAGATCCCCGAGGCACTCCACTAGTCACTTCTCACTCCAGTTTACAGTTTGAGTATTTTTGCTGTTCCAGTGACAAAATACATAATCTGATTTACGCTTAAATAGCATCTATCCAACTAACTCTACCAAAAGACACTGCATAAAGGAATACATTCTCTGAAACTGCTATCATTCTGAGGTCTGCCTAGCTGGAGGGAAAAAACAGAGGTCTTGCCTATTCATTGTCTGGCATGATTGTTCCCTGGTCATCATGTAGAGCAGATTAAGATCAGTGTGCTACAGGAATACCAGCCCACATTTTGTCACGTTCCACAGACTGCTCACTGCTGCCAACAGAAAATGTTCCACTGTCTGAAAGGGAGAAAAATCCTGTCACGGCCCTTTTAATTGGTCCTTCATTTACAGACTGTCTCCAGCACAGGATGTCTCTGGATGTGTTTTAATATGTGATGGTTTTTAAAAAAGAAAAACAGCTTAACTTAATTAAGACACTGATCAGCAGCCACCCAGTATAACATGAAGAACTGCTTCCTGGATATAATCATTTAAGGAGGGAAAAGGCAATGTTACCTCATCACGCATGGTTGCATTTGTTTTTTAACGTACTCATTCGAGTGGTGAGATTAGAGACACTCAAGATTTGCAACCTTTTGTGCCTTAGAATGAGTCAAATGTGATTATATTAAGGGTTCCAAACAAACGAGCTGAATAAATTCAGCCTTAAGGGGGCTTCTGCAACAACCAGAAAAATCACACCCACCTTGTCCACAGCATTAATTTATCTAGACTAATACCACCCTCCAGCTCCAGAATGCTGATGAGCTGGGAAGAGGCTCTTGCATAAGGTTGTTTTGAAAAAGCAGGGCAGGGGAGGGGGAAATCCATATTTTAGCATCCTCCTGATTTTAACTACAACAAGATGGCTAATATACATTAAAGGGTGATCATGAAGTGATTTAGACTATGCACACTTAGATTTTGAAGCTAGTGTCCTCCTGTTTGAGTAACCTTTAGGGTTACCAACCTCCAGGTAGGGGCTAGAGAACTCCCAAAATTGCAACTGATCTCCAGACTACAGAGATCAGTTCTCCCAGAGAAAATGGCCCCTTGGGAGGGTGGGCTCAGTAGCATCACATCCTTGCTGAGCTCTTCTCAGGGTCTGTTCTGCTCTAGGAATTTCCCAACCCAAAGCTAGCAATCCTACTTTGCACTCTTTTGCTGCATATATAAAAGATGATTGCTGCGGAAATTGGTATCATTCAGGTGTGGTTACCAAGCAGCCAGGACCAGCTCCTTTGGAGGCAAGCCCAGGGTTGTTTTGCATGATGTCTGTAATTTTGAAGGCCAAGTTTTGATCATTCAACTTGAAGCCAAATTTCTCAGTGTAAAGGAAGGGTTAGCTGACATTTAGAAAAGCTGGATAATATCAGATAATGAGAGAGGGGAAAACCACAATAAAGGGGGAGGGACTTTTATTATCTTCAAGGCACTTGATTTTATTTGGAAGAATTCCATGATTCCGCCTTAGAGATGTAGTGCTCTGCACTACATGCCATTTTAATGTTTCTCTTAAATGTGAAAATATGGACTGCCTGTGAACCCTGTTTCATATACAGAATGTCTTAGCAATAGCCTAGTTTGCTTGTTGGGTAATGCAATGGCATATCAGGATCTTTCTTTTTCCATTTCAAGTCCCATCACCAGGACGGAAGTGACAAACTCTGCCTTAAGTTTAGAACTACCTGCAGAACTCAGCATGCACAAAGGTCTCTGGATAACTGACTCATGTCTGTGTTCAAGTTAATTGCATTATAAGGCCTTAGACTGAAGGGAATGACCAACATGATTATATTCAACAGCTCGCACTGCTAACTGTTGCAACTACTCTACGGCCTATGTTGGATAGCATGTTACGCCTCAACTTCCATGTTAGTTTTAAATTACCTTTTGCCTTTGGCAAATTTAGCTGCTGGGATTGTTTTATTAAGAACAAGAGGAAGCTTTTCTTCCCCTGTTGTTTTCTCTGTGGGGAGGGGGACACCATTCATCTGCTTTTATCTTGTTGTGGGGGGGATGAAAACCTGTAAAGTTTCCCTGTCGAGAGTAAAAAACAACTCAAGGATGGCTTTTTCCAGTGAGAAAACAGCAAGGAGGAAAGGGTTAAAAATGTTTGTTCTCCTCCATGTTGAAACAAATTCTGCCAAAGGAAAAAACTGTCATTGAAAATAAATTTGGGAGAAATTGTAGCATGTAGTTGAGCCAGAGATATAAAATTTAGACCCTTTGTAAACATAAGTACATATTTCTCTTAAGTATACAGCCATAATAAGTGTTATCCATTACACACTGCTGGTCTATATAAGGATCTCTCTGTGGGTTTTGTTGGATGTTTAAAGTTTGAGAGTGGAAAGGAGAAGATTTGACCACACACTAACAATCTCAAAGCTTGACTGTTGTAACATACCTCTACATGGGACTGCCCTCAAAGACCATTCAGAAAATGCAACTGGTGCAAAGTGTGGCAGCCCTTCTAGTGTTAGGAGCTGGTCACAAGGATCACATTATACCTACTTCACAATCTTTGCTTTGGTTACCTATGGCTTCCATGTCCAATGCAAGATGCTGGTGCTTATTTTTAAGGACCTTCATGTCCTGGAACCCATATACCCAAAGGACCATCACTCCTGATGTGATCCTGTGTGGAAGCTTTGCTTATCTCAGCAATGTCTTTTGGTTGTTCTGACCCCCTACTGCCTGCTTTGGCCCTCTTGTGGGCCTTTTCTGTGACCACACCACTGCCATAGGATAGACTACTGGAGGAAGGTAGAAGATCTGCTTCTCTCTTGCAGTTTCAGAGGGCTTGTAAAGCAGAACTCTTTAGAAGAGCCTTTGGATCCTCAATTGCTTCATGGGTGTCTTGAAAGACAGCAATCTCTGTTGGACTTTGTTTTTAAGTTTTTTCTGTTGCTTGCTTTAATTCTGTTGCACTTAGAGTTATGTTACGTTGTACTGATTTTATATTGTTAGTCACCTTGGTCCCAGTTACCTGGGGAAAAGGCAGCTGTATAAATGTTTTAAATACATAGATACATACAACGCACACTTCCAGTGTGCATACATATTGTCAGATGCCCTAAGTTGGAGAGTTTGGGTCTCTCCCCCCAGGCTTTGCTGAAGGTGGGTAAAGATCAAGCAAAGAAAAAGAATAAATGATATTGAATGGCAGTCTGATCTGTTGAGGGTACCCGCATTTATGTCTGCCCCTACGACTAGATACATCCCAGCCCCAGCTGCATACCTTTCCATCCTTGAAATCCACACCCACAGAAGGGCTTTAACTTTAGCTAGGTGTTCAGCTCTACCCTCAGCGGTTTTACAGGGGAGGTATAACAAGATCCCAAGAGCAGAGAGATTCTGTCCATGCAACTCTGGGGAAATAGAAACATTGGAACATATGTCTCTCAGATGCTCATTCTACAAGGCTGCCTGCTCTAAGTTGACCCGGTCCTTGTTTGAGAAAATTTCGGGCTATTCTGAAAAACTTCAGATTAGGAAGTTCCTCTCGGATGAAATTCCCCAACAAATTAGTGAGGGCGCCAAATTCTGCGCAGCAATTTATAAACTTCGTCAAAGTTTAGTAAAATAAAGTTGAAAAAAACAACAAAAAATGAAGCTAAACATTTTTCTTTTTTAAATTTTTTATTGATTTTTTTCTTAATAAAACAAAAAAAATATAATAATAAAATCATAATACATAATACAAAAATAACAACAATAAACAAAAATACACAAAAAAAGATATAGAGAGCACTAATTCACTACTGGTACATTATTCTTTTTCTCTTTATAAAACCTTATAGTACCCTAAACCCAGAAACCCAAAAACCCCACCCCCCCCACCACTGAATTGGTAGCAAAATGTTTATTTCCTGCCTAATTTGTAAAACATTTTAACCATATATATCCTTTTAAATTAACATGACACAACTTTTAAACAATATCAATGTATCTGTGGTAACGTTGTTATGTTCTAAATTTTTATTGGCGTAATGCCGCAATAAATGTTTCTGTCTGTCTTGTCAGATGCCCAATGTGGGGATTTACACATCCTTCCCATGTTGAGAAGCTCGGTATCTGGGGCTGACACATATTGCCAGCATCTTGTAACTTCTGAAATGGCTTTGTTTTAGACTGCAGGCTAAATGTTGCGTTCAGTCCCATAGCTCACCTGCTTGCTGCTTCTTTTCCTTTTTAGAGGAGATATGTACTCTGGTAATTGCGGAGACCTTTCCTGAAGATGCAGGAACCTTCACATGTACAGCAAGAAATGATTATGGATCTGTGACGAGCAGTGCAAAACTGACTGTGCTATCAGGTATTCAGCGACGTTGACACGATGTTTAGCGTGTATGAAACTTGTGATATCTTCTGGCTGCTCTTGCACACAGCTGCGGAAATGTAGAGAGATGGCTTGTTTCCCCTTCTGGTTCAATCTCCTGTTTAGTCTTTCCACATTCTCCATTTCTGACTGATTACTCTGTGTCTGGGTAGAAAGAATATGCACTGTTGCCATGGAAAAGAGGCTTCTACATGATCTTAAATGGTAGGCTATAAGAAAGGAAGCCGTTTTTATCTCTCAAAAGGCAACTGCTAACAGAGGGTCAAGTATAGTCAAGTATCTGCAACTGAAACAGGCTTGCCTTCAGCAACTCTCTGTTTCAATCTGATTAAAAAGGTAAAGGTCCCCTGTGCAAGCACCGGGTCATTCCTGACCCATGGGGTGACGTCACATCCTGACGTTTACAAGCAGACTTTGTTTACGGGGTGGTTTTCCAGTGCCTTCCCCAATCATCTTCCCTTTACCCCCAGCAAGCTGGGTACTCATTTTACCGACCTCGGAAGGATGGAAGGCTGAGTCAACCTTGAGCCGGCTACCTGAAACCAACTTCCATTGGGATTGAACTCAATCTGATTACCTGTTGTAAAAATTCAATTGCATATGAAAATGCTGTGATTCTGTGACATTGTCACAGCCCCAAAGCCTCAGTAATTAATACATGAAGTTCCCTTATACAAAGTCAGACCATTGGTCTCTTAAGATCAATATTGTCTACTCTGATTATCAACAGCTCTCCAGGGTCTCACATAGGGGTCTTTCACTTTACCTACTACCAGTTCTGTGATGAGTGAACCAGGGACCTCCTGCATGCAAAGCAGGTATCCTACCACTGATCCACTGCACCTTCCCTAAACTGGATCAGAGTCCCTTCAGTTTAGCAAACACAGGAAAAGAGAGTCTTAAAATCTGACTATCAGGCCAGGTGAAAAAGGCATATTTGGAATATATATTAGGATGTGATGCACAAAACTTAGTGTGCTGCTATGGGAGAAAAAATGTATGCACCAGGGTAGTATCTAAAGACCATTTATTATAATAGATCCTTCTCCTTTTGACTTCCCCTTTCTTTCTGCCTTTTTAAATTATTAAGCCTTCAGGTAGCTTTTTTAATATGGTGGAGCACCTAAGACCTTTTACGTGCACTTAGAAAAATTTCATTGACTATGTCAACCTACCAAAAAGTTTTCGGTTCCAGCCACTTACTAAATAGTGTATACTGTGGACCTTTAACCTCCCAATAGACTGTTTTGACTGACAATTGCTATTTATTAGTGAGAAATCTTAGTTTTAAGGGTCCCCCCCCCCTCAAAAAAATACACATGGAAAGAAAGTTAAGCAGGGCTGGCAGCTTTTAACACTGAGATCCTAAGGCTAGGTGGCAACAGAGACAAAATGGGGAAAAAGTAAACTTCACTAACAAGCGAAAATGAAATCCTCATGCTAGCATAAAATGTAAAACAGAAATATATATATATATATATATATATATATATATATATATATATATATATATATATATATATATATATATATATATATATATATATATATATATTTGGAATAAGTTAGCAGTTCTCATGCATGAAGATGTTGGATGTCTGTGATGAGTGCTAACAAAATTTTGAAGCATATGGTTCAGTTGCTCAGCCAGTACTGAATGTGCATAAATCAATTACTGTTCTCAACTGGCAATAGTTTCTACCTACATCATGGACAGTGGCGATGAATAAATATTCCACAACATGGTTACATCAGCTCCAATGATCATGAGAAGTTGAGCAAGACAGTCCTTTTGGCAGAACCGTCAGATGTAACAAAATGAAATAGTGATGTCATCTTCCATTAATGAATACTGTATTTGAAAATAATTTAAACAATCTGTTAGTAGTTATGGTGCAACCTTATGTGTGGGATTATCTTTTTTTCCTCTTTAGCTGGTTCTGAAAGCTCCATGCATGACTTGTCAACGAGGGAACAAAACAAGGATGACTTCTACCAGTTTCCACCCCCACCTCCAAGTCTTGAGATTAGTGCTGTTGAGCTTCCTCCAAAGAAGCATCCTGAGAGCCACCAGATGAACAGTGCTGAACTGAGACCGAGTGTAGCAGCCCTTCAACTGCAGCTCAACTCTACTGACAAGAAAACCAATGGCGTCCATCCCAGCCATGGAGTTAATGGGGTGTTCAATGGAAATGCCAAAACTGATCCATCTGCTTCCCATCCAAGTGGCCTCCTTTCACCCACAAAAAACACCACCACCCGTGCTTGCTAAGCAAAGCTGTGAGTAGTTACCTTGTTTTGTGCCATGCTGATTGGTTAAAAGTATGCATAGCGTGCTAGAATCACTGAATAAGAGGCAAAATATGGATATTCTTGAAAGCTGTTTCACACGTGCTGTTTTCCTTACAGGAATGCACACAGGTATAGAAAAAAAGCTTATTCCCACCATTGTGCCTGAACATGAGCATTGACCATCTATATGGATGATGTGAGAAAACTGCTGCCAGAACTGAAGCATCTATATAGCTAATATCAATATGTGGCTCCTATCTGCACAGGGAACACACTTACCTTGATTCTGGAGAGCTGGCAAGTGGTGGATGCTGGGAGCCGCTCTGGGCCTGGCTGCAGCAGTGGACACTGGAGCCACACCAAGAGAGGCTCCCTCTCCAGACCCAGCTGCAGTAGTCGATGCTGGGAGCTGCTTCAGGCCCCGGCCGCAGTGAACACCTGGAGCTGCTCTGGGTGCAGCCATAGCTCCCAGGCACTGCCACCACTGTAGCCAGGCTCCAAGGTGAATGGTAAGGCCAAGGCCTGGAGCCATGTCAGGCTTTGTGATGGGGGGGGGGAGATAGGGATTTCTCCCCTGCGAGTCTTGCTGGCCCACCAATTGTTACACATATGATTAATAAAAATGAGCACTAGTGTATTTGTGATCTTTATAAATAATAGATAAAATGTGCAATTTTGATCAGAGGACGTACAGACAAAGGGTTTTTTGTTATGCATCTACATCTGGTTCAACATCCATGTGTTAAACAAACCTTAGTGCTTATTAATTTTAATGTTTGGTCTCTCTTCAAACCCAATTGCTCTCCTCAGTATTGTGTTCCATGTTTGCTAGTTTGTGCAATTAATTATCCTGCTAGGCTGCTGCTGTTATTTTGGTTAACTTGAAGTAATATGTCAGTGGATGGGTTCTGACAAATGATAACTGGAATAACAATTATGATAGGCAGTGCTGCATTGCAGTTTAATGTGGTTGAAAACCATGGATGGTCAGGTCAAATCCTTCTTTTTTCTGCTTTTTTGTTCAGTGTATGTGTAGAGTTACATGTTCCAAACTTGGAAAAAAGTCGCAATGAATGTTTCCGTGTGTGTGTGTGTGTGTGTGTGTGTGTGTGTGTGTGTGTGAGAGAGAGAGAGAGAGAGAGAGAGAGAGAGAGAGAGAGAGAGAGAGAGAGAGAGAGAGAGAGAGAGAGAGAGAGAGAGAGAGAGAGAGAGAGAGAGAGAGAGAGAGAGAGAGAGAGAGAGAGAGAGAGGAGAGAGAGAGAGAGAGAGAGAGAGAGAGAGAGAGAGAGAGAGAGAGAGAGAGAGAGAGAGAGAGAGAGAGAGAGAGAGAGAAAACATTATTTGGCTGAACAGAATCGAACAGTCTTGCTGTGTTCACTTTTAGGTCAGAGTAATAAAGTACTTAAAAAAAAAAAAGGATTTCCCCCCCCCCCTTCTTGTCTCTGAAAATCAGACCAAACCATTTTTGCGGTTATTTGTGAGGTTTAGGACTCAGTTCTTGAGGAATGACATCATGGTCTCTTTGTGAGTGGGATTTTGAGCACCAGGTTCAGGTAAATGGTGGAAAGCATTACTGAGTTCAGACTTAACTACAGATTATTGTGTCCTTTTTAAAAAACTTATCCTGAGGTTCAAGAGAGGACATGTTCTAGTTGAAACATGCCAACTAAATGCTTAAATAACAGGATTACTAAAACAAAATCCAGAGACCTAAGCAAATTTGAGGAGAGAGCAAGGACAGGAAGAGGCAATGTTGCTGTTGGCTCAGTGAGTGAAGGTGTCTAGTTTGGAGTAAGGGTAGTGGCAGTTGATAGGACATGTCTAGGAGGGTAATGCGTGAGCAAGTGACAAAGGTGGTTGCTGTCCAAGATGCTGGGAGTTTCCATTTCCTTGAGAAACTGTTACAGAGTGTACTAAATGCATCCATTTCAGGATATTGAAAGATATTCACTTATCATTTGAAATTAAACTCACTAGGAAAAACCTGATTACCTATCTTAAAGCAAATCCTTTATTTGCTTCAGGTATCAAACCTGTGCATTGGTCTTACTTTCAAGTTTAGTCTTGAGGTGTTAATCTCATCATATTTTGACACAGCTTAATTGGATAAAGCTGTCTGTCATCTGTTTATTGTCTACCAATAAACCGGTGGTTCGTAGTGCTGCTCAGTCTGCCATTCACAGTTGTTCTATCTGCATTTGAAAGAAAAACAAGAGACTAACATACATTGGCACTGCTTTTTGGACTTTTTTTTTTATCCTGCATACTTCTATACATAGAAGTTCTCATATGCAAATACTTTTATTTTTTATTTTTTTATTCCCTATTGTAATGATTTAGGGTCAAAACAGATTAGACTCTTGGGATCTGTGATTAGGTCCTCCGGGTATTTTAAAAATACTAATAGGGCCCAATTGAGATTGGGGATTTGTGGGAAGAATTGTCACATTCCCCCATTGGGTTGTTTCCCATCAAACCTCCTCCTAATCCTTAGTGGTGTTGTTAGCCCTTAAAAAGAAAAATGAAGGACTCCCATCTAATATCTCTTGAGGACTAACAACTAAAAGGGAGATGGTTTCATTGACTGAAACCACAAAGAGGGGGATTAAACTCCATCAGTCCCTTCCCATGGGGTTGGGGTTGTAAATTTCCTGGTGGGGTAGGGTTGCCAGGTCCCTCTTCACCACCGGCGGGAGGTTTTTGGGGTGGAGCCTAAGGAGGGCGGGCTTTGGGGAGGGAAAGGACTTCAATGCCATAGAGTCCAATTGCCAAAGGGGCCATTTTCTCCAGGTGAACTTATCTCTATTGGCTGGAGATCAGTTGTAATAGCAAGAGATCTCCATCTAGTACTTGAAGTTTGGCAACCCTATGGTGGGGCCTGGAGATCTCACAGAATTACAAGTGATCTCCAGATAACAGTTTCCCTGGCGAACAAAGCTGTTTTGGAGGATGGACTCTATAGCATTGTAACCTGCTGAGGTCCATCCCCTCCTCAAACCCTGTCTTCCCCAGGACTATCTCCTTGGACTATCTCCAACCTCCAGATGTTGGCTGGAGATCTCCTGCTATTATAACTGATCTCCAGCTGATAGAGATCAGTTCGCCTGAAGAAAATGGCAGCAGTGTTTTTCACCCATTCAGCTGCTAGTTATCAAGGTTAAGTAATGTAGTGTTAAGTAATCAAGTACTATACGTGTATGGGCCCAGCAGGCCTAAGGGCCACACTTAATGAAATGGTGGGAGAGCTATGATCAGATACATCCAGTGTTTTCAAAATTCTTACAGAAAATGGCAGCCTTGGTAATTGGACTCTGTGGCATTGAAGTCCCTCCCCTCTCCAAACCCTGCCCTCCTCAGGCTCGGCCCCAAAATCTCCAGGCACTTCCTAACCCATAGCTGGCAATCCTACCAACCCTACATAGGGTTCTAATCTGAATTGGGTCCTTGTGTAGTTTCTGTAAGAATTTTGAAAACACTGGATGTATCTGATCATAGCTCTCCCACCATTTCATTAAGTGTGGCCCTTAGGCCTGCTGGGCCCATACACGTATAGAACTTGATTACTTAACACTACATTACTTAACCTTGATAACTAGCAGCTGAATGGGTGAAAAACACTGCTGTTCAGGTGACATGATGGGTAGGTAATGGGTGGCCCTTCACATGAATGTCATTGTTTAATATTGCAGTCATAACATTATGAAACATTCCTTTTTAAGAAGTTTTATTGACCTAAAATGCAAGTCTTTGTCTAAGCATCTAATTTGTTACAAGTATGTGATTTAGCATTAACATTCCTATATGACATATTTCTATATGACTTTAAAAAGTCAAATGATCTAACTAGGTATATCCCACAAATGAATCAACACTTCTTAATTTTAGCAGAGCTCAGTCTTTCCATATTATTCTTGGAGACTATAATGTTAACCACACTTTCTAGGAAGTAGGTCTCACTGGAATTGGTGGGACTTATTTCCAAGCAAGCGTTTTTAGAAGAATAAGGATTTGTTATTAGACCAGAACATGCTGGTCTAATGGGTTAATGGTAATGGGTTAATGCAAAATTTGGATTTATGGCAGGGAGGGGCCATGGCTAGGTGGTAGAGCACCTGTTTGGCATGCAGAAGGTTTCAGGTTCAGTCCCTAGCATCACCAGTTAAAAGATCTAGCAGTAGATGATGTGAAAGACCTTTACCTGAAACCCTAGAGAACCATTGCCAGACTGAGTAGAAAATACTGATTTTGATGGACCAAGCGTTTGATTCAGTATAAGGCAGCTTCACGTGTTCTTGTGAGTTAAGATGGGGGGTGTTATAACAATGGTTCCTGGCATGTCATCAGATAGAAGCTACAATTTCTTGCACAATAACTTTATAAGGATCATTAATGCTATTAGGTACAGTGGGTTGGATCCCACAAATGATTTGTGTTAATGAGAGCACCTTCCTCCAATGCAGTGTATCTAGTCATAAATGCTGAGACGTGTGACATTTATAAGAATGAAGGTTATCTCTGGTAGGATTTAGTAATTTTATTTGGCTTCAGTACAACCAAACTCTCAGCCAAGGTGAGCACACACTTAACATGTTGACACCCTCATGCATACTCAAAACTTCCTGTAGAAGAGCTGACATTTCCTTTTTATGTTGGAGTGTTATTTAGGTTAACCATGATCAATGTTCAAAAATAATGCTTGTTTAGTAGAGTCTAAGCTACCTTTCTGCCTGAAAAGGATGTCAGAGTAGACCCTGTGTTCAGAAATGCTGAGTACCGTCATCTGTATTTAATAAAGTAGTATCTCTGGATTCTTAATCCTTTTATGTTTAGTCTGTTCCTTGTTGATTGGTTTGTTTTGACTCTGCAAGTAGAAAGAATGAGACAATTTGGTTTTCTTTACACATACCTAATAATTAGATGTTTTACCCTCATGGAGAATGATGTGCATACGGATTAGGCCACACCTGAACAATAAAAAATAGTAACTGCTAATGTTAACTTTCTAATCACTACCACCATATCCCCACCTCTTCCTCCTCCTCCAAAATGGTAAAACAGGGAATTCTAGTTTTATTATTTTTTTAATTCTAATTTGTTACCTCAAATTTTTAGGTTGTCTGATAATTCATATTGAATTACAACAGACTTGGCAGCATTTACCTGATGAGGGAGGTGAAGACAGTAAATAGACAGCCAAAAGAATGATAACTATCTTCATCTTTGCCCTCCTACACTACTGATCTGGTGGTGAAGTACCTAACCAGATACACAAGAGGTGTCCTGAGAGAAGGCTCATACGATTTTTTTCCCAAGTTACCTCCATAGTGATCACAGGGAGGCCATGTAGGTGGGCCTCATGTCACTTTCTTAGCCGTGGACCGTAATGGACTATCGTGAACTGAAACACACCATAGCAGAAATCTAGTCTACTTGAGCTATATTAGTTCAATGTGGACATGGCTCCATGTTTCCTCAGCAATCGTGTTTCCCAAATAGTGGGATGGACATTTACAGGAGAGGATTAGCAGACAGAAAGTTACTTAATCCTTCCTCTACCCATCTATTCTGTCAAACAGCCTTTTTTCTCTCCCTCTCTCCTACCCAGGACTCCACACACACACACACAGAGAGAGAGAGACTGCTGGGCTTTTTGTCAATTTTGGAGCTGGCTAAGGGAAAATTGAGAAAGAAAACTGGGAAGTGGGGTTTTCAGGGGCAATCAGTAGGTGGAGTTTAAATACTCCTTGCCAACTGATTCTGCTCTGCCTCTTAGTGTGTCATTTCAGCCGATGTCTTTTTTTGTGTGTGATGAGAGGTCACAGACTGCACTAAAACAGATATATTTTGAATTCAATTTTGTAGCCTTTAAGAAACAATGTCCATTTCATTCAAGAATGCTCATAATGTGCACACATCTTTAAGTATACCTCCTTCCATTTAAAACTTCCAAACATTTGGTGTGTTTGTGTACTAAGTCATTATTGGTCATGGCATTATCTAGTAAGTTTCCACATCTTGAAGCAGTGGTTTTTTGGAGACCATTTCCTTTTTCCAGGTACTATAGTTCCTGAGGTGTTATTGTAACCTATAAAAACAGTTCATGATGGGTCATAAAATTGTTCCTGCGTACAGTGGTCAGTGAAGGATCTATAGTGCTTTCCAGTGCTTTTTAAGAATGGAGCAGCATGAAATTTAGTGAGTGTGGTTTCTCCCTATAGTGGCGCAGTGTGATGGCACAATCAATTACCTGATGGATGTCTCTTTCTCTTTATGGATGTTTTACTTTCATGGTGCTACTATTTTCTGCAGGATCAAAAAGTGGCCTAATTATCACAAGTATAAAAAAGAAATGTAAACCTAGCCAAGTTACCTTGTTACCTGCTGTAATTTTTGCCTTCTTTGAAATATGATGATTTTAAGTTGGAAAGGTATTATAAAAGGAAACAATTATTTAAACAGAAAGTGAGGCATGCTCACTAGTTCCTGCTATGTAGAACAAAACAGTGCACTCTGGAAATGAGAAGAACATCTTGTGAAGCTCTTGTAAAAAGAAAAGCGGTTAAAGTGTATTGATGACGGACGAATATCAGACTTGCAGAACCATGCATCAGGACAAATGCTGCTGCGTTCAATGTGAGATCTGTGACCATCAAAAGTCAGGCAACCAGTAAACTATATCTATATACTAATAGTGAAGTCAGCCAAATCTGAGGATATTTAAATCCAGTGACTGGAGCTGTGAACGGGCAAGACAGGTCTTTCTACAAACCTGAAAAGGGCCCCAGGTTTACAGAAAAATGTGAAATCTAAAAAAAGACACTGGTTTTTTTTAAAAAAACTGAAAATAATAAAAGGAGTGCCTGTAGCTTTAAGCAACAGATTCCCTCAGTGGCTGTTGCTAGGCAATCACAGTACTCCAGGCTGGGTTTCTGTGAGTAAACAGCTAGGTTGAAGAGGGCAGGGTCCTTTACAGGCCTATTTTGGCATTTGAGGGAGGACTCATTGGGAGGACTCATTAACTACAGTTGCCAGCTCCTGGTTGGGAAATTCGTGGAGATTTTGTAGTGGAGTCTGAGGAGGAGAAGGTTTGGTGAGGGGAGATGCCTCAGCCAAATATAATGCCACAGAGTCCACCCTCCAAAGAAGTCATTTTCTCCAGGGGGACAGATCTCTGTCGTCTGGAGTTCAGGTGCAATTCTGGGAGATCTCTAGGTCCCACCTGGAGGTTGGAAACACTAGGCCTGCCAGCAATCTCTGGTAACTTGATACCACCTGACTTGCATGACTCAACAAGGTCTGGCTGCTTGCTCCTGTTCAACAGGAGCCACCCTATGAAAGCCTGTGTGGTGTAGCAGTTAGAACAGGGGTGTCAAACTCATTTGTTACGAGGGCCAATCTGGGATGGCAAGCCATCTGTAGGTTCACTAGATGAGGTGGTCCCCCTGCTCCTGATCTGGGCTGGTAAGCCCGCTGTATGCTTGCCAGTCACGGCTTCTACTTCCCCTGTCCCGATCTGGGCTAGCGAGCCCGCTGCATGCTTGCCAGTCGAGGCTGCTACTTCCCCTGTCCTGATCTGGGCTAGTGAGCCCCACTTCAGGCTGGCCAGTCAAGGCAGCCACCCTCCTGCTCCCCATCTGGGAGTTGTGGCAGCCCCCTCCCACTTCCAATCTGGGCTGGCAAGCCCACTGCAAGCTCACCAGCAGAGGCAGCCCCCCTATTCCGATCTGGGATATCCCTTGATGTCTTTTTTTTTTTTTACATTATTACCGGAGGGTAAAATATTTTCTTTTTCATTTTACTCTTTTCTCATTACAATTTTTTCACTTTTATTCTTTTTTGGGGGGAGAATGTGCACATCTTTTCCCCTGCATTCATCGTTCCTAACTCAAAGACAGAGGTCACATTTATGGTTGCCATGATTTTTAGAGCTCCTTGGAGAGAAAGGTAAATCACTTCCCCCCTTTGTCGCTTCCCTTCAACCTTAGATTAATAATCGTTACAATGTGTGTAATTATAACAAATATTGGAACTGCAGGGATGCAGATGTTCTTACTTAAGCCAAGTGATCATTTTACATAACAGCGGCCATCAGAGCCAATCTCAGCTCTTTATTTCTGAGGGGAAAATCCTGCATGTGGTTTAAATGCGAGACCTCCAAATTCAACTAGCCCAGGGGTGTCAAAATCATTTGTTACGAAGGCTGGATATGACATAAATGTCACTTGGTCGGGCTGGGCCATGTGTACCATAAAATTTAATGCCAGGTACCGGAGATACAAACTGTATAGAAGACACAGGCAAAGTCAATTAATGATATTATTTTTACTTAAAATACAAACACGATTAACACAATAACACTCTTACAGTATTTTCTTTTATTGAACAGTCTTTGATCATGGACACCTCAGGACTGGGGGCGGGGAGATGGCCGTCTCAGCTGGCAAGCCCCCAATGAGCTCGCCAGCCTAGATCGGGAGTAGGGGAATGGCTGCCTCAAGGGGGTGGATCCGGCCCCCAGGCGGTATGTTTGACACCCCTGAGCTAACCCAATCCTAATAAGCCCATTAGGCTGACTTAGAATTGGACTGAGTAGGAAAGGATAATTGTATTAATGCACAGAAATCATAGGGGTAGCTGATTCATGCCCCTTGTGATTTGGGGGTACATTTTTTTGCGGTTGGAGAATAATTAAAGTTCATCAGAATGTCATTCCAGTGAGCCCAAGTCTGTGGTCCTAAGCACTTATGAATATACGTGCTTAGGGTTTCACTATTACTCTCATTATATTCTTGAAGCAGATAGGTGTAAAATATTACTAGGATCACAGAGGTGCTGGGTTTGTAATAGAAGTGCTCTTGGACTTTCAGGTTCATCCTTCCAATCAAATGTTTGATGTCTTCTTTTATTTTGTTCTCTTAACTTGCATATTTTGGGTTGTTTTTAATGATAATTGTAACCCACCTTTACTCTGTGACTAGAGAAAAGCAGGTTAAAAATTCTCAAGTTTATCAAATGTAATCTGTTAGTGATGTTCCTGTCTATTAGGTCTTTTGCCATGCAGTAAACAGAGCGCAGGCGGGGGGGGGGGGGAGTTATTGAATGTGGGAGATGCAGTTAAAGATCTCCATTGTCAGTCACAGAGAGTCTGGATGTCCATGTCAGTCACAGAGAGGCTGGATGTCTATGTGACAGCTGCAAGTACTCCATCTTATTTATAGGGCAGAGGATGAATGAGCTAAGGATTACAAAGTTCTTGATGACCTATAAAAAGTCAGAAAAGTATTCCGTCTGATAATCTTGTATTATTTCTTCCTTGCTTGCTGTTGCACTGAGGAGCAGCTTTGGATTCCATTCTTCATCCTTTGTTTCCTCTGAAAGTATCTCTAATAATTAGATCAAAAAAGAGCTCCTTTTTGGTTCCTTGTACTAGACAGTACAGGTTTGGTATAATCTCCCTCCTTGGATTCTATTTTCCGTTTGCTGATTATTTATTTGCTTATTATGCATACGAAAGTTCTTGATTTCAGCCCTTGTCTTGGATTTTCCACCACTGCAAGACTTGTCCAACTAGTTGTTCTTTGTTGTTCATTCTTGAATTTTCAGCCAGCTTCATGTCAGCAGAAAGTTTCATATTAGCTATTCCGGTCCTACATATCTGATTTGGAAAGCACAATTAGGACTCTTGTGTGTGTCAAAAGTTGGTTGAGTTGTAAACCACCTTCTTTTTTAAAAACATGTTTCCATTTCCCAATAGATAACTATGATCTGCCTGGCTGCGTTTTAGTACACTTGTCTGTCTGTGTAGAAGTTTCACAAGCGTCCCACTTTTCTGGAAAATCAACAGATAGGGTGAAAACTGCTGTACCTGAAAGGGAGAAAAAAGGGAGCTGGGAAAGCTTGTTCCTTTAAAGACATCTTCCATAAAAGATCTCTGAGACCTGGCAGCACTTTTCAGTGACAAAGAGTTCATTGATATTGATAGTATAGAATTAAACATGTAGCCCCACTGAAAATTAGTGGAATTTTAGGGCTGTTACACATATTATGGAAAGGCAGATTCACTTTTCTCTGAGAAGGAATGTTCAGGTGCTACCTGATTTCTCAATTAGGGATGAGTGGATTCCCTAGCTCCCTCCTGATTGGGATTGGGATTTATTTGACCTTTATTCACAGAGTTTCTTTCCAGTTTTCTTTCACTGAATTTCAAAATAACTTTGGGGAGTATAACCCAAGCAGTGAAGACAAAATACCACTCCCTGTTTTCTTAAAGAGATGGAAGGAAATAGAAAATCCTTCAAACTGTGTATACTGGGGGGGGGGTGGAAGTCATTGTAAAAGTAGAACCACCATTAATTTTTAAATGGAGGAAAACATTTTGGATATTTATGAGTCTGAGAGGTCACAAAAGCCAATGGAAGAGGGCATCAAATCAAGCCAAGGGTCTTTGTACTTACAGCATGTGTACTTGACAGTATATATACACAGCTTTAAGGTTGACGATGAAGACATTGAAATTGTTAAAGATTTTCGATTCCTGGGCTCAATCATCAACCAATAGAAGGACTGCAACCAAGAAATCAGAAGGAGATGGAGATTGGGAAGGGCAGCCATGAGTGAACTAGAAAAGATTCTTTAAAAAAGAAGGGGGGGGAGAGAAAAGATTCTTAAATGTAAGGCTGTGTCACTTGCAACCAAGATCAAGATAATTCATGCCATAGTATTCCCCATTACAGTGAGTTATTCTACATGCCCAACTTACTCCTGATTTTCTCAGCAGTTGATCTACTAGCATTTAAATCGGCTTGGGAAAATTGTTTCCACATGCATGCCCTTTCCTCTGAATCCCTTCTGTTCTGGAATCGGCGTATTTCTTCTGCACATGGTCAAATAAATAGGAATATCTAGCAGGGGTGTGGGGCATCACTGATGGAACCACCGGTGGTGTCACAACGCCAACCAACCCCCTTTTAATTTTTTGCACATGGAGTCTTGTGCTACTGCCCAGGAACTCTAGAGACATTTCCTTCTCCACCAAATCTGTCATTACTGGTTATTCTCTGTTTACTGATTAGACAATCGGTGGACATGTGGAAGGGTCGGTGAAGAGAACACTCAACAAAATGGCTCCCGACCCTGCGTTAACTGGAGCCATTTGAACTAATATGTGAAGCAAAACTGTTTCAACAAGTAGTAGCAAATAACATAAGCAGTCTCCCTACAGAGCGGCTGGAGCAAGCGGCTCTTACCCCTCCCGCTGCCACCATTTTTGTTTTTAAAGGACAAGTTTAGCAATAGAACACTGAGGGGAGGTGAATTCATATGTGGAAGAGTCAAGGAAAAGAATGCTAAAGAAAATGGTTCCTGAGCTGGTGTTTAACTGGTGCCATTTTAAATAGGATGCGAAGGATTAGCATCGCCGCCCCCCCACACACACACCCTGAAAAAAACTTTTTTAAAAAGATTGCTTTGAAATTGTCTGTAGACTCTGCCATGTGTAAGCTAGGAGTCATTCTAAAAATGTACTTGAAGAAGCATTTATTTCCATTTGCTTTTCTAATCCAGACCCACTGAAAGATTCTACTCAAAATGAGATCATATAGTACATTTAACTTCACTCTGAATGGGATCTTACATTGTTCTTGCTATTTTATCTTGTCTTGATGCTGCAGTTTCTTAAGAGAAAAGGGAAATTATCTTTGACAAGTAAGAGTTTGCTGGGGTGGATTCTCTGCCTGAGGCTTGCAAATCTTGACAAGGCCAAAGCATGAAGACAGAAGGAATGGGTCCATTTCCACAGAGCCTGAGGGTCTGAGGGACCTCTGCCAGGCTACAAACTCATTATCATGATAGGGCCCATTACGGTCATTTCAGAACTAAAGTAGACCTCTTTTTTCTTTCATAACTCATGAAACTGTATCTATGAGATGGTGTCTTGAGCTTGTTGGGTGGCGTAGGAAGGTATGCTGTAAGTCTGTACCAGGCCTAGAGGAATAATGTGTGAGCCTGGCTTATAGAGTATACAGTTCTGTGCTAAATAGACCTTACAGTTTATGGTTGCTTCCTAAAAGATACTGCCTTATGATGGCCATCATTGCTGGTTTGGATTTCTGTGACCTTGGTTCTATAACTATGGACCATATTGTCAAGCAATTGAGAGAGGTGGTATGGTTTTGTAGAAGAACACATGCAGCCAGAACCAGATTCAATTTATTTTCTCTAGTTAAACGATCAGATAGTAGATGGCTATTTTGGTATATTTGGTAGAGTTTTGGACTACAGTGTAGGAAACCTGGTTTCAAATCCTCATTCTGCTGTAAAGCTCACCGGGATAATTTTGGGCCATTCATTGGCACTTATCATAACCTACCTCAGATGGTTGTTATGAGGATACAATGAAGAAGGGAAAACCCTGTATTCCTCTCTGAGCTACTTGGAAGACGGGTGGGATAAAACAGATTTGAGTCCAGTAGCACCTTAGAGACCCACAAGATTTTCAGCATATAAGCTTTCGAGAGATGGGATAAAAGTATACAAGGTAGATAACAGATGATGTGAAAGACCTTATGATCCATGGACAGTCACAGCAGATCAGGAGTCCCTAGCCTTGACATGCTGGGATGTTTTCTGAAATTTTTTATTTCTGAACCTTTAATGTGCTATGATCTGATGCTGGATCTGATGATATTATTGATCTGTTGTATCATAGTTTCTGTGTTTAGAGTTTTTACAATTACTGCCTCATTATAACTTGACTTGGGCATTTTGGAGGGGCTACAAAAGTAATCTAGAAATTGTTAAAGGAACAAATTGTCGTGTGAGATGGAAAGTATTTCTTCACCAGAACATCACTGTGCTCAGCATGCACAGCCAGCTGTGTCGCCACACATACTAAGCCGGTTTGGCCGGCCAGCCAGAGAACCCAGGCTTTTGTGATTGGTTGAGGGTATCCTATGGCTGTCTTTGTCTTGTGTGTTCCTGGAAGTCAGCTCAAACAATCTTTATTGTAGAAAACATATACATTTGGGGGAACAATGGACAAACAGCAGTCGAAACTTGAGTTTGAGAACCAAACCCGGTGCCGTCAAAAGCTGTACAGCATTTTTGGAGGCATCTGTTTTCCATCTTGTGGTAGAATTTAATTAGCATCAGTCTTACTAAACTTGACAAATCAGCTTGCAAAAAGTAGTATCTTCAAGGAAACAACTCCTACTGAACAATACTTTAAAAAATATAAAAAGGAATGCTGTGGACTTGATTAACTTCATCTTATTTTGTTTGATTTCATGTCTCCTTTATTGCCTTGCTCTCATGATGGCTTATATCAACAAAGCCTGACCAAGCTCCAGATGGCAGTTTATTCTGTACTTGGAGCCGTTGATACATTTCTTGAATACTGAAGTTGGAAGAAAAATTAACTGTAGTAGGATCAACAATCTAGGGAAGGCTGCCCTTTTGTCTTAGTGCCCTTGTAATTTTGGAACACAGCCATTTCTACTTTGCCGTTTAGAAAATATCTACATTTCAATAGTGCCACCTTGGCTGGTGAACCCCCAACTACAGCATGAGTTTGTTTTAGGGTTGCCAGATCCCTCTTCGCGGGAGGTTTCTGGGGTGGAGCCTGAGGAGGGAGGAGTTTGGAGGGGGGAGGGACTTCAATGCCATAGAGTCCAATTGCTAGAGCGGCCATTTTCTCCAGGTCTCTATCGGCTGGAGCTCAGTTGTAATAGCAGGAGATCTCCAGCTAGTACCTGGAGGTTGGCAACCCTAGCTGGAGATCAGTTGTAATAGCAGGAGATTTCCAGCTAGTACCTGGAGGTTGGCAACCCTAGTTTGTTTCTATGCTTCCCTGTTTTTAAAATAATGTACTTCACAAAGCTGTAACAAATCTCCAGAGAAAAAGAGAAGAGAGGAGAAAAGAATCTACTGTACTGAACACATGGTTGCTTGTCGAGCTGCATTTATTTTCCGCATCGCTGAAGGATATGTACCTATTAAGTGGTCCATTTCAGCAACGGGAATGGCCTTCGCTTCATGGCGTGATTATGGAAGAAAGAAGCTCTCCAGAGGCCACATCCATTTGTACATAACAACTGTGACAGGGAAAGTGACGTCTTTCTGCTCCAGGAGAAGAATATGTGCAAAAAGGGTACAGTGAAGACACCAATAGTGTCCTTGACATGAATATCTTGGGGATGTATGTGGCTGCGGCTGCTTTTGCCATTCATGTCGATGCAGCATTTGTCTGAACCAGGGGCTCTGTGTTATAATCAAGTTTGTTGCAGTTACAAGATCTGAAAGGAGAAAAAAGATACTACTATAAAAGTCTAATATCTCTTTCCTGTTCTTGCCTTTGCACAGACATTCATGGGGTAAAGTGTAGCAGGAGGGCCCTTAATATTGCACTTGTCTCAAGCCCTATAAAACCCCTGCGACCACACAACACAAAATATCCTGGGGAAGGGGCCCACATACATGTATAACAAACTGTATTTATAATAAACACTGCCCTGACCTGGATGGCCCATGCTAGCCTGATCTCGACAGATCTCAGAAGCTAAGCAGGGTCAGCCCTGGTTAGTATTTGAATGGGAGACCACCAAGGAATACCAGGGTTGCCGTGCAGAGGAAGGCGCTGGCAAACCACCTCTGTTAGTCTCTTGCCATGAAACCCCCCCAAGAAAGGGGTCGTCATAAGTCGGCTGTGACTTGACGGCACTTTACACACACACAATAATCGCTAATTTGCTAAAAAGCCATTGTTGTGATATGAGTTATGGCCATGAAGGCACTTTGGTATCCTTACCACTTGTGGCATTTTAAATTTGTTCGAACATATTCTTAAATCTCCTTTTAATTGCACAAAGAATATTGTCATACATGTGTAATAGCCCAAAAATGCTTGTTTAGAGGGAATAAGCAGTAATCAGAATCTTGATCCTTTAGATTACCAGAATCTTGATCAGTCTCTTGATCCTTTAGATTACCATATCTTTCCTTGCTACTCCTTTTGCCTGGATTTGCCTCCCAGACCATCTGTGTGATAACACCTCTCTCTTCTTCAAATCCCCCCTTTTGCTCTACCCATTAGTCCCTGTTCCCCTCAGATACTGAGTTTAAGAATGTGCAGCTAGAACCACACATTCTTTCCCTGCTTATCCCTGCTTTGCTCTCCCCACCTTCCCTTTGCTTTCTTCTTTGTAAGCCTCTTGGGGCAGAGACTGGTCATTTTGTAAAGCACCAGGCATACAGATTGCTGCTATATAAATCATGTATGATCTAACAACAGAAACATACGATCTAAAAAAACAGAGAAAATTGCAAGGTGTTCCAGTTCAACATCTTACCTTATTATAGGGTTGTCAACCTCCAGGGGATGTTATTACAACTGATCTCCAGCTAATAGAGATCAGTTCACCTGGAGAAAATGACCACTTTGGCAATTGGATTCTATGGCATTAAAGTCCCTCCCTTCCCCAAACCCCGCCCTCCCCAGGCTCCACCCCGAAAAACTCCCACCAGTGCCCAAGTCAACCCTACCTTATTATTATGTCATTAACCCATCCAGCTGAAAGAATACTGTAACAACACCAAAACATAGCAAAGACACCCCCATTGCCTCTTCCCAAAGGCAAGAACTTCTTGCCTTAAAGGGGAAGGAGAAATATTGTTGTGGACTTTGCAGCTTTTTGTTTTGCTTTGCTTTGCTTTTGTTTTGCAGGGCTCTTTTTTCATTTGAATGGTTTCCTAGATATTTTGAAACATACCCAAATTCTGGTACAAACAAAGCTCTAGCAAAGTTTATAAACGTTTCTCTTAACTTCTCTCAAAATCTCTGCAGATTCCTTGACGTTTCTATAAAAAATTCACCAAAGAAGGAACCTGTAGTTTCACTTAAAATTTCAGCAATTTTGGTAGCAATTCTTATGCAGATCATGAAGTTGCATCACTCAGCATATCCAAAAAAAAAAAAAAAGACTGCTTGCTGTAAAAGTTAGGTATGACAAGACAGTTTCTATACAATGTGGACCATCTGGTAGAATAGTTATTACAGAAAACTTTTCCTTTCTGAGTAAGACCAGTGCAATCAAACACATCTCCTATATCTAGCAAAATCTGTGTGTGGTCTTATTTGGCTTGACATTCTAATAATATCAACAGGGTGTTGAGGTCCCAAAGTTTTAATTGTGGCTTTCTTGACATAAACACTAGCAACATGATCTGTTGTGATATCCCCTTTACAAGCACTACTGAAGCAAATAGCCAAACGTGCAGGGGTTCATTTCAGTAGAACTTGAACAGAAGATCTTCATAAGAACTGCCTATCAGGTGGTGAAATGTTATTATGTGGACCCTTTTACCCTATCCTCTTGCTCACCAATCTCTGATCAACAACAAGAGCCTCCCTTCCTCTGGACTTCTAAGTAGTGTATGGGCTATGACCAGTATCTTCTCTAGATGGAATCAGAATCAAGTTAGGAGATGTCTATCTAGTCAGCCTCTATCTTATCATAAACCTGATGTCAGCTCTGGAACATGAAAAAATTAGAATGTCTCTGAGCATGTTCAGAGATGCTTTTCTTTATTTCTCACTAATCATTACCTGTCCCCTATGGATCAGGCAGTGAGCCCCATGAGTCAGAGTTGTAGGCTGCAATACTGCAGTTCAAGCTCTGCTCATGACCGGAGTTCGATCCCGACGGAAGTCAGTTTCAGGTTGCCGGCTCAAGGTTGACTCAGCCTTCCATCCTTCTGAGGTTGGTAAAATGAGTACCCAGCTTGCTGGGGGTAAAGTGTAGACAACTGGGGAAAGCAATGACAAACCACCCCGTAAACACAGTCTGCCTAGTAAACATGATGTGACGTCACCCCATGGGTCAATAATGACCCAGTACTTGTACAGGGGACTACCTTTACCTTTATAGATCAAGTGGATCTTTTTTGGTGGGGGAAAGGGGGTAGATCTGTGGGCATGACTCCCAGGTTGACTTGAGCTTTAGAAATCAGCCATGACCTGAATTCCACTTGGATGTAAGCATTTAGGACAGCTCTTAAAACCTAATCCAGAAATTTACTAAACTCTGTTCCATGGGGCTTACTCTCAGGAAAGTGTTCTTAGGATTGCCTTATCAGGCTCCTATTAGTCTGTTCCTTCAACTAGGGCTGCCAAAAAAAAAAAAATTCGGTACAGTTCGGATTCGGCCGAATTTGACCCTTGTGGGATCGGTACGTGCCGAAGTCCGAACTCCCCCGCTTCGGATCCCCGGTAATTCGGGGGGATCCGGAGTTCGGGGGAAAATTCGGCCGAAGCGCGCCTTCAGGGATTCCCTGAAGGCTCGCGGGGGCCCTTTAAACTGATCTGAGCCTCCCAGCTGGGAGGCGCAGATCAGTTTAAAGGGCAGCCCGCCCCCCTTCAGCGGGCTCCCGTGAAGGGGGGCGGGCTGTCATTTAAACTCATCTGTGCCTCCCGGCCGGGAGGCCCAGATGAGTTTAAATGACAGCCCGCCTCCCTTCAGCGGGCTCCCGTGAAGGGGGGCGGGCTGTCATTTAAACTCATCTGTGCCTCCCGGCCGGGAGGCGCAGATGATTTTAAATGACAGCCCGCCTCCCTTCAGCGGGCTCCCGTGAAGGGGGGCGGGCTGTCATTTAAACTCATCTGTGCCTCCCGGCCGGGAGGCACAGATAAGTTTAAATGACAGCCCGCCTCCCTTCAGCGGGCTCCCCTGAAGGGGGGCGGGCTGTCATTTAAACTCATCTGTGCCTCCCGGCCGGGAGGCGCAGATGAGTTTAAATGACAGCCCGCCTCCCTTCAGGGGAGCCCGCTGAAGGGAGGCGGGATGCTCTTTAAACTGATCTGAGCCTCCCAGCTGGGAGGCGCAGATCAGTTTAAAGGGCAGCCCGCGCCTTTCAGCGGGCTCCCCTGAAGAAGGGGCCGAATTGGCCGAATTTATTCGCGAACTCCTGAACTCGCTGAATTCGCCCCCCCCCCCCCCGGTTGCCCGCCAGATTTGAGTTCGGATCCGTCCGAACTGAAAATCACCGAATCAGGGGAAATTCGGTTGATTTTCAGTTCGGACCGAACCGAATTGACAGCCCTACCTTCAACCAGATAAAAGAGCTGTTCTTTATTTCTTTTGTATTGCTTTTCCCTGGAATACTTTTATGTAGACCATAACCTTATATGTGTTTATACTTTTTAGCTGCTCTTGTTTATGCTGCTTATGTTTGAGGTTGGCAGAGGGCCTAAACAGGAAGACTATGCCTCAGTCTGGTATGTTTGGTAAAGCTGAATGGCAGAAAAATGAGTACAAAGGCAGTTTCCATCTTGTAGCTTTTTCAATAGACACATTTCTAAGTGCCTGTACGTGTTGTTCTGTGCCCATCTGTAATCACTTTCCTTAACTGAAATATCATCATGCCCGTTTATTACAAAAAGACAGGAAAACAATAAGAAAAATAATTAACATTCCTCCTCTACACATTCTTGGCAACTATAATTCCAGCATATCTGCTCTAGCCAGAAGGGTGTAACCATGCCAGTAAGAAAATTGAGCTTACTGTTTAAACTAGTTCTGATCAAACACTATTTAAAGATTAATCTTTTTAGAATATATCTAGACATAAAATGGGAAGGGTATGGTCTGCTCTTAAAGCAGGGTCTGAGTTGCAAATAAGATTGATCTACCTACCACTCCTCATAAGGGCAACGAGTAACTTATGAAGTATGACTTCAGGGTGATTAGAGTTCTGCTAGGACGTATCTCAGCTGGCTGATCATGGCCTTCTCCTAGGGTTGCCAGCTCTGGGTTGGGAAATACCTGGAGATTTTGGGGGTGGAGCCTGAGGAGGGTGGGGGGAGGGGAGGGCCTTCAATGCCATAGAGTCAAAGAGGTAAATTTCAATGCCAAAATGGTAAATTGACTCCAGGTGAATTGATTCCTATCGGCTGGAGATCAGCTGTAATAACAAGAGATCACCAGCTACTACCTGGTGACACCACTTTGCTGTTGCCACGAGCTTGACATAACATTCCAAGACGCAATTTAGCATGTGAGTTATTGAGACTGGATATGAATTATAAGTAGTACACTGAAGAAATGGAATTGAAATGGTCTAATATCTAGAAAGATCCTCTGTGCATGTGTGCCTACACTTGGAAAGTTACTGCTTTGAAGTGGATCGACATACTGAAACTGACAGACAGACAGACAGACAGACAGATAGATAGATAGATAGCATTTTGAAAATTTTGACAAACTATATTTTGGTTATAATCTGATCAAGTGTGTTGTGTGGCATTTTTGTCCTATACTGATTTTGGCTTGCATTATCCTTAGGTATAGAGGTGTGATTTATTTCAGCTTCAACTACCTGGAGGTTGGCAACCCTACCTTCTCGTAGGATTGCTTAGAAGAAGGTTTTGAACAACTGCTGCTATACTGGCATTCATCGCTTGCATTTTATGCCAAAATAACATTTGGTCTATTTTAATCTCAGCTAATGATATCTACCCTTGTACTTTCTTCTTCCTGCAAATGTTCCCAATTAAACATCAAATGCTGCTTTTTCCAACAAGTTAGCCATTGCTCTTGAATATGAATGAATGTTGTGCTGATGGTTTTTGAGGGTAACCAAGTCCAAAGTTTGTGTTCAGTTTCATAGTGAATGCTGGTTTCTGTAGTTATCCATTGTCTAAATAAGTGCATGAAGATAGAGAAAGTTCCCCTTCTAGCAGCATTAGCAGACTTTATCTCTCTTCCCAAGACCTTGGGCTGAATCCAGCGGTCATATTTCTCTGACAGAAGGCATTTCCGTCAGCAGAATGGGGCTTTTCTGTGTCCCACCTCATCCTGCAGCCCACTGGGTTCTCCATAATGCCGCTCCCAGGGGACAACAGAGCATCCTGAGCAATGAATTGGGGGTCTGCAGTAGGAGGAGGGAGACAGTGAAAATCACCTCCTTTCCGGCAACCACTCAGTCCAGCTCCTTGATAAAAGGGGAACAGAAAGAAATGTACAATGAGGCTGGATGTAGAAAGAACACTGGCACACTCATTTCTTGGTAGTTGAGGGGAGATGAGGATCAGGTACAGCGCAGATTTACTGGTGCAGAGTTGCAGAGGAGCGACTGCATAATTTTGCTTAACTTGAGCATACTTAAGTGGCAGAACTATTCAGCTCAGTTTCTATAATTCACAGTAGAAAAGAGCAAGAGTCCAGTAGCACCTTAAAGACTAACAACATTTCTGGCAGGGTATGAGCTTTCGTGAGCCGCAGTTCACTTCTTCAGACAGTGGCTCACGAAAGCTCACACCCTGCCAGAAATGTGGTTAGTCTTTAAGGTGCTACTGGACTTGTGCTCTTTACTACTGCTATTGACAGACAAACACGGCTACCCATCATGATCTACCTCTATAATTCACAGTCCACAAGAGACAATATACTGTGATCCCTTACTTTTCGGCGAGATGATGTAGGCTAGTGGACCCCAACATGGTGCTTGGGGGCATCATGGTGCCTGCCATAACCTTTCCCAGTGCCTGCCAAATGTTTTTAGAAAGTGGGTGGGACCAGATGGGACTTTTGTCCATGAGGCCTTCTGATTGGCCACTGGAGACCTGATTGGCTAAGCAGATTTTTTTAAAAAAATGTTGCTTTGAGAGCAGCTGCCACCACAGCACAAGTGATCTTCACTGAGTGACTGAAGGAAAGCGGTGCAAAATAAGTAAGTAAATAAATAAATAAATAAAACAGTATGCTTATTTTAAAAGCCATCCAGTAAGATAGAGCTTCTGCCTGAAATGTTGAACAGATTAGTTATGCATAGGGTTGCCAACCTCCAGGTGCTAGCTGGAGATCTCCCGCTATTGCAACCGATCTCCAGCCGATAGAGATCAGTTCACCTGGAGAAAATGGCCGCTTTGGCAATTGGACTCTACGGCATTGAAGTCCCTCCCCTCCCCAAACCCCACCCTCCTCAGGCTCCACCCCCAAAATTTCCAGGTATTTCCCAACTCGGAGCTGGCAACCCTATCTGTGAATAAAGCAGTTCTGGAACATCTGTTGATTCTGCATGATTATTATACCGATTCCAATTCAGCATCAGACTCTTATCACCACCACCACTAACTGAAATATCTGAAACTTCACAATGTAATTGAAACACCTGGGGCACGCTCCACCAGGAACATCTGTTGTGCAAGTTCCACTTTAATGAATGCTACTTGTGTAGTTAGGGTTGTCAACCTCAAGGTGAAGGCTGGAGTTCTCCTAAAGTTTCAATTGGGTCTCCAGACTACAGAGATCAGTTTCTCTGGTAAGCTTCAGATAGAATCATAGAGTTGGAAGGGGCTATACAGGGCCTTTAGTCCAACCCCCTGCTTAATGCAGGATCAGCCTAGAGCATCCCTGACAAGAACTCTGCTGAGCTCTCTCCCTTCCCCAAGCTCTACCCTTCTCAGTCACTGTCCCTAAATCTCCAGGAATTTGCCAAGCTGGAATTGGCAACCCTATGTGTAGCTCATATTAATTTCAATGGTGCCTGTGCAGAAGAACTCCTGGGCTTGTGCCCATTATCTTTAAGGGAGGTTTCCTTAATGCTGACGGTGAAGACATATCTCTCTGTAGGTTCACACCTGATAAGAGGAAGAAGGATTTGATTGGCAGACTGTCAAGAAATGTTCTCTGTTCTTCTGCAAAAGAGTAGAACTCGGTCCAAGTGGCATAGACAGCTCAGATTTACAGTCTTCATCTCTTGGGCATCTTAAAAATAAGAATTGCTTTACATCCTGCCTACAACTTTTGCCAATGAAATGACCCTTTAGGGGCTTTTAGGCCTTAAATAAGCTATGCCTTTCATGCCAAGCTACTTGATCATGACTCTCTTGACGGTTTATGGTAAATTGACTCTTAATGTGTGAATTGGGAACAGTGAAGGAGTTGTTAACGTCATAGGCGATTGTGTGTCTCATTACACAAAGACAATAAGCATAAACTGCAGAGAATCGTCAAAGGTGTTCTTTTACTTTATTATGGAATGTTGCAGATCCATCGTCAGCGGCGTGATTTCCTCAAGCACAATTAAAGGGGTAAAGAAGAAGGAAAGGGATGAATGTAGAGAAACAAAGGGGATACTGCTTTACATCTTTTGATGTGGCAGAAACCTTTTTCATACTAGGCTTCTTTTGCCAGCTCTCAGCAGGCAAATGTATGCACGTCAAATCCCATTCCAAACAAGCTCCATTGGTTTCTGCCAGAGAACCTTAGGGCTGAGAGAAGCGAAAGTTTAACCCCTTTTATTATTTTTCTTTATAGCAACTTTGTATAAACAGTATAATATGTGAGTGCAAATCCAAGATCACCTAAAAGTAAAAAGTTAACAATTGTCCATTAGAAGAACAGAGCTACTCTGTGAATTACTCCAGGTCTCCTCCTCCCCTTCCAATGCATTAGTGAAGTCAGGATTGCTTTACGCTTGCTTCCTTTTTTAGCCTCCATTACTTTCCCTCATTCTTTCTGTGTATGAGAATAAGTACAAATAAAGCATTTCACAGAATCATAGAATCATAGAGTTAGAAGGGACCACCAGGGTCATCAAGTCCAACCCCCTGCACAATGCAGGAAATTCACAACTACCTCCCCCACACACACACCCAGTGACCAGAAGATGGCCAAGATGCCCTGCCTCTCATCATCTGCCTAAGGTCACAGAATCAGCATTGCTGACAGATGGCCATCTAACCTCTTCTTAAAAACCTCCAGGGAAGGAGAGCTTACCACCTCCTGAGGAAGCCTGTTCCACTGAGGAACCGCTCTAACTGTTAGAAAATTCTTCCTAATGGCTAGACAGAAACTCTTTTGATTTAATTTCAACCCATTAATTTTGGTCCGACCCTCTTGGGCAACAAAAAACAACTCAGCACCATCCTCTATATGACAGCCCCTCAAGTACTTGAACATGGCTATCATATCCCCTCTCAGTCTTCTTGTCTTCAGGCTAAACATACCCAGCTCCTTCAACCTTTCCTCATAGTACTTGGTCTATTTGCAATAGACAAGTGCAAGGAAATTTTTTAAAGAAGTTTAAAAGGAGTTTTAAGAAGTTTAAAAGGTTGGCAACCCTAACCCCCCCCCCTTCTTAGTCTGGGCTGGCAAGGCATGGCCTGGCCCGACCAAATAACATTTACTGAGTTTGTAACAATTCAATACCCCGCTATATACGTTTTCCCTCATGACTAGTGTTCATTTGACCTAATGTACCATGCAAATTAATACATTTTAGTCACTTTCAAAGAATTTCTCCTGAGACCCCAAAATGACTGTTTCGTGATAGAATAAGACTCTTAATTCATCAAGCTGAGGTTGAAGGCAAGATTATTTTTCTTTTCTGTTGCACCGGAAATGTTAAATGTCAGTTCTACACAACATTTTAGTTTCTGAAAATATAAACAGAAGTCATTGTGAGTACTGTAGTTTGCTATGAGTGCATAAACCGTTCTAGAAAAGAATCAGCTCTATCTGTAAGTTATTAAACAGTGTTTTAACAATAAAAGCAGAATTTTCAAATACTTGGGATAGCTTTTTTTTTTAGGATTGCCAGGTCCCTCTTCGCCATCAACAGGAGGTTTTTGGGGCAAAGCCTGAGGAGGGTAGGGTTTAGGGAAGGGTGGGACTTCAGTGCCATAGAGTCCAATTGCCAAAGGGGCCATTTTCTCCAGGTGAACTGATTTCTGTCGGCTGGAGATCAGTTGTAAATAGCAAGAGATCTCCAGTTAGTACCTGGAGGTTGGCAACCTTACTATTTTGACAATCTCCACCCACCGTTGCAGTATAGTAGATATAAATTTTCTAGAAATATCCAGATTATTCACATTATAACTGGGGAAGTTCAGAGATAAGCTAGTTTCTTTCATCTAAATCTCAGAGCAGATTTATTCTTGCTTTGATTTCCCCCCACCCCCATCTCCATTCTTTGACTAGGAAAGGGATACGTTTTTACAAGCCCCTTCGAAAGTGAAAAGAGCCAGAGCGTGAAGAGATTTTCAGCAGAGTAATCACTGCATCTGTCTTGAACATGACACTGTTAATTAGAGAGTTCTGCAAAGGCTCAAAAATGTACATGTATTGCACAATCTTATTCAGAGTTACTCCAGTCAAAGCCCCTCAAAACTGATGGACTGAGATTGGAGTAACTCCGCGCAAGACTGTACTGTTAACGTGCTAACAGAAGTAGAAGCCAAATATTGATTCCTTTGCCATTTGACATTATGACACAAACCTGTGTCGGGAAATAATGTTGTTAGAGGGATCAGTTCTTTTTGTCTGCATTTGAACATACTGAGATGCTGGCCCGGTGCCGGTCTCTAAATGACGGTTCAGCATCCTGTGGAATATTTTGTTAAACTTCAGCGGCTCTCTTTTTAAGAGGAGTTTTCTTCAGAATGAAACTTCAAAGCAAATGCAAAGTCACCAGTATGTTGCATGGTCTTTGCTCATGAAGGAGGTATTAGTATGTGGAAACACATAGTATGTGCAAACACAGAAATATCTGTTGATCCTATCAAATCATGACTACAAATAACTCATTGGCATTACTTGTCACTGCTGAAACTGGCCAGGAATCCCTGCTGTTGCAGGTCTGTGGAGTTTGAGCAAGATGAGATTATTACAACCGCTGAGAATGGATTATGCATGCCCTGACCTCAGTCACCCTTTTATCTTTACAACAGGGCATGTTTCTTAGCTATTGCTGTCAGTTTATGGTGGGGTGTTTATCATGACTGGTTAACATACCTGTTAGGAAAATGGAATGGACAGAGATGCAATTTCCTACTTCAAGAGCTGCCCTATACTCATTCTGTCATTTAAAGTGGTAAAAGATCCTTTGTCTAGAAACAGCTTTGTACTTGACTTGGTTCTTAACCACATCTATAAAGTTGTTGCAGTGTGCTTCCCAAATCCATTGGATGCAAAGAAATACAGCTTTATGAACTGCAAGCAAACTTGGTTTCTATGGTACTGCAAGCAGCGTATGCTTCAGAGACCACATTGTGGATTCCAGATGGAAATACGTTATGCTGGTGTTTAGTTTCTACTTAGACTTCTCCATAAGGTTCTACAAACAGTGCTTTAATATAAAAACATATCAGGGCATAATTGTTGAATGTAGATTTAAAAGCAGAACTGGTCAAAATGAAAAATAGTGTGGTCAACAGATTTCAAAGATTTCAGTTATGGTGACTGAAAAAGACTAGAGTGAATTTCCTATTCCCTTTGTTGCAAGCTGGTGCCACAGCATAATTCGGAAACTTGCAATAGTTTACCAGCTAGATTAATGAGTGCTTTGTGTTGGGAGCTTTCCCTTACCATATTGTAGATTCTATGCATTGTAAATTATTGATAGTGTAAGGTTAGCAATAGCAGCTGTGCTATAAATGCATCCACTGTTCTGGCACAGATGGTTGCTATGTCAGTTTTGTCAGGGTTCCTGAATCCAGTTTCCTAGTTTCAAATGGTCTGGAGAAGGAGAAACCCAGAAATGGGAGAAAGAATGCTGGAAGGCTTTTGCAACGCATGGTCCTGAAAATTTGCAGCGTCGTGATCTTTACATGTTCCCTTGTGGCCTCCCTGAATAGGCAAGAAAGATGCATAGTTTGTTTTGGTCATCTTAGAACATTTTGGTAGTTGATGCTATTTAGATTGCCTAATTGTTCTGTTTATCTTGGGTTTATTCCCCGTCATTCTGTCTCTGACGACATTCACAGCAAGTTACAATATGAAAATCTTATTGTATTGACTTTATCCTTGTTTGTTAAAGGCAGCTCTTAGCCAGAGGTATATTCCTCGGAATTAAAAGTGCCACTCTCCTGTGTTACTGGCTATCCATCATGTGTTTGGAGGTATGCATGTGACTTATAAACTCTTGAAGGGAAAAGATTTCTTGTTTATTGCTGTCCGTTGGAGGTCTGCCTTGCTGTTTTTGTTGGCTCTTAGGACACCAGTGCAAATGAAGGAATTCTCCCGGATGGACAGATGATTGGTGCCCAAGCTGTGATGAAAGCTGAGGAGAAGAATCTAAATGGTCTTTCCAAATGATAAATATACTGTTTAACATTCCTAGGACTGTAATATTCAGTGTGGTTTTCCGGATATTTTGTTTGTGTGTTTAATGGACCATAAGAAGATTGGCATACCAGGAAACAAGCAAGAACATTTAGGTCTTTTACCTATAGCTGTTTCACTCGCCGTCACCCCTCCAACAACTTTGGGTCTTTGCATTAATTCTGCATGTCGTTTCTGAGTGTCACATGTCGCCTCGCTCTCCCCCTGCATTTCCCTGTGTTTTGCCCGCCTTTTCAAATTCAAGATTAAACAAGTCTCTGAAAGCGTGGGCAAAACGCAGGGCAATGCAGGGGGGACGACCTCTGATAGTCGAAAACAGCATGCATAAGCAACACAAAGACCCAAAGACATCAGAGGGGTGACGGCGAGTGAAACAGCCATGCATAAAAGACTATACACTCCCATGGTGCCTTTGTAACGTGGCATTTAATTCCTCACTGACCTACAGACAGTCATCCTGGCTACCTGGGAGAGTTTCTGTGAAACACATAGTTTTCTGTGAAGGATCTATCCCAAGCAGAGTCTCTGCAATTCTTGGTAAAGACTCATCAAACAGTTCAGTGCCCAATATGCCCCAACCACTGGCATTGTTCCACTGCTAAAGAGGTCATCACCTCCTTCCATTCTGCTCCCTGCTTTGTAGCCCAGCTATCGCATGGATTGAAGGGTGGATTCAGATGGTACATAATTTCCCGGATACAAGAGACTAGGAAGGCAGCCCCCCCACTTACTTTCTCTTGTGTCTAAGCTGATCTGCCCTTAGGGTTCCCAGGTCCCTCTTTCCCACCAGTGGGAAGTTTCGGAGGTGGAGCCTGAGGAGGGTGGGGTTTGGGGAGGGGAGGGACTTCAATGCCATAGAGTCCAATTGCCAAAGTGGCCATTTTCTCCACATGAACTGATCTCTACCAGCTGGAGATCAGTTATTATAGCAGGAGATATTCAGCCAGTACCTGGAGGTTGGCAACCCTATCTTCCCTATAGATATGAGGCACAGCTGCCTGTGGATTGCATGGAACCAATTGACAAAACATTCAATTGATGCGGGGGGAGGTCAGAGAACTCTGGTGCTACCTCCCCCCGCCCCAGTATTTATTGCTGAAATTATCTGTACAGGAGAAGATGCTGTGAATGAAGTACATTTACATAAAAATCAGTTCTTTATAACTGCAAAGTGGTATCTCCCAGCTGGGGGAGAAGCGTATATAGCAAGGGCTCTCTATCACGTGAGGGAAGTATCAGGGGTTTTAAAATGACCTTTCCTACATGGCTCTGGCCTTTTCAATATAGCTGCAGCGATGGGTTATGCATGTGTATTGCCATCATACTACCGGGAAGTCTCCTTGGCAACTGTGGGACGGGATACCTCATAGGAGCTAGCCCTGTGCAGAGGTGTGTGGTTACTGAGAGGTCAACTTTGGGAGCTGCACTTTCCCATCTCCGACAGTCACTTTAGTAGTAAAAGTAGGCTAAGCCCTTCCTTCATTTCGAAAATGATCATTTGGGAAGTAATAATTGGGTGTGGAGACAAAGCAGTAGTAGATAGGATTGGGGGAGGAAGTGGTAAAAACCATTTTTATTAATCTCTTCCTGCCACTTTCTGTTACCTATCTGGCAACAGTGCTCAAGGCTGTGGTAGATGAGATAGAATCTGTTCCAGTTAAGGTTGCCAGGTCTCCCCTGTCCACCAACAAGAGATGAGGGGGTAGAGTTGCCAGATCCAGGTTGGAAAACTCCTGGAGATTTGAGGATTGAGCCTGTGGAGGACAGGGACCTCAGTGGGGTACAATGCCATAACGTCCACCCTCTAAAGCATCCATTTTCTCCAGGGGAACTGATCTCTGTAGTCTGGAGATAAACTGTAATTCCAGGGGACCCCCAGCTCCCAGCTGGAGCTGGCATCCCTAGTTCCTGTGGGCCTTCATCTTTCACTTTGGACCGAGATATCTGATCTGTGAAAGAGTACTTAAAAATCTGAACTTCCCCCTCCCCAAATCTCTGGCACCATCAGCCTGGGCAGAAGAGGGGACTGTAGTGTTCAGTGCATATCAGTTTGATATTGAATCACATAAACCTTTGGTTCCCAAAGTGGGCAGTACCACCCCCGGGGGGGGTTATCTAGGGGGGCATTAAGAGGCAAGAGGGCAGCAGGGGACACTAGAGGTGGGCCTCTTCAACTGTGTTGTTCACTAATTTACAATAGATCAAGCTATGGCACCAATCTGGTGGAAACTATCAGACTTTTTCCAGACTTTGAAGAGCTAGTACCACTGGATAAAGTTCATCAGTTTTGTTAAATAAATTTCAACTAAAAAAGTTTTAATTTTATTTTGAATAGATGTGAAATTAACTATTACTGTTTTGAAATTGTATTGTTATTATCTTCTTTAGTGTGTCATGCAAACCCCTCTTTTGAATAATGCTTTTGCTGGATAGGGTAGGGGGCCCTGGGGTTGAGTTTGTGGAGCCAAGGGGTGGGTGGCCCGAAAAGTTTGGGAACTACTGATATAAACCATACAAAGTAGACTGTTTTTTTCTTCCCTCTGGGGCATGTATGTTCCTATTTGTTTATGTGTTGACTTAGAAACAGAACAAAAATCATGGTGTTTCCATTTTAAAACAAATTTGGGACTTTTTTGTTAACAGGAAAATGTGGTGTAAGGAAGCTTGCGACCATTTATTTAAAAACTGGAAACAAGTTGCGAAAAGGTTTTTTTAATCACACACTTGCTCTATGCTAACTCTTGGACCCTCTCTCAGATAATGTTCCAGGCTTCTGTTTACTGATGGTGATGCTTATAATTTCCTGACTCGTTTTAATTTTTTAATGGGAAGTAATAAAAGGGATCATGCTTGGTTGTAATATCTTGCTATTTCATCAGAGCATAGACTTTGTAGGTTGTGTTTATGGCCACCCTCGGAGAATTTATTGGTTAGAGTGTTACAAAAATGTGATCATTATAAAACTAAATAACAAAAGCTTTTCATTTAAAAAATCTGTTTGCCTGATTTTACTATCTGGATGCGATCAACTCCCGTAGCCATTGGGGGCACAAAAATATTTATTTTACTTTATTTATGTCATTTGTACCCTGCCTCTCTCCCCAATGGGGACCCAAAGCAGCTTGCATTGCTGCCCTCTCCTCTATTTTATCATTACAACAACCCTCTGGATGCATCCCTTTTGCTAGAGATTTTTTAGGTTGTATGAGATGAAAGGGGATGCTGGAAGCCATTTGTGCTCTGTCTTCTGTTGTATTTGCTACCCCTCCCAATTTAGTATCATCTGCAAATTTAATAAGCATCCCCTCTATTCCTTCATCCAAATCATTTATAAAGATGTTGAACAACACAGGGCCCAGGACAGATCCCTGAGGAACTCCACTCGTCACTCCTCTCCAAGAGGATAAGGAACCCTTAACAAGCACTCTTTGGGTGTGGTCTGTCAACCAGTTACAGAACCACCTCAGTAATAGGATCCAAACCACATTTTACCAACCTGTCAACAAGAATATCATGTGGAACCTTATCAAAAGCCTTATTGAAATCAAGATAAACTATGTCCACAGCATTCCCCGATCCAGCAAGATATCATAGGAAATCATAGGAAGCCTCAGTTTGTTAATAAGGATTAATCCATTAATAGTGATGAATTACCTTTCCTATGTGTGGTAGTATATATAGTGATACTACTTCTGTCCTCTTCATGTTATTTTCTTGAGTTTTCAGAATACAGAGGTGCATTTTTTGAAACACAGTTTTCTTGTGAAATCCAGCTGACAAAATTAGTTATCTGGAATTTAAAAAAAAAAACACTTCCTAGCTTTAAGCAGCTTAATCACTATAGCTTTATTTCTGAACCTGGTGGTTTTTATTTTTTTCCTTTGTGGATAGTCATTAATTACCTTGGCAGCCCTGAGTTTATCAAGTGCTTGTCAGGATTTTAAAAAGAACAACTTTGATCCAGTAAAATGCATTAACAACATAAGAAAATTGCGGCAAAAACACTCGAGCAGCTGATCTCTTGTTCCGTTTAAGGAGGGAAGCTTGTTCCTAAAAATGTTTATAATGTCTACAAACATGTTTTAAATTGGTGGTGAAGTATTGGGAAAGACTGCAATAAAGCCAGGGCGGCCTAAGGTAACCCAACAAGCTTCCACTACAGAGCGGGGATTTGAACCTGGATGTCCCAGATCCTAGTTCCATTCTAACCACTATGACATATTCAATTGAATGGTGTTCAGAGTCCTTTCCCCCTCTTTGAGCCACAATCTTAGCTGCATCCGACTCACGGCTGCCTGTTCCATGCCTACTTCGGCCAATGAATTTAAACGAATGACTCTCCAATTCTAATATTTTGAGAGAGAATGATCTCTGTTCATTCTTGCCACATTGTTCATAATGTTATAAATCTTCAACTTGTCCTCTCTGAATCATCTTTTTTTAAACACTGAAATCCCACTGCCTCTGTATATATAAATGTCTTTTCAGTCAATGCCAAGTAAGAGAGTTAAGGGAACCTTCTGCCTCACACTCATAACAGCATGATTTTACAGTATGACATAGTGTGAAGGTTGTAAAACGAACACAGTAGTCTTTCAGAACATATTTTCCAGGCCAGAGCAGGCCTGCAGAGCTGTAAACAATGGTGCATTATAAAGTCTGTTCATCGGGTATCAGTGGGGGGTTCTCTCTTTTGCCAAGGCTAGGAAGAAGCATCATTTAGGTTTGGCAAAGGTAGAAAATTAGAAATAGTTTTCTTATGTGAAGGCTAGTCTGTTTGTACTTTTAAAAATGCATTCCTTTCCCACATTAATTTCTATTTATAACGATTACGATGATTCTGAAACCTGTTTATGTAATATGAAATTATGAAGGCCCATGAATTAATGTGACAAGCTGTACCACAGCATTTTAACAAGGTTTATAGCTTTTCTCCAGATCTGAAACATATGTGTCAGTGCTGTTGCAAAAGCATTGGGGCAGGTGTACTTCGTTCATTAGGTGGAGAAGTAAAATATATAATAATAATGAACCCTTACCAGAATTTGTGCCAGCACTGGAATAGATTCCCCCCTCCAGCCTCTTCATGTTCATCTATTCCAGAGCAACCATGAAAAAAATTAAATCTATTCTTGACTTCCCCCCCTGAAAACATAAAATATTCACAATTATTTTGTGCTGCTTTGTGTATTCATAAGAAGAATATACCTGTACATTAATAACGTGTGAACTGGTGGAACTCTATGGTTTTACCTAGACCTACCCTATCATTGGGAACTCTATGGTTTTACCTAGACCTACCCTTTGTCACCTCTGGGTTTTCCCTGGAAGTGTCATAGAAACACAGCCAATGTTTCCCCCCAACCCTCTCTCCAGTTGCCAGGCTCAGTCCGGCAACCCTAGTGGAGGCGCTTAAATTAGAGTTTCGTGGTCAAACAGATGCTGCTCGTGATGTGGACAGGAGTACTTTATTCCTGATTATTTCCTGCTGCTTTGACTTTTCATGGCTTTACACTTAGGGTAGAGCTTAATTCTCTCGTCTAACCGTTGTAGGGCATTTGTTGTGGGGAGCCAAAACGTTCTGCAAAAGACGCGTAACGTAAACCTCATCCTGTTTATTCCTGGCTCCCCTCAAGCTTTAAAAGGGAGTTGGGCAGGTTCATGGGAGATCAGGTAGCCATGATTACTAAAGGGAAGCTCCACAGTCAGAGGCCACAAACCTCTAAATACCAGTGTTAGGAATAAGCATCAGCGTCTCTGTGCACTGTTTGTTTGTCCTCCAGAGCTCGGGTTGCCAGGTCCCTCTTCGCCACTGGCGGGAGGTTTTGGGGATGGAGCTTGAGCAAGATGTTTGCTATTGTTGGTGCATTTGCGGAGCCCATAGCTATACCGCCAGTCTGTAAGTATAGTTGGTCATCGAATTTAAAGAAATTACATTCAAAATTAACATCCAGCAGATTTAATAAAAATTGTGTGAGAGGATTAGCATCTACACGGGAATCCAAAAGTGTCTGAATGATGTTGCAAGTTTCTTCTAATGGAACGTTTGTATACAGAGACATGACGTGACCTCTACCGTTGCTAAAACATAGTCATTTGGGATATCAAGATTTTCAATGTACCATATAAAGTCTCTAGTGTCTTTTATATATGATTCAGTATTCATAGCAAATTGTCTTAGGTGATGGTCTAAATATTTAGCTATAGGTTCTGATAAGGCTTGGGAAGCGGACACTATGGGACGGCCGGGTAGAATTTTGCCAGGTTTGTGTTTATAGCCAGCACGATATTATGTCATATCGCCAATCAGTTACATCTATTTTCTTTAGGGGTTTTGCTAGGGACCAATGTTACCTTTGTTTTTTGTCTACTTTGAAAAGATCAGAATTTAGCAGGTAGCGAGAGGCTTTCCCTATGGAGAAACTAGAATCTGCAAAGAGTCACTAGGTAACACTACCTTAATTTGGCTGACACTGACTCTAATTACTACATCAACTAAAATTAGTCTCCACTGTTGTTAGCTTAAGGACTACTACACTTTTCCTTTGCTATTCACCTTTGTAGAAGTCTGTGTGATCCATCTGGCATCAGACATTTGACCAACTACTGCTTCTTATATTTTCAGTTGGATAGCTGCCATTTTTTGTTCCTTCTTTCCAGAATACCAGGTATGCAGCCTGATATTAGTCACATCCTGCACCCTTTGAAGTCAGTTGGGCATTCTACCATATATGTAGATAAAGGGGCATTAAGATCATGGGTAGGGTTGCCAGGCATGGCCTAGCAACCAGTGAGAGACCGGGGGAGGGACATGGGGACACTGGCAACAGCATAACATCACTTCTGGGGAAACCCACATCACCTCCAGGAAAATGCAGAAGTGACATCACACCTGTCTAGGAATCACCAGATACTCTATGGTTTTACATGGACAGTTGAGTACTTGAGTTCCGTTAAAATTATTTAGCACCAATTTGTGTCTAGCCAGAAAAACGGTAGCAGATAAGAGTTGGCTGTGAGAATTGAAGAAGTTGCTGAAGTTCCAGTCAAACAAGCACAGAAATTATGCCTTTTATGTTAATGAAGGATAATACATGTCTACCTGCACACATTTTATACTGCCCCATATACCCATTAAAAAGCTGTAGTTGACACATGATTTTTACTTTCTAAGCTGAATTTTAGTTCAATACATCAAATATGTATAAATACTCAGAATTATAACTCTTGCTTTCAGAAATATTTAGCCATGTTTAAAACATTCACAACTTCCCATATAAGGAATTAAGAAATACATTTGTAATTGCCCAGCACCATTGCTGAAACTGTGTGGTTTCATAACACTAAACATAGATGGAGCTTCTTGACTATAGCTTAGCTCTACGTTATCAGTATGTGATCCTGCAACAATCAGAGTCATGTAAGAGTCATACCCATTGCTGAGTCATACCCTTCCAATAGCCAGCAGCATATACCGATGACCCCATTCCCTGGGCAACGTGGAAGAGTACTACATGAGTTCAATTTCACTTCACTGAAAGTTCCGGCAAGTGATTCCTCTTTCTATTTTAGTAGAAGTAAACTCTTGCTGTTGCTATTCTGACCAAGATGCTTTCCTAGTATGAAGCCTCTTATCAGTGCTGTGAAAGGAACAGCCCTAAACTAAGGAAGGGCATCCGTTCTTTTGGAACTCAGCACATTCCTGAAATAGTACACTAGCAAGGATCTAATTAGTTTTCAGGTTTTGTTGTTGTTGTTGATGATAATGATGATTCTTCTATGTATGGTCAGAAATGGTTCTCCATCAGGGTTTTTTTTGCTCACACAGTCATCATACATTTTCCTCTCTGAGAAATAAAAGCTTAACTTAAATGTGAATGGAAAGGACTATTCGTTGTTTTCTATTGCCCCAGAAGGTCGAACCAGAACCAAGGGGTTGACATTACATCAAAAGAGTTTCCATCTAGACATTAGGAAGAATTTTCTAACAGAGCAGTTCCTCAGTGGAACAGGCTTCCTTGGGAGGTGGTGAGCGCTCCTTCCCTGGAGGTTTTTAAGCAGAGGCTAGATGGCCATCTGCCAGCAATGCTGATTCTGTGACCTTAGGCAGTTCATGAGAGGGAGGGCATCTTGGCCATCTTCTGGGCATGGAGTAGGGGTGGCTGGGTGTGTGTGGGGGAGGTAGTTGTGAGTTTCTTGCATTGTGCAGGGGGTTGGACTAGATGACCCTGGTGGTCCCTTCCAACTCTATGATTAGCTGTCTAATTTCAAAGCAGAAGATACACCCACCCATAAAGATTCTGTTCAGGCTCTGATATTTGCACCCAGTATTCTACAGCTACTTGTGGATGAACTGGCTGTTCATAGAATTATAACTTTTCCTCCTGAAGGTATTTTAAGGGACTGTTTAGTTGGGCTTGAGGGCCAGATCTAACTGTGATAGTCCAGGTATGCAAGCAAGCTAAAATACTGTTAGGTTAGGAGTGTGAACTGGCATTTGGGTGATATCCTGGAAGTAGATATGAGGACAGCAGGCCTGAAGGACTAAGTAAAGGTGAATATGATAATTGTAACTGCTGCAGGGTGAAGCCATTTGATAATCTCTTGGTTTGTTAATGCTGGGACTAGAATCCATAGATCTATGAACTGCAGTTCCAGGTTTTGAGCTACTGGGGCTGCAGGTTTGAGCTTTCTCAGGGCAGTAGAAGGATCCTGGGCTCTGGCGTGACCATAGCCATCTAGGAATTCTACTATTTGAGGTCAAACTGGGATGTCTCATTTACTAACAACAACAAAAACTTGCACATAAATAAATGGAAGGAAGCTTGGCAAGGAGCCAATTGTCTTCATAATGAATGACCAGAATCACAGCTAAGGATGTAATCAGACAATTGAACATTTAAATTGTTGACTGTTTTACAACAATGACTCAGTCTATCAATCCTAGTGTAGTAGGCTCATCTTTCAGAAATACCCGTGGTCAGAAATGTGTGGAATCCTAATGGAACACTTGGGAAAGATGTGAGGATGTGAGAATATGTCCTATAAAATACCATATTTTATAGGTGACTGATTTTTGGTGACTGGTGACTGATGGTGGTGACTGATTTTTGGATTTCAGTATCCTGCAGAAAAGATCATTCCAATCTGCCGGAGCCTGAAGAGGGGAATGCAGTCTGTTTTTCCTTTGCTTTGAATCCTAGAGTCGCCTCAAGGGCATCAGTGTACAATGCAGGTGGTCATGAGGATATCACCACATGGATAGCAGTGTGTTTGGGTTACCAACTCTCTATTGCCAGTCTCTGGGAGCATTTTGGGGGATGGAGCCAGGGCCGGTGCTACCATTAGGCGAACTAGGCAGTCGCCTAGGGCGCAGACCTCAAAGGGGAGCAGAACTGACCCGAGGGGCATTTTTTTAAAAAATAGCAATTTCAAGTTTAGTGCTTTTATTTTTTTCCTACAAGACATTTGTTTTTGAAAATTGGTTTGCAATGGAGGGGCGCACGATTAGCTAGCCTCACCTAGGGCGCAAAAAAGCCTGGCACTGGCACTGGGTGGAGCCTAGGGAGGGGAGCATTATGAACACCATGACATCATGTTCAGATGAGCACCCAAAAGTGATGTCACAACATCCACAACTGTAGCAACCCGGGGAGATTCCTAGAGTGGTGCAAATGCCATGACATCACTTCTGGGTGCTCAACTGGATGTGACACCATGGTTTTCGCACTATTGTTCCACGGCTGTCTTCCCACTTTTCTATTGATCTGGCATGAGGGATAAAGTGTGTGCATGGAAGGCTGCCCACCAGGGCACCCTGGCAAGCATACACTGTTGTGAATAGTTCCATTCCTAGTTGATCCTGAATGTTACCATGCTAATGAGGGATCATTAGTGAGGTACCATTTTTATGCAAAAGAAGGCAGCTCAGAATTTCCCAGTTTCTGAGTCAGTACAAAAGACAGGGTTATATAACCTATTGTAGGCTGCGTGTCTGATATGGTGTAGAAAGGGTTGCCGGCTCTGAGTTGGGAAACACCTGGAGATTTTGGGGATGGCACCTGAGGAGGGCAGGGTTTGGGGAGGAGAGGGACTTCAATGGGGCATGATGCTATAGAGTCCACCTTCTAAAGCAGCCATTTTGTCCAGGAGAACTGATTGCTGTCACCTGGAGACCAGTTGTAATCCAGCAGATCTTTAGCCACTGCCTGGAGGTTGGCAACCCTCAGTGTAACCAGGGAAGATTGGGCAGCAAGTTGGCCAGCAAAGTGGAGGCAGTGGTACGGGGTAGAGGGAATGGAGGCATAGATGGTAGGGGCAGAGACAGAGCCACACGAGGGCCTGCCAACCCTGGTAGATGAACCATAACTCAGGCAGGTGTGGCCCAGGACCAGTGTAGTAGGGCAAGGATGGCTGGCTGTCACTGCTGCTGTTGGGGCAATAGTATTCCCCTGGGCTTATGCTGGGATGGTCCAAAAGCTTGATTGGCCTTTAAAAGAGGTACTACATAGGAGCCTCAGGTGAGCAGAGTGAGTTGGGAGCCGGTCAGTACGGCGTCAGCATGGCTGAGGAAAGAGTAAAACAACTGCTAGGCTGGATGAGGCAATGTGGAGCCACTGCGAGTAGTCCTCGAAAGACTGATTGAAGACTATTTTCTTGCTTTACTGGAGAGAAATTTGTGGGAAGGAGATGAGCTAGACCAGTGCCCCCATCATGAGCCTGCTGAACTCCCTGCTGGTCCAGCTAGCCCAGGGCCCATTAGCCCTGCTTGCATATATGGCTTCTCACAAATTATCAAATGCAAAGCAAACCATGTGTGTGTATAAATAATGGCTTTGGAGATAGTCAGGCTTGATCCATATATGGCTTGAAGGCAGAAAATGAGGTTTCTGTATTACACATGCATACATGTATACCTATACGCTCATACTAGGTATACAGATCTCTGGATTCTGGATGAGGTTTCTATATTACACATGCATGCATGTATACCTACACTCTCATACTAGGTATTCAGATCTCTGGATTCTCCAAGTCCAAAGTGTCTCATGGCCCACAAAAGGCATTTAAGGGAGGTGATGGGAAAAATTACACCTTTTTTGACAATTATTTGTGCCTCCCTAGGGAGGTGATACTCACTTTTAGCACTGTTGCCAATCAAGAACCCATAGCAGAGGCATTGGTCTTGTTCTTGAAAGTTATCTGACATTTTCTTCTTTGTCTCATGAACTGTGTACACTGTAACATTTAAATATTCAAATATAATTGGATTATGGAAAATGTGACATGTGGGAAAACATCACGAAATGCAACCGAACATTAGAAATTATAATGCAAGGAAGATGATTCATCCTTCCTAGTTATCGTGAGGATAAACAACACAAAAGATATGTTGTTACCAGGCTGGGATTTAAATAGTTGGCAGGCTATAAATATAAATAAATTAGTCTAAATACTTTTATTGTTCCAAAGCACAAGTATTGGCTTGACTATTAGGTATCTGGTGTTTACTGCTGTCTGTTGACTGTGATCCTTATCAGTTGTGTAAATTGCTCAAGCGAGGGGATTCTAGCCTGAGAAGATAAAGTTCCACCAGATTTCTTCTCCCCCCCACCCCAGCCACCTCATGCGCTTCTATGGCACAGATGTGCCCCTGGGCGAGGTGCAGCCCCTTTAGGAGAATGATTGGAATGTAGGGGTCCACAGCTCCTGCTTTCAGTCAGCTCCACTGGACGGCGCAGATTACATTTTGGAACTGCATCTGACTTTTGCAGCGTGGAGGGTTGTCTTATCCTCGAGTGAGGCACTGACATTTTGCTATTTAATTCTGTGTAAAACAGAAGGAACCAGAATGAATCAAAGGGAAAACATTATTGTATCAACTTTGCTGCTTGGAAAGCCCCTCCCCCATGAGAAATCTAATGAATGAGATTGCCTTTGGCCCCCTCTATCCTTGAAGTTGTTTAAATGCAGGGAAGATTTTATTCTTATATAAAGGTGAGGCCAAGGCTCAGTGGTAAAGCATCTGCTTTGCATGGAGAAGGTCCTATTTCATTCCCTGGTTTATCCAGTGTAAAAGAATAATGTAGTTAGTAGGTCATGTGAAAGACCTCATCCTGATCCTCTGGAGATCCAATACCCATTAGAGTAGACAGTACTGACCTTGATGGACCAGTGCTAGGACTCGGTATAAGGCAGCTTCATGTGTTAAATCTATAGAAATGTCTAGGGCTGAAGACAAATGTAATGTTAAAAAAAAAGTCAATGCACTGCATGGAATGCATGTGAATCCTATCACACTTCACAGAATCCTCTGAAACACCCTTAGGGGTTTTTGTTCCAGGCACGCAGGATTTCCTGGGCAAATTGGTCAGTGTGGGCAAAAGAAACTGAGACCCCCTTGCTCTCTAGAGTTGTGTCAGAGGACTCACATTATATAATGTCTTTCCCCAGAAATAATTGTCTTATTAAATCTTGGCTTTGTCATGCAGGAAGGCTCAAAGACGTTTATAGCAAATGAACATCAAGGTGTAGAAGCGGAACTGTTTTCTTGTAACTACTGTGCGATGCACTGTACGTGTTTCTGAGAAAACGTCTGTCTAGTAGATTGCCTAGTCTTAAATTATTAGATTTAAACAAGTGAGGACCCGTGAGACTCCCAGGGAGGAATCCTGTCCTCCCCTCCCACTGCTGGCCCAACCACAGGCCAGGCAGCCTGCTGCTTGCCTCTCCCCTCACCTACCAAGAGACTCATGGTGGGGAACTTTGTTCCACCATCTTCCTCCCTGCCACCATCCCTGCCTACCTGACCTTTCTCCCTCCCAGCCACTCTCCCCAGGTCTGACAATGAATGGGGGGCAGGAGACAGGAGATGCACAACCTCCTCCTTACCCATCCGCCCATCTCTGGCACGGCCACACCAGCAGTGGATTTGGAACTGGGGACAGTGGGAGGGGGCAGCAGAGGCTCCACCTCCTCCTCGCCCAGTCAGTGGCAGTGGTTCAGTGGCAGTTTTGACGATGGAAGTAGGGTTGCCAGGTCCCTCTTCACCACCGGTGGGAGATTTTTGGGGTGGAGCCTCAGGAGGGCTGGGTTTGGGGAAGGGAGGGACTTCAGTGCCATAGAGTCCAATTGCCAAGGTGGCCATTTTCTCCAGGTGAACTTATCTCTATCGGCTGGAGCTCAGTTGTAATAGCAGGAGATCTCCAGCTAGTACCTGGAGATTGGCAACCCTAGGTGGGGGGATGGTGGGGGAGTGATGAAGGCTCCTGCCTATCTACTGTGCTGCCACCTTAGTGATGGTTTCAGTGACTGAGAGAAGATAGGGGACAGCAGAGGCTCCACCTCTCCTTGTTCAGCAGCCTGTGCTCCTCCAGAGAGGCCCCTCTGCAGAAGGCGAGAGAGAAGGAGGTTCTATGTTTGGGGCAGCTGGAACCCCTTGCCCTTGTTTTAAGGTTTCAGATTTAAAAAAAAAACCTGGAGGGTCCCCCAAGTTGGAGGGGAGGGGACTCCTTTCTTCCTACACTGTCCTAAAATAATGAACTTCTCTTTCAGATGGCTCTTTCGTTTGAGTTACAGTGACAAATTAGTTTAAATTTGCAACTCGGAATTTATTTTCTCACTTTTTTTGCTGATTTCAGTTCCTAGCACTGTGGTTCAGCTGTGCTGCAGCTGAACTGGTTTTACAGAATAGCGGTGCAGTTTTTAATCCTTGAAACATTATCTTTAAACAGCCATGGCTAGACTACAAAGAAACTAAACTATGATAAGAATTCCAGAGGGGGTGACCAGGTTAATCTGCTGCAGCACAAATAAACAGGTTATCTTCTGGCATCATCAGGGCCAAGTCGACACCCACAGCAGAATGAGGGGGTAGAACGGGCTGCAGATAAGGAAGTCTGCAGTCTTAATGCTTCCCCCACGTCACAAAACCCTGCAAATAAAATTTCAGCACATCAGAGAGAGAGATGTGTTTGGCTAGTTCTTTGCATAATGTTCTAGATTGCCACTTACAGAGAATTATTAATGCAGGGGAACTCATGAAATGTGATTTCACTCCCACAGTCTGAAATTGTTACAATCCATTGAGTGGCCTGGATAGTCGGCCACCTCATTACCACTTCATTCTGCTACATGTCTGTGGCTAAGTGGTAGAGCATCTGTTTGGCATGCAGAAGGTCCCAGGTTCAATCCCCGGCATCTCCAGTTAAAGGGCTAGGCAGGTAGGTGATGTGAAAGACCCTCTGCCTGAGACCCTGGAGAGCTGCTGCCGGTCTGAGTAGACAATACTGACTTTGATGGACTAAGGGTCTGATCCAGTATAAGGCAGCTTCATGTGCTCATGTCTACATGTCCAGACAAGAATGTTGTCCTAGCAGAAACGTTTGTGAACTGCAGGCAGCCGAACACATACATTTATGTTGGCGTGACATGTCAGTCTTTAAATGATCACAAGTTTCTAGTGTATTTTTTAAAAAACAGAACTAGGATGCATCCCCCTACATACACACCCATTCTCTCTCCCCCACCCCCACCCCATGTCTGGGCCAAGCAGTCAGTCTGTACCAAATGAAGATGAAACTCTTATGTTTTGCGCTCCTTGCAGTACATGCCGCAGAGCAAACTTTCCAAAACCGCTGAAAACTCTCTGTTGACCCGCTGATTTCCAAAAGGAAAGGTACTCCATAAAAGGGCATAACGGCTGTGAGATTGGTTTGCGAGCTGCAGAGGAGGCTGAGTCAGAGTGACCTGCCTGAAGCCAGACTGGGTGGATGGGACGGGGGAGGGGGACTTGGGGGAGAGGGGAGGGGAGGCCCGCAGCTTCGCCCGGCTGCTGGAGCCAGAGACAAGAACTGCTCCAGCGACCAAATAAGGAAGTCAGAGCCAGGGAATTTCAGAATAGGAGCATGTTAGGGATTTGGGGGAAGCGAAGAGTAAGTATCCCTGCAGCGAAGTGTGTGGAGCAAGCCGGAAACGCATCTTCCTCCCTTGTTGGTCGCCTGTAAGCAACCTTGACTCCCTTTTTTGGGGGGTCATTTTTCAGTGGGACCGGCTCTGTAAATGAACGACTAATTTCAGGCAGAGCTGTAAGAGGGTGTGGGGAATGTCCCCCCCGGAACTATCCGAAAGGAACTCAGAAGAATCTCTTATCGACATTTTTGTTACCTTGTGTTTTCATCGTTTGTTTTAATGTTGCAAAAGGAGCAGGGAAACACTCGACCTCTTGTTTTGGAGTAGAAAGAGGAACAAGAGGACAGATGCCAAAGGTTGCTGGTGCCAATTTTCATTTCATTTAAATATCTAGATTCTGTTTATATAACACTGCTGTTGGCAAACATGAAGAGGGTGGAAAGGGATAATTGGTGGTTGTTGTTTTTTTAAAAAGAATGAGATTCCAAACAATGCTGGGGCAATGGGGTATAGTGGTTAGAGTATTATATTCCAGTCCCACTGAGTCATGAAACTCACAAACGTTGGGCCAGTCACTGTTTGTCTGTGAAATCTACTTCGCAGTAGCCCTGTTCACAAGTTACAGTGAACACATGGTCAAGCGAACATCTGTTTGTAAGAAACAGCCAACGTGCATTCACTTTACAAGTGAAACCAGGGACCAGTACTTTGATTAATTGGGCAGATTCAATCACATGCTCGGCTGTACGTGCATTGAATGTAACATGAGAATTAACACGTGTATAAAGAAAAATGAAGTGTGCTTGGTACACGGATTGTGCCTGCATTCACTATAACCTGTGAACAGGGCTAGTGTCAATACGAAGATAAAACGGGGAGATACGTGTGCTGTCCTGAAAGGCAGTATTAAAAAGGCAGTGCACATGAAGCTGCCTTCTACTGAATCAGACCACTGGCCCATCAAGGTCAGTATTGTCTACTCAGACTGGAAGCAGCTCTCCTACGGTGGTAGTAATAATGTAAAAACAAAAATAAAAACATTTAATAATAACATAATGGTCTTTCTGTACACCAATGGGTGGGAAATCACGCAATCATTTGTTTTAAAAGCTGGGTGTTGCCTTTTGCCACATGTGGGGTTATCAGTTCTTAAAAGCCAAACATTCTGGTTCCTGGGGGTGGAGATCTTTATGTCCAGGGGGCGGAGTCCAGAGTCCATCCAGTGATGAACCTGAGGGCAGAGCCCAGCAATGTTTGGTGGAGTGAGAAGCAAAGCCCGGTGCAGACCCTGTTTGTTGTAGTAGTTAGAGTGTTAGGCTAGGGTCTGGAAGACCCAGGTTTTAATCCTCACCCTGCCATGGACTTTTGCTGCATGACTTGGGGAGTCACACACTCTCTTCGCCTGACCTGCCCCACACGGTGGTTCTGAGGATATGTTGTAAGCCCCTTTGGGTCCCCATTGGGGAGAAAAGCAGAGTATAAATATCTATATATTATAAAAGCTATCTATATAAATAAAAGCTGCCTATTTACCTAAGATGCCTAACTCAGAAAAATAGCTGGGCAGGAGGAAGGGAGCCATTCTTGCTCCTTGGTTGTCTGGCAATTGGCCCCAAAGCAAAAACCAAAGGGACAGAGGGAGGCCAGGCTGTCTTTTTTTGATCAGTTGTCATCCTGTCTCACCACCCCTGTATCTCTGTGTGTGTTTAAAGTGCCATCAAGTCGCAGCCAACTTATGGCGACCCATTTTTGGGTGGTTTTCATGGCAAGAGACTAACAGAGGTGGTTTGCCAGTGCCTTTGTCTGCACAGCAACCCTGGTATTCCTTGGTGGTCTCCCATCCAAATACTAACCAGGGCTGACCCTGCTTAGCTTCTGAGATCTGACAAGATCAGGCTAGCCTGAGCTATGCAGGTCAGAGCCTGTATCTCTCTAAGATATCCTAAACTAGTTTATAGAAAATACAGTAATGTTTTAAAATTTCTATGCAAAAGGAGAAATAACTACAATGCAGACAAAGCCTTTAAATCAGGAAAGTTGGAAAGCAAACATTGCTGGCTTCATGCTTTTGAACTATTGTATAGATGTTTGAAAGTTACCATACAACAAAACTCCTGTACAATCCCAGCTTTGTGTTAATTGAATAAGACATCATTAAAACATGGAGAGATGCCTTTGGGTTGGCATCTAGAAGGGAAAAATTCTTATTGACCTTTTATAGTTTCAAGCTACCGGCATAATATCCCACTATAAAGGCAAATTGCTAAATTGAGGGAGTAGGGCTGAGTCAGAAGAAATAGTTTGCTTCTGTGCTCTTCTGGGCCTCACACTTTAACTGACTTCAGTGTTTCTAATTCATGGAGATGATGCGTGCCAAGTAACATACAGTGACATTAGGGGGAAATAATTAGCAAGCAGAGCTGAGCAGAACACCTACCATCTTTACTTACCATCTATCAGTTTTAACTAGTATATATTAATTACATCATGCATCTCATCGCTACTGATTGTTCACGTTTGTTTCATCATTTATAGAAAAAGGGTGACATGCAAAGTCAAATGCTATACTAGGTAACTATTGTCTCATGAGCGAAGATGCGCTTTTGAGCAGGCTGACAACTCTTGTTAGGTACTTGAGAATCACACCTTGGAAGTTCAGAATATGTGAGTAGTCAAGAGCTATCTTTAGATAAAGTAATTTTTGGCATTGCTCCTAGTTTCAAATAAGTGTTCAACCTCTGCATCAAATTACTTTAAGGAATCTTTATTGTCGTATTAGACTTGTACTGCATCCTTCATCTTTTCAGTTGAAACCCAGAAGTGATAAGACTGAGCCAGTGGCATAGGAATGCCAATTGTTGTATGTATCTTTCTCGGTTCATAGTCATGGGATGCTCCTGGATTAATCTCTGTTCTCACAGATCTAGATTTTAACATTGGTTCTGAATGATTCGCATCACCTCTGCTTGATGGGAAAGCTGCTGCCCTATCTTTTAAAGCTATTTCATTTATTTGTCATTTTTTAATCCTATCCTTCTACAAGAAATCATGGCTGTGTACAGGGGACTATTTATATGGTCCTGGCTCAGGAATCTGTATACTGATGATGATAATGACCTCTTCCCTGAAATGCTGTGTGGTGAAAAGCTACAGAATTCATTAATACATTGTTATATGTCACACACTTCCTGGGTTGGGGGAAAATATCCGGGGTTTAATTTTCCTTTTGATGAGTGAGGAGGGGAGACTTTGGTGTCTCTGTAATATCTGTTTATTTACATATATCCAAGCCGAGCCCTGGGAAAGCAGGTTTTTGCCCGCTGTAGGAGTCTAACTGCTTGTCCTGCATCAGATTTTCTAGGAGCAATTGTTAGTTTTTATGTTGCCATAAGATGCCTGTTTATTCCACATAAAAATGATACATTCTTTGCCTCTATTTGTGTTTGAATTCAAACTGCCAGTACGCCCTTTTGTTTATGCCACAAACACTGACCGCACACTGACCCGGTCTATGTGTGCAAGAGAATGAGCGGCCCACAGCCTCTGATGCCATTCTGGAAGCATTTGTAGTTCTTTAAAAATTGCCACAAAGCCTTGATCTGGGTTGGGCACACAATTCAGCATAGCAGCCACAGAAGCTCTTGTGTCTCTCCCCCCCCCCCCTTCCAGGCCTTTTCAAGAGCTGAAACAGCCTGTTTCTGCATCTGAAAAGGCACAGGGCGGAAAACCAAGAGCTCCTGAGGACGCCTCATGCACGATAAAGATCAGGGGCTCGCGGCAGTTTGTAAAGAACTACATGGGCTTCTAAAATTGCATTGGTGGCCATGGAATATACCATGGCTTTGGTCACTTGCAGTTTGTTTCAGAGGTGGTAGAATTTTGAGGTGCTGGAATGGGCTGTACCATTTCAGATTGTAGGTAGAGGAGGTACACATTTTTAAAATGTTGCCATGTGTTTAAAACAAACAAACCGGCAAGCAAACAAAAAATAGAACACTGTGAGAGAGGTTCTACCCTAGCCCTTTGGATGTTGTTTTCCTTTTATAGGAAATTATTAATGTACATGAAAATTGAGAAATGCAAATCCTCCCTTTAGGCTGAAGGGGTACAGTCCATTTTACCAACTCAGCTCTCTGCTGCCCCATTCAGCTGTATATGTAGATCAAGTATCAGATTCCAGCCTGGAAACTGAATGACTATTAGCAATACATATCCCCAAGCAATACCTCCCATTTCAGAAATATCATCTCTAACTTGTGTGAGCAATTACCTTAAAAAGAAATAGTCTACTAGCAACTGTAAAACATGAATACGGTAATAAAAGCCAGCTTCTAGAACAGGGGTGGGGAACCTTTTTCCTGCCAAGGGCCATTTGCACATTTATGACATCATTCAGGGGCCACACCAGGTGTAGATCTCCCGGTGGGGGGGGCAAGAGGCTAGGGTTGTCAGGTCTCCAGCCACCACCTGGAGGTTGGCAACCCCAGGGGAGGCCACACAGAGAAGGCCTGCAGGGTGCCCCCACTCCCCCCTCCCAGGCAGAAGGGCAGCCAGCAGTGGGCCCGAGGAAACGAGGTGCCAGGGGGGCGCAGCCCACAGTTGATCGGCAAGGGAGGAAGGAAAACAGAGAAAGAGGAAAAGGGAGGGAGGGAGAGAAAGGAAGAAAGAATTGGAGAGAGAGGGAGAAAGAAAGAAAAGGACAGAGGGAGACAAAGAAGAGGACGGAGGGAGACAAAGAAAAGGACGGAGGGAGACAAAGAAAGAGACAGAAAAAGAGGGAGAAAGAGAGGGAGAGAAAGGAGAAAGAGTGACAGAAAAAGAGGAAGAAAAGAGAGAAAAGCCTTCCCCAACACACACACACACACACACACACACACACACACACACACACACTGGCCCCTCGCGACCGGGCCCCAGCCTCCCCTGCCCCGCCCCCACACACCCGGCGGCGCACAGAGCCCCGCGGGACCGGGCCCCAGTCTCCATGCCCTCTCCTCCCCAGTCCACAAAAGGGCCCCCCTGAAGCCCGATCGGCTCCTGCATATGCTCTGCCACTGGGAGCCACCAGCCTCTTTCCCCCTCCCTCTCGCTGCTCAACAGCCGACAGTCAGCGAGAGGAGGTCCAAAGGGCTCTGCAGCACTGCTGTAAGCCGTGGCGCCAGGAACACCCTCTGGGAGGGCCGCTCTGCGCCCCACCTCTGCAGCAGGGCCCCGGAGCTCCCGAGGGCCACAAAAAATGTCCTCGGGGGCCCCTGAGGTTCCCCACCCCTGTTCTAGAAGTCCACCAAGAAGCGGAAGTCAAGGGCAGATCCCTTCAACAGGCAGATGCCGTTTAGTATATAGTGGCTCCTGTTGAAGTGATCAACACATTGAATACAGAGATCACTAGGAACCTCTTGCCTCCGTTGTTGTGTTCCACTTTCTTATCTGTGCATGAATGGTTGCAAAGATGCTGCTTTGTAATTGGCTGTGAGAGAAACCAAGCTTGCGTTCCTGCGCTTTGCCTTATGCACGGGGATTTCACCCGGGCTGAGCTCAGGGGAGAGGGGAAAATCGGGTTAACAGAAGAATAGGAAGTCCCAGGATTTGTGAGGGCTGGCAGCGAGGTCATCTCTAATGGACAGAAAACTCATGCATAACTCCACAGAACAACTGAGATAGATGGGGGGTGGGAACGTGAGTGAAAGTACCCATGCATAAATGACCTTTGAGAAACATGTATGTATCTCTGTGGGCATTACACACGCACTACTGGCTGTTGTTGCAATAATATGTTCAGTCACCACCACACCCTAGTCATCCTTACAATAGGCAAGTAAGTAGTTCATAATATAGGGTTACTTTTGAAATATGTAGAAGTGAATATTTAGTAAAATCCTTTTCTTTAAAAATAATTATACTAGTGTTCCAGTTTTTCATTGCCTCACCATAATCCAAGTAGCACTATTGTTCTGTTGTAGCTCTTGTGACAACCCAAAATTCTGAAAAGTAACTAGACTGTAATATGCAGTTGAATTCTTTTTAGGTTACTCTCTACAAGTTGACAGTACTGTTTTGTACCATAAAAAGATGGTACTTGGAGCACATTTTAGACTATAAATAATTTCTTACTGTGGTTTAATTTGGGCAGAGTGTTGTAAGGATGGCTACCAGACTATTTTAATAATTATGAATAATGCTTAAGTGAAAACAGTTATTTTTAGCTAGGGCATTGTCAATCCATGCGCTAGCCAGTAAAGAATATTAGATTCCTGAATCCGTCTGCTATTGTATCCCTTCACCAATAATTATGTAACCTCATCACTGAGGAAAGGTTAACAGTGGAATGACTTTTGAGGCATAACTCTAAAAGATCTAAAAGGGCTTGCTTTGACTGTTAAAACTCACAGATATTTTTATCCATATTTTTGTATGGTAGGTTAGTTTTTTAAACTAGTATTAAGTAGTAGTAACAGTATTTTTTCGATGAAATGTATTTATCTTTTGACTACAGGAAATTAAGAGTATGTTGCATCTTTCTTCAAGAGATTCCATCTTCTCTTCCACTCAGCTGTTCTTACTGGGTGTGGGGTAGAGCATTTGCTTGGCAAGCAGAAGGTCCTGAATTCAGTCCTCACCACCTCCAGTTGAAAGGATTAGATAGTAGACAATGTGCAAGACCTCTACCTGAAACCCTGGAGAGCCACTGCCAGTCAGAGTAGAAAAGATTGACCTTGGTAGGCCAATGGTCTGATTCAGTATAAGGCGGCTTCATATGTTCATGTGTGTTCACTTGTCCGTAAAGCTGCTTAACCCATTTTCAGGAGCATCAACCCATCAGCCAGTACTGCAGCCTAACAGGTTGATACAGCCAACAAATCATTAAACGGCTCAAACAATGGATGAAAAGCTCCCATGGGCCATGTGCTGCTGTAATTAGCCCACCTCTGCCCCACACAGTTCATTTTGTGCACTTTGAATTTATGAAATGGAGGTTAGAGCAGCACAGGTTTTGGTTTCTTTTAACCTCACAGTACAAGTTTAAGCATCACACAGTAATGGCGTTAGTAAGACCTGGGGACATTTACATCATTATAACTGGTCAATTGTGTGTGTGATTACCTTGAATGCCAGCACGTAGTCAAATTTTTCCAGTGGAGGCATACTGTTGACACTTCCACTGAACTTAACCCAGTGGGAGCTATGACTTGGGCTTAGTTTCCATGGTTGTCAATACAGCACAGACTGGACTATATGAAATGTGCTCTGTAATCCTTATCGGCCTTTGCTGAAGATGCAATAAATCAGAAGTTGTAACAAAAACTTAGAACACTACCTTACATTCTTGGGTCAGTTTAGTGGAACATTAGTCCCTTCCCAGTATTGGAAAGGGTTTACTTTTTTTCTAGCTCTTGCAATGCTCCTAGCTACAATACCGGCATTGCAATCCTAAACAGAGTTACCCCCTTCTAAACCCTTCTGCTCAGGGCCATCTTAATTTATGGGAACACTGGGCAGTTGCCCAGGGGCCCCAGAAGCATAGGGGCCCCATGCTAATCTATTTATGTTGTATAGGGCCCCGTGCTAATTATGTATGTTGTGACTTGCTGTCAATAAATGCAGATAATGAACAATATTAATGTTAATTTGGGTTTGGATTAAGAATAAATACTGAAGTATAATGTAAGCAAGGGCTTGTTCATTATGGAAGCACTGATGAATATATCTTTAATTTTATCAACCATTTACATATTTATTCCTGTGAGTGGTTGTGTAGGTAGGGGCCCTTGTGTACTGCTTTGCCAGGGGGGCTGTAATTCTTTTAAGACGGCCCTGCTTCAGCTTCAATGGATTTAGAAGGATGCAACTCTGCTCAGGATTGCACTGTGAACATGCTTGCATGGAATTTGGAGGAAGGAATTAATACCAAGTAAATGACTAGGATGAAACCCTTTAGGAAACTTAAGAGGGTGTGAGCCTCAGGAAACACTGCAGTGAAAGATCTATCAATAAATTAAGATTAATTGGACTGCCTTCAGTTGTTTAAGTAAGTCTCCATTCTCCAAGGAAACTGCTAATTCCTAGAAAAAGCTGTTCAGTGAAGTGAAAGTAAATAGAAAATATAGGGTTATGTATCTAGGTTTTTATGTCTTATCACTCAGTTGCTATGGAGTAGAATTAATTCATCAATGAAACTGAGTTCACTCAAGTACAATCTTGTTAGGTTGACCCAAAAGGTAACTGCTTGGATTTTAAGTGTCTTACAGTGCATTCCTAAAGACAGTTACTCCAGTCTAAGCCCATTGAAATGAATAGGCTTAGACTGGAGTAACTCTCCTTAGGAATGCACTGTTAGTCATCTTCAACCCATGGTGCTGAGTTAGGATAAGCCCCTACAGAGTTGTCATTTTTGCTGTATTTTCAAAAGACCCCTGTGACAGTTTCTTTCCAGCGCCCCAGCTTGAAGACTGGGCCAGAAAGTTGTTCTTTTGCTCCCCAGCTCTCCCCAGGAAGTGGGATTTAGAGTTCTTTGGGTAGCCCTGCCACTGCCTTTGGCTTGGCCCCTGTGACTTCCCCTGCTCCTGGTTGCTGTCCAGAGGTACAGCATCCCAGGGGTTCTTTTTGTCATGTGACCAGACTAGTCTGAGAGTAGGAATCAGGCAATATGTCTTAACTAAAAGCCAACTTTTTAATTCTACATGATACAGCTCTGTGGTAAAATACAGCTCCAGGTCTAGAAATGCAGTCTAAAAAAAAGAAAAGAAAAGAAACACAGAAAGTTTGCTGGGCTACTGAGACTTACAAATCCTGAGCATCTGCCCCCCCTCCTTGCCAGCGGTTTGCAGATGGATGCATTTCGTAGCGTGGATGACGGTCCCTCGGCATAGCTTCTCCTGCAGTTCCACATGCAGTCACACACACAGAGAAAGGTCAGCTTTTTTCAGGTCTCCCGCCATGTGCATCAAAAAAAGTCATTGACCAATCTGAGCCAGATGTCCTGGAACCCAAAAGCCCACTGAGCCCAGCTTGCCTGATAGAGAGGTGCTAACATGTTAAAGAGATGACATGTTTTCAGTTCTGGCTATATAATCAAGCTTATTCAATTAAGTAAGGCTTTTCCCAGCCTTACTGTCTCCTCTGAGATGGTCAGTCTCCATATCTATCGGGGCCCCTCTGGCCATTTGCCTATCAGTTATCACAGATAGGGTTACCAGGTGGCTTGGAATGGCAGGCAATTCCCTGCCAATCCATCGGCAAGCTCATAGCAAGAATTGTGTGCGTGCAGCTGTGAGCAATGTGATCTCATCCTTTCCAGTTTACTTCCGGAAGTGCCGCAATGCGATGGAACGATTTACCACTCAAATGGGGGTCTGAGCGGTAAATCATCCTGTTGTGCTGCTGCGCTTCCCGAAGTAAACCAGAAGTGATGAGATTATGTTGCTCACAGCCGCGCACATGCGATCCCCGCCCCAAAAATCTCCTGCTGGAGGAGAGGGGGGACCTGGAAACCCTAATCACAGATCCTCTTGTTAGTATGCACATTTAGCGAGCAAGGGTGTCACACCTAGGGTTGCCAGGTCCCTCTTTGCCACCGGCGGGAGGTTTTGGGGGCGGAGTTTGAGAAGGACGGGGTTTGGGAAGGGGAGGGACTCCAATGCCATAGAATCCAATTGCCAAAGCGGCCATTTTCTCCAGGGGAACTGATCTCTTATCGGCTGGAGATCGGTTGTAATAGCAGGAGATCTACAGCTAGTACCTGGAGGTTGGCAACCCTAGCCACACCTCCCTCCTTTCTTTGTATGAACACTGTGACAAGCAGCAGGGTGTGCTCAAGAGGAGGATTCCCCTTTCACGCAAGCAGGTTCAGAGCAAAGCTTTCCCTTTGTGTTTTCGCTCTCCCTCCAGCGCTCCTCTTTGCCACCATTAAGGTCACCACTCCGGTTGCTCCTTTTTCTGTCATGTGACCAGTGTCCTGATACGTGGTTGCTTTTCAATGGGTCCACATGGGCATTAATGACAGGCTGAAGATCACAGAGGAATTTGGGTGATTGCTATGCTCGGTCGATAGTTTTTTTCTTTTGGTTTCCAGGATATAGCGTGACTATTCATTTTGCACAATATAACTTTGGTTTAGAATGTTGCTCTATAGGCTGTGATTGTCCCTTCTAAGAAAACATCGGACCCCTCTTTAAAATGTGTACATACCAATACAAAAGCAGTTGCAACCAGGTTCCAGTTTTCTCTTTTGTGGGGAAGGTTGTTGACCTGATAGTCCCTTTGAAGCTTTGGGTAAACCTGGATATCTTTTAATTTTTCACACCAGAATTCTGCCTGAATGTACAGAGGCTGAACTTGCGGATTTAGTTGCTAACTTTCTCCCTGAGGCTAATCAATGAAAATGTATTGCTATTTCCAGACTAGGTTGCCAACTTTTTAACACGTCATTGTAACTATGCCTTTTAACAGACGATGGATGTATAGGCAGAAATAAGTGGTGATGTTGGTCAGCGAAAAGCTTTACCTTGCCTTCTCTCCCTGACTAGCCCACTGTGCACCATGCTAGTCGGTCAGTAATGCTGAATAGTGGTTAGAGTGTCAGACTAGGATCTGGGAGATGCAGGTTCGAATCCCCAAATCTTGCCAAGAAAGCTTGCTGGATGACCTTAGGCCAGTCACACACACTCAGCCTAACCTACCTCACAGGATTATTGTAAGGATAAAATGGAGAAAAGGACAACAATGTAAGGTGTTTTGGGTGCCCACTGGGGAGAAAGATAGGGTATAACTGATGTACATTAAAAAATAAATACATTCATTCTTTTTTTAATACATTTTATTAAATTTTGACACATATCATACACACACCATATACATAACCATTCACATACGGATTGGGCTTCTTCCAGGGTTAGTGTTTAACAATTCTTAAAATCACAATACATAGTTATCTTAATAGTTTGTATAATCATTCTATTCTTTTTGCACTATGCTATAAAATATTATTTAATACCTATCTAGTATTTCTGCTACAATCTTATTTGTCTTCTTAGCACATTTTCACTCAACTTTTACTTTCTTTCGAAAATCACTGCATCACTACATCTAATCTCAAAGCCAGCATATATCAATACTAATATCTTGTTTTATAGTTTCAGGTTTGCATATTCAAAGTAGCACTTCCAATTCTTTTGGAATTCATTCATCGTTCTTCCTCTCAGCATACTGGTTAATTTGGCCTTCACAGCATATTCTGACATTTTTTGTTGCCATAAATACATTCATTCTATGAAAAGCTTCCCACACTGGTAATGAATCTGCCATGAAACGCACGAGAGCAGGGCAGGCTGTCTTTTCTGGTCAGCTGGCAACCCTGCTTCAAGACTTATTTTTTTAAAAATGATGGCCTTGTATGTCTGTGATGTTTTTCCCAGGCAACTGCAGGGTCTGGAGAACTTGTGAGGAGCGGTGTTGTGTGACTCGGCCTGCTCTTCGCAGGAAGGTCTCAGAGAGCGACGGGGAGTTATCCTTCGACATTGTGTCAGCGGAATAGTCCCTGCAGGGTTCTGCAGATTGTGGACGTATTCTGTAGCTGACCCTGTTTGGGGGAGCAAAGAAGCTCAAGCTGTGTACCAGCTGTGGGGCTGCGGGTTTTAACAGGATCGGTTCCTTGATCATAAGCCTTTCATGGGCTGAGACTGTTGTAAAGAGACGAACAGTAGAGAGTGATCTGGCCAAGAGAAAACGGAGTGGATCAGCAGTGCCACAGCAGCAACACAGCAATCACAAAAGAGGGATTCATTTTTATGAGAGGCTACTGAAGAGTAAATAGCTTTATGGTTGCAGCATGCATACCATAGTTATATGCATACACAGAGAGATAAAGAAATATCGTAGGAAAGCTATTCAGAGGCTAACAATCCCAAACACACTTACTTGAGAAGAGGACTTGCTTGAGAATAAGTCCTAAGCATATTTATCTGGAAGCATCACATTGAATTTGGTGTGACCTAATTCTAAGTAAACATGTTTGTAAAGGTCCCCTGGGCAAGCACCGGGTCATTCCTGACCCATGGGGGGACGTCACATCCTAACGTTTACTAGGCAGACTTTGTTTTATGGGGTGGTTTGCCAGTGCCTTCCCCAGTCATCTTCCCTTTACCCCCAGCAAGCTGGGTACTCATTTCACCGACCTCGGAAGGATGGAAGGCTAAGTCAACCTTGAGCCGACTACCTGAAACCGACTTCCGTTGGGATTGAACTCAGGTCGTGAGCAGAGCTTGGACTGCAGTGCTGCAGCTTACCACTTTGTATTGCAGAATTCCTGTGCACACTTTCCTGGGAGTGACCTCCACAGAACATAGTGAGATTTACTTTTGAGTAAGGTGCAGAGAATTGCACTGGGTGCAGTTTATGAAAAATCCAGATATCACCGCAGCATAATTGCACCCTGTTTCAGGTTGTAGGGTAGGGCTACGGCTCAGTAGTAGAGCATCTGCTTTGTATGAATGAGGTGGCAAGTTCAATGCCCGGCATCTCCAGTTAAAATGATCAGGTCGTAGGTGGCGTGGAAACTTCTCTCTGATTGCCAAACTAGATGTTATCACGGCCACAGTTTCAACCCATGTCGGCTGCCGCGATTTTAGAGGAGAATTTAGCCATTTAAAAATTGCCACAAGGGCCCACAGTGTGAAGGCACCCATCAATCTAGTTCCTCCCCGTCATCTTTTAAAAGTGCTGAAACTGCCCCCATGGCTGTTTCAACACTTTAAAAGGGATGAGGGGGAGGGACCAGATTGCACGGTGCTACTGCACTGTGAGTAGGGTTGCCAACCTCCAGGTAGTAGTAGGAGATCTCCTGCTAATTCAACTGATCTCCAGCCAATAGAGATCCGTTCACCTGGAGAAAATGGCCGCTTTGGCAATTGGACTCTATGGCATCGAAGTCTCTCGCCCTCCAAACCCCGGCCTCCTCAGGCTACGTCCCAAAAACCTCCTGCCGGTGGCGAAGAGGGACCTGGCAACCCTAACTGTGGGCCCTTGTGGCAATTTTTAAATGGCTAAATTGTCCTCTAAAAGGCAGTAAGTTTGGCCCTTACATCTTGGACAGCCGCAGCTAGTCGGAGTAGACAATACTAACCTTAACTGACTAATGATCTTGACTCAGTAGAAGGCAACTCGATGCGTTCATGCTGAATAAAAGCTGTTGCTGTAGTTCTCTCTTCAAAACAGCAGAGCGATAACGAAAAGTGGCAGACTAGAAAATGGGACCATCTCTTTGTGCTGCGTGAGGTTAAGTCCAGAACCCATAGCAGAACTCCCTTTTAACTTCTGCCATTTTACAACCCCAAAAATTCCAGAGAACCCTAGCTGTTTCCTTTCCTTTCTCGTGCTTGATTTATTCAAGATTTCTGTGTAATTTGTAATGGAAACAGACACACAGGCATGATGGAAAGGGGGCTGTTGCTACAGCAGCCGGCTAACGTGAAGCCAGGAGCCCTTCATGGTGAAGTTAAAAAAAAAATCCAAACTTTTGCATGCTGTGGAGGAGATGGTAAGAATAACTTGAGCAAGCCTGGTGGTTTGAAAGAAAACAAGTTCAGAAGAATATGACAGGGTTTTGTTTTGTTTTTTTGCTGTTTTTCTCCTTGAAACTTTGCTTTTTTAGCTGCTGACTGGCTGAATTCTGGGGAACTTTAAGGGACTCTTATTGTGAAACTGCTGAAGCTAGAAAGCTTTAGTGAAGAATCACTGAGTCATGAAGTTGGTGTTCTCTCCTCTGACTAATCTGTATATATTATTGAGTACCTGCTCAGCTCTACTTTAGTTCCCAAAGTGGTGGTATTACGGCTGCAGCTGGTCTTCATGTGGGAAAAGTTGCCCAGCGGCACAAACTAGGTACAGAAAAGGTAAGACAAGAGGGTTACCTGCATTTACTTCTGCATGCGCAGGGTGCTTTTTTGTATGTCAGGTATGTAAATAAGTTAAACCAAGGGGTGGACGATGGCAGATGAAAGCAATTACAGCCTTTAAAAAAAAACCTGTGTAATGTGATCTTGTATGTAGCTGCTCCAAGAAGCCGAGCTAAGCTCTTTTTGTCCTGACTCTTTCTGTATCTTACTGTATTAGTTAATCTTTTTGTGTGTGTGTGTGTGTAATTGGAGCCATGTGTAGGCAACGCCACATTGTTTGGCATCACTTTTAACATCCCCCCCCCCTCAGTCCACTTGAGATGTCAATGTGGCAACAGCTGTTTGAGTCTATGTGTGATTTTTCACACAGAAACAGGGAGTTTGGATGCTTTGAAATGCATTAACCACTCTCTCCTCCCCGTTCTGATACAAAAAAATAGCAAAGGAGGGTAAATTTGAGCTAAGAATACTCTGCGCTGCAAACAAGTTCAAAAAGTAAGGACAAAGGGGGAAAAAACTAGCCGAGATTTTGAGTAGGGCCAGATCTTCAAAACAATTATATGATTGAACAAATGATGTGCCAGTGTTTCGGTGATGGAAACAACCCAGTAACCTCAAGGATTTTGAATATTTTACAGAGTTTAGCATTTAAAGTGCTACGGTTCATTAACAAACTCGCAGGAGGCTTGTGGCTCGGTTTGCCGAGTGCTTCTGGGGAATGCTCCATTGTGTACTCAGTTGCTGTGGGTTCATTGTTATTTTCAGGTCTTTCAGACGGAGCGGCGAGAGACATTTTTGTCAGCGATCCTCGAACAGCGTTTCAGAGCAGCTGCCTCTAAAACAGCTCGGTTTTTTCTGGCTGTCCGTCTCCCTGACTGCAGTCGACGTTTGTTTAAATGTTAGAATGGGACACAAAGTACGGGAAAGTTTCCTGGCAGCGGCCACCTAATGAGAAAGAATGCTGGGAACAGTCATGCTTGCTTTTTTAGGGGAAAAAAATAATAATGATGTGTTTCCAGAAACTTGGAAAGCAGAGAGATGCATCGGCTTTCAAAGAGAAACCGACGTTTGCTTTTGGAGCATTGAGATCAGCATTAGATGAATTTGAAGCTCGCTCGTCTAAAAATAGGAATGGCATATTTTGCATTTTAGAAAGAGTTTTGATGGAGGAACCACTGATTACAAATGTTCTGTTTATTATACTAAACCACTGAGTGGGTCACAATAGCAAATGAACCACTGAATAATGATGATGATGATGACTGGGGGATTGTCTCTACCAGGAAGCAGTCAGTAGTGGGTTTATATACGCACATACACAATAGAAGGGGGGCAGGTTAGGGGAACCGTGGTGTTGTCTTACTGGTGCTTGCATGACCCTGACAGCCTCTGGGATGACCAAAGCAGCCTGTGACGAACTAAACAAATGTTCACCATGACAAGATTAGGACATGTGTAATGGGCAGTTCGTAGGGACTCTTATCTTTTGACAAATCGGTTGACCTCAAGAAACTTGACTAAAACTTTGAGCTCGGGGTATTAGATGAGTCACTGGCAGTTGCTGCTGAGCACGAAATGCCTGACAGGAGTTTTCTGCTGTGTTTTCTCATAGAAAGAATAAATACAATAAATATATCCTTATCAATTCTTGTAATCTAGGCTTCTTTTACAAGAAGCTTGGGTAGGGTTGCCAGTCCCTCTTTTCCTCTGGTGGGAGGTTTTTGGGGTGGAGCCTGAGGAGGGCGGGATTTGGGGAGGGGAGGGATTTCAATGCCATAGAGACTAATTGCCAAAGTACCCATTTTCTCCAGGTGAACTAATCTCTATCGGCTGGAGATCAGTCGTGATAGCAGGAGATCTCCAGCTACTACCTGGAGGTTGGCAACCCTAAGCTTGAGTCTGGTTTACTTTGGAAGGTACAAGAGTACTTATTTTGTCCAATCCCTTAAACATTATGTTTTATTGTGCTTTTGGATGTTGTCAGCTTCAGGTCAGCGCAAATACAGTTGAGGACAGTGACGGTTCTTTTAGCATGCCCCCTCTCCCCCTTCCCTTCCTGTCCCCTTCCCCCTTCCCCTACTGACTTATCTTCTTTCCCTTTTTCCATTTCCCTTCCCTGCCTTCTTTTCCCTTTTCCCATCCATTAACATCTTGTGGCTCCCCACGCTGAGTACTAATCGGAAATCATAACATAATCTGGGACCCATGATTAGGGTGCCATTATTATTTATTAATAATTTAATGTGTGTGTGTATATATATAGTTTTAATTGCTAAAATTTTAGTCAGGAAGGGCGGGATAAAAATATATAATAAAATAAATGGCTTTTTGCTTAGACTTGCACTGCAAGAGATGGCATACTTTCAAGCTGCAGGATATCCAGAATTCAAATAAATATATTGAATTAATAAAATATACATTAGGGTATCATACATTTCATATTGAAATAGTATTATCCTGATATATAGGAATGGGAAATTGGCATTTGTTAGCAATGCTTATTCCTTCATATGTGCCGGGAAACAAATCTTTCTGTTAGGTTTTTGCAATGGAAAATAAGTGCCTGTCTTTAAAATAATTATTTTGTATCGTAAATTGACACTGGAGAGGCTACACCCATTCACTTCCCTTACTACTAAATCTACAGTGCCATCCTAAACAGAGTTGCATCCTACTTTGAAGACAGTGGGTTAGGAAGGCATAACTCTGCTTAGGCTGGCATAGTTAGCAATCTGGTGTTGGATTTGTTTATTAAAACTTCATATAAATGTTCAGTATATTGAATTGCTCAGTTATATAACTAGCTGGTTCAATATCCTACTGTAGTGTTTAAGCACAAACAAATGAAAGTGCATTTGATGTATAATCCTATAATTTTAATTAAAAATGCAGATAGGTAGTTTGCTCACTTGGGAATAGTTTTTGATAGCAAAGTCTGGAATGCGTATTCTGTAGAGAAACTACAGTGTTCTTAATTGCTAAAGAAGTTTTTGACCTTTTTAAACAAAGTCTGGAATACGTAGTCTGTAGGAAAGACTACAGTGTTCTTAATTACTAAATAAGTTTATGACCTTTTTAAACAATGTCATATAATCACTTGCAAAAAAATTAACAAAAGCCCAGTATTTTGTTTTAGAAACTTGTATAAAATTGCCTTTTAAGATTTATTTGTGCTTACATTAACAAACCGTGATATATCATGGATGAACTGGGAAATATAGTATTAATATTAGTTGCTCCTGCACCACAGGTTCTACTCTAGCAGACATCAGACTACAGAGATAGTTCCCCTGGCAAAGATGACAACTTCTGAGGACAGGGTCAGTGGTATACCACAGATTCTAGGTGAAATCGCTCCCCAAATTTTCCCTTCCATAAGGACGGCCCCAAATCACCTGGAGTTTCCCAGGCCAGAGTTGGCCTAGTACTGATTTAGGCTGCAAGCCTACAAATAGTTGGGATTGAGAACTGTTGGGCTTCCAAGTAAATATGCATAGGATTAGGCTGTCCAGTTTTCCTTAAACTAGGGTTGCCAAGTCTCTCTTCTCAACCGGTGGGAGATTTTGGGGGCGGAGCCTGAAGAGGGCAGGGTTTGGAGAGGGAAGGGACTTAATTGCCATAGAATTCAATTGCCAAAGCGGCCATTTTTCTCCAGGTGATCTGATCTCTATCAGCTGGAGATCAGTTGAATTAGCAGGAGATCTCCTGCTACTACCTGGCAGTTGGCAACCCTACCTTAAACTATCACTTTTCCCAGCAGGGTTTTCAGCATTGTTATTACCCTGTGTTTCTGGGTTCAGCACTGGTGTTGCATCACTGGTTATGCCACCATGGAGGAAGAGAAAAAGGTAAAACCAGGAAACAAATTGCAAGGAGAAATGCCCTTGTGCAATGTGGGAAATTATGTGGTGCAACTTGATATGTTTAGTAGCCCACTGTTTGGTGATAAAAGTGCTTCTCAAGCATAGGAAATACCGTTTCCTGGAATTCTTGTCCCATCAGACAGACTCAGATTTTCCATACACCATTTGACAATTCTCAAAGGCTTCAATCCTGAACACCTTTGCTTAAGAATAGGCCTACTGAACTCAGTCCTGGCTACTTCTGTTTAAACTTGCATAGAACTGGACTGCAAAGTTTTGAACCTTATTCATGTCTTGGCCCAGTATTACTCAAGTGTTCCTTTGTACTATATGCCCAAATGCTTCCAAACATTTGGTTACACAAAGATTGAATCAGTAGCTTAGATGGTATAACAGCTAAGACCTAGTGAATGAATTCTCACGCTTCATAAACAGAAAGTAAATACGTAATTTCAACAGTCAGGTAGGAGCTCTTTATGTTGAGTTGAGTCTACCAAAAGAGTTCATCGAAGGAGTTCACAAGAGTGTATCTTTCTGTACTTTCCCCTTCCTCAACAGCCTGTCGTTTATCCTGAAACGTCTCTCTGAAGAGCAGCAATGCTTTGCAAACAAAATGAGCAGCAGCGTAGAGAACAGCAACAAAGAGCAGGACTCTTTTCCACTTTTCTGTTTGTGGCTTGCATCAGCAGAAGTCAGAAAAAGAAGACATTTTTCTGATTTCCACCCTCATTCCTGCAGCACGTTGTCCTGTGGGGCATTTTTGCCTCCAAGGTTCTCCTGATCCTCAGATAGGAAGTTTGGACAAACAGCAGGCTGCTTGGGGAAGGTGGGGGAAGATCTGCTGTGCCATCACCTTTAAAGAATTCTCCCAATGGATCCAACACATCTAGTATGTTACTTATATATTATCAGATACATTTAGGGTTGCCACCCTCGAGGTACTAGCTGGAGGTCTCCTGCTATTACAACTGATCTCCAGCCGATAGAGATCAGTTCACCTGGAGAAAAAGGCTGCTTTGGCAATTGGACTCTATGGCATCCCTCCCCTCCCCAAATCCCATCCTCTTCAGGCTCCACCCCAAAACCATCCCACCGATTGCGAAGAGAGACCTGGCAACCCTAGATACGTTGGCACTTCCAGCATTGCTTCCTTTTCAGGTATTTGTCTGAGCATAGGAAACACGGGGCTGAATGAGGCATCCAAAACCCTGGCTGGGTGAAAAGCATCCATGGGGACAGCATGGCAGGGAGGGAATGGAATGCGGGGAAAGGGTTAAGCAGGCTGCTGCTGCTGCTTGCAGCTTCTCTGCTGCAAAATTGTGCATCCCTCTCACATGCCTGCTGTTTTGCAGCTAGTGAAACAAGTGTGTTCATACTACAAGTTTAACACATTAAGTGGTGGTTGTAATATTCAAACTTGTATCTTTCATTCTGGCCCCAACAGGCTTTCAAGGTAGCTTAAAATAAAACTCATTCAACATACGGTATACAGAAGTTTACATAAATATTTGTATATCACCTCTCTGCTGAAGGGTTTGAGGGCGGTTAACAGTATTAGAAATGGTAGCAAAAGTTATATCCAGTAATGACTACTGTCATTCCAAATAAGGGCTTTTCTGCAAGCTTGACTTATGTCTGATTTTCTTGGCAGTCGATCCACAAGCACTGGAATCAGTTTGGGCACGGTTCTTCTGTCAGCCTTCCCTCTGCATTTTCATAGTTGAGGAGTCAGTTTATTTTCTTCTGCACGTGCCGTCAATAACGAGGATTTTCAAAGGAGGGTGGTGGCATCATCGGTGGTGTCACATCACCCCCCTTTTATTTTTTGCACATGCTTATATCAATATATTGTTGTAACAATATGTTAAGTAGGTTCTCTGAATCCTCAGCTTTAATTAATTTTTTAAGTCTGTAGCTCTTTCCCTCATGGTGATATTTAAAAAGGCATATATCCACAAGGGAAAGGGCAGGAGACTTACAGTGTTTTTTTTAATGAAAGCTGTGCATTCGAAGAACCTGCTTGACCTATCATTACAATGGTATATTGATATATCAATATTTTAGTGCCTTTAAAAAAAAAAAAGACTGCTTGTCTTTGGGGCGGGGGGGAGGAGAGGGAGTTGGTTTGACGATGGTGACAGTCCAGTCATTCAAAAGTGGAGGTTGGTAGGACAAAGAAAACTGACAAAAACATGCAAGAGGAAAAAGCCAACTCAAAATCAGTCTGCAGGTTTCCCAAGCACAGTATCACCTTTCCCTTCTTTCTGCCTTTCTCTTCTTTCAACCTTTCTTGCTTTTTCTGAGAAAAGGCACAAAAGCAAGATTCCTCATATACAGTCTTTATCTTGTCCTCCATCTCCCTTTTCAGGTGATACCTTTCCTTTGTGTTAGCAAGGAGGTTCACAAGGAGACTGACTCAGTGAAGAATTAAGGGGCTGTGTGCCTTTTGAAATATATATATTTAAAATATATACCATAAGAAACTACAGTAGCTTAAGCTTTTATAGGAAGCAATTTTTAGCTATGAAGGCATGTTTTACAATAGGTGTTTATATATGATTGCCATGCTACATCTATGGATTATGACACTTGGATTTTGGCTAAAGCAATAGGGTTACTAATATGATAGACCCAGTCCTCTACTGTGTCCACATCTGTGGGGTATGAAGAATAATGGATGGCACTGGCAACTTTGGATTTTTGCAGTCTGGAAGGGCTACTTGTTTCTAGCTCCATCCTCTTGCTCTTTAATTTGATATTTCAATGATGGCACTACAGATCATGTAATGAAATGCACAGGTGTTTGTATTAGCAAAGAAGGGCAAATATTAAAGGCTAATTAACACTTTTTTTCTTGGATTAGCACACATGGTGTATGAATAATATGTAGCCATGATCACCGTCAAATATGACTTAATAGAAATGTCTGATCTGTCATGTGTACATTTCAGTTAGAAAGGACCACTTTTGAAAGCTAATGCATGTTCTGTTGATCTTCAGTAGAACTTCATGAAGTTCTGCAATAAGAAGTGATTTCTTAAACTAGTTGTAGAGCAGGATAGGTGGGGATAGTCAGAACATCCCAAGTCGATAGTCATTGCTACTGAAGTCCCCATGCCTGAGCCAATCGACCACCCAGTCCCAGATTCTCTTAACTTTGTTTTAACTGTTTGATTTCCAGTTGGACCATTTTTGAGGCCATTGTTTAACATCTGCATTAAAAAAAAAAGTCTTGGTTTGCAAACTTACTTAATTGAGAAATATGTGTTAAAAGCTGAATTACTCATTTAATTGGGAAATATGTGTTAAACATTCAGATGTCCAAATAGTAATCTGTTCCTGTTCT